>NC_088190.1:1200000-1531250 GCF_028769735.1 Zonotrichia leucophrys gambelii | reverse complement strand
AACAACTGTGTGCCACTTTTCTTGGGAGCAGGAGAAATGCCATAAATACAAGGAAACCTGGTTAAGTTATATGTGGATCAGTCTAAGCTTTTTGGACTGACCCAAGTAAGGCTGAAGTGTCTTTTAGAGGGTTTAGCAGGTATTATATTTGGTAACACCAGATTTTGCTCTCAGAGTTGGCTAGATTTGCATAAGCCTCTTACAGGTTTTTACTCAGCTAGTGTGCTCTCATTTCTCTTTGGCTGGTAAATATCTTGATAGATAGCACAAGTAAATATAAACAAGCATAGTTGTGTTTTTTCTTTTGAAGTGTGTGAGTATTGAGAGCTTGATTGTTATTTATCATTGGCTGTTCTTCTTATCTTCACTCAAGATTTTTACATCTTGTTAATTGATATTGTTGCCGTCATGCTCTGCCGTCCATTTTTAAGGCCCTCTGACTGAAGTTAAACTTAAGCTGATACAAGCAGCAGCAGTTTGTGAAGCTATTTTTAGGAAGTATCAATTGCCAGCAGTTTTCTCTGATTTCACTTGTACACTACTCCTAGAAATTAGTTCTGAAAATAAGGAACAGCAAATCTAGATGTTTTTCTACCATCATCCTCTTAAAACTAGAACATATACTATGGATGACTGGATTAACATTAAATTCTTGGCTGAAAACTACTCTAGCAGGTGAAAGAAGCAAACCCCAAAATGCTATGATAGGAATAGAATAATGCACAACAGTGACTCCCTTTCTGGATTGCTTGCCCCTCATCCAGCAGGAAGATAGCCATAGTGTGGCTGGCCAGTGTAGGAGGAAGGGAAGGTGGCTTTCTCTCATGCCTTCAGATCACAAAATTCATGCAACCAGGACGAAAATCAAATGGCTGTGGCAGAAGTTTAAGAAATAAAGGATTAGTTCTGAGTTTACCACATATTCTTTGTGTGACTGGGTCCATTTCATTCCATTTGCCATTTGCTTTGCTTTCCTCCTGCAACAATCCTATGATACAGAGAGGTAATAGGAAAAAAAAAATCCATCAGTGGTTGTGAGGCACTCAGCTGCTGTGGTCAGATAAGTACCACAGTGAAGGAAACTCCTCTAAGTATCTATTAAGGACAGCACTTCACAGGGCTCTTGCCCCCTCTATCCAAGGTGCACGAAGCATTCCATCAATGCTACTCATACTCCTTCAATACCCCTGAGGAGCAACGCATTATAAATCCCATTTTACAGATGGGCGAACTGACTTTTCCCCAAGTCCCAGAGTGGTTCAGTGACAGAGCTGGGAATTGAACCATTAGACATTTCCCTCTTCATGACAGCTCTGTACAATCCCAGGACTCATTTATTTTCCCTATTAAAAAAGAAGTAAACAAGTATTTTCTTTCTGAGACCCACTGAGAATGGGGGATTGGGGGGAAAATGGAAGTAAAATTAAAAATAAAATGACATAATTCCCTACTGGCCCCGAGTTGTCCAGTCTCCTTTACATTCACACTTCTCTTTGTTATGTTTCCTTGAAGTTGAACCTCCCCGGAGAAGGAAACCTCAGAGTTTCTGGTGCTAGGGAAGAAATGCTTCAAGAAAAAGAAAATAATCGCAGCTGCAATGTTAAAAATAAGAAGCTAATCAAAGGCAGCCCATGTGGGCGCCACTTTCATCTCTCATCTTCAAAGAGGTGCAAACAAACATTGTCGGCGTGCCAAGCAGCAGCCTCAGCGCCTGATGATCCCATTACTCCTCCAGCGTCCACCCTCCCTTTCCCTGCTGCTGAGCCTGTAGGCATGGGACTCCAGGATCACTGCCAAGGTGGGAACCTCCAGTCACCAGAGGGGAAACCACACATGGAATTTCTCTGTGGATCCAAATCATTTCGTAACAAACACACTCGTGCCCTACAGATCATTCCTTGTACTGTTGCCTTTCTAGTAACAATAATAGCATCTCTCATTCCCTAGGATGCTGGAAAGCCTCTAGATCAGAGGTTTTGTTCTGGTGCTTTGAGATATTTTGTTTTCCAAAGAGCTGTTGTGTTTTTTTGTTTTTTGTTTTTTGTTTTTTTTTTTAATAATATTCAGGCTCTGATGGAATCCAGATGTACTTAGTGCAACAGAAGAGTGTGGGTTAGTAGTTAAAGTGATGGCACTTAGGGGAATTTGATGTGCTGGGTCTCCTCCCAGTGCTTATGAGAACTCACCTTGAAGTCCATGCACCTGATAGGTTTGTATCTCAGTTTACCTGACTTTACTTGCCTCCACACAAGCCAGGCTGTTCCTGCACGCCCTAATAAGTTCACTAACTTTGAACAAAACAGTTTTAAGTATCAAACCCAAGGTGTAGTGTGATGCTGTGTCTGAAGTAATGCAACTTAACGTGTTACAGGGTAATCTTAAGTGTGGTAACACTGGAGCTTTGCTCCAGAATGGGGCCTGCAAGGAAAACACAGATCTCTATGTGCTGTATGGGGCAGCATTGGATAATGTAGCTCAGATTAAGGTGAAGAAGGTAAATAAGGTGATAAATAAGGTGAGGAAAAGGACTGAACTTTTTCCCTCAGTATTGAGATTTTCAGTGGATGAGAGAGAGTAAGAAAAGAGAATTTGTTCTGTGTATGTTGCCCTGCCTTGTTCAGAGCATGAGTGAAACATCACTCGTGGGTCCTGCCCTCCTACAGAGAGGATCCTATGGAACGAGGATGCAAGAGACCTGTTAAACTCCTGGGCTCTGCCACTGCTCTTGTGCATATTCTTAGGCTGCTTCACCAGCTGCAAAACGCTGATGTTTTAGATAAATGGCTTTTAAAGCCGTAGATTAAAAGAACTAGATGCTATTTCTTGGAACTAAATTGCGTCTTGATGTTGCCAGAACTTTGGCAGAGGAGATGCCTTTACCACCTTGTACCTGTCTGGGGCTTTCCTGTTCTGTTAACATTCTGCTACATTCCAGTAGCTGCAAGAACAGTTCACTGGGGTGGTCATCCACCCACAGAAGCTCTGTGGGACCTGCCCTGTGTTTCACTATGAGAGACTGGGAGATGGAGGGGAGGGAGTAGAATTGTAATGAAGAAAGCCTGTCCTTGCCAGGGAAGGATTCAATTAGGAGGCTGGAGGAATATGGATGATACAGAGAGGGTACCAGGACATCTGGGGCTGCCATTCCTGGCAAGAGTAAAGGTGCTTTGCATAAGAGCAGGGCACAGTCACAGGGGAAGAGGAATCTGCTCCCAAGTAGCACTGATTCCCCCTCCCCTCCCCTCTACAGTGCACAACAAGATACAGATTAGACCATTACACCCAGGGGAAGCCACAGAGTCGCACTCTTTTTCATGGACAGTAGCAGGAAATTGGTGGATTGGAACCAAATGGGGAGCCTTACTCAAACCAGATGTGACCCCAGGGAGATCAGAAATGCTGAGATGTTTTTGCTTTGACATATCCGCCAGTGCTGAAGATGGGGGTAGGCTGAGGGTGGCAGCAGCCAGTTAGATGCTGCTGGATTATATCATGCTGGTCATAGGCCAGCTGGGTTTCAACACAGAAAGTCAGAGGAGACCATTCTGCTGCTATATAGTCAAAACCATAAGCATATTCCAAATTTCAGTTGGCTCATCACCTGCTTCACCAGCAAGACTTTGGTCTGGGACTTTCACAGCCATGCTATTGAGTTAACCACATCTATAGGCTATAGGCTGTTGTGATCAAGCACTGCTGACCAAAGGTACCCTCTTTTTCCATTCAGCAGACTTCATAAAGTAACTTGAGTCTGTTTGGATGGGGAAATGAGAAAATTAAAGCATCATCATACTATGGTGACACATGCCGTGAAATCCATTTTAAGTCCCAGCACCAGAACCACCACTCTCTGCACCTGGATCGTACCTTGGCTCTTCTATATCTAATTCTACCTCCTTGCTCAATGGTAATTAATTTTCAAACCTCAGGAGACAGCAGTGAGTGTAGCATTGAACTGGGTGCACATTTTGCTTAAAGATTTAGCTGTAGATTCATATGATTAGGTGAGGTTATTTTTCTTACTTGCATGAGTTAAAGGCAAATTCTGACATCAAAAGTCTCTAAAAAGTCTTGAATTCTATCACTGTAATGGCTCTGAAGTCAGGTCAGTACAAAGTAATCCAATGTATTCATTCATTCTCAGTTCTCATGATTATAAAAGCCTGATGCGTGAGTTTTTTGCTTATTTGATTCTGGTAATAATGAAATGAAATGAAATGACGGGAAATCAGTTGCTCCCCTGGCACTCTCACTCTGTCTCTTCCTTCATCCTCTTTGTCTAAATAAGGAGTACAAAATTAACTTCAGTTAGCATTAAATTCTTTCAGAGGCCTTGAGGACTGTGATCAGTGTGTCCTTTATTTTGTGCCAGCCCACAGGACATTTGTAACAAGAAGGCAAAATACCCTGTCCAGCCTGCTTGCCTCTCCTGCCTCTGCCTTAGAGGGAGCAATTAGTGAATTACCCTCAGTGAGAAAGAGGCTGCATTAGATCAGCATGTTTCACAAGGAACTGAAGTCATGGAGACCTTCTTGGTCCCATACCAGCACATGTTGCTCCTCAGGGTGCTACCTACCCTTATGCAAATACTACTGTGATATTTTATCTGTTAATTATGAATATTTCTGTGGGTGAAGCTGTTATTATTTTTAGGAGGCCTGCACCTAGTCAGTGTCCATTGAAATCCATCACTGCTTATCTGCTGACTTTTGTAGACTTTGGGACAGGAGGCTTCTGCTTGGCCTAGAAAATAATTTTGTCCTGTTATATCTGCCCCACGAGCTGGAGGGGCTGGCTAGCCAAGAGGAGCCTATCAGTTAAGAACAGGGAGAAGTCAAGTCCTTTCTTGCTCTGTGCCCTCTAAACATCAGGCAACTGAAGGGTAAATGCTCCATTTTTTTGACTGAGTAGAGCTTTGCACTCTCCTAGCATAGGTATAAGTATGAAACTGAGAGTGAGGAGTTGGGCAGACGGGAGTTGGGTGGACTGGAAAGAAGCCTGTGTCTGCCTGCAGGATATCTCTGGCACCAGAATGAACCTAGGCAGCATCCAGGAGGAGTGAGATGCAGGGAATATGGACCTAATGATACAACAGGAGCACGTTGCTGGAGACCCTGTCAACACTCTGGTGCTTTATAACTCTATCTGACCCCTCCCAGGGAGGGCGAGGTTCTGGTTTACATTAGCCCAGATGACATGCAGCGTTGACAGGACTCAGCAAGGTCTGCACTGGAGTTTTGCTTGCTGCCTGCCCCATGCACTAATGGAGCCATGCATGGTGTGTTGCCTTACAAAACAGTCCGGGGGTACAGCTTCTCAAATGATGGAGCACAACTCCTCCTTCCCCTTTCCCAAAAATATTAGTGACAGTAGCCCACAAAATCAAAATAGCTGTCAAAGAACAAGCTGGATTTCTTTTTGCTTCTGATGGTGTTTGAATGGTGTTTAGCATAGAAGTTTCATTCTCCACTGTGAAGGCCAAATTGCCCAGTTTGTTGTCTGAGTCCCAAAAGGGATGAGTTTATAGGCATAAGAGTCATAGAAATTCCTATCTGCACCACAGAACGCTGTTCTGGCCCACCAGTGAGACAGTGGGAAGTGCTGTAAACACTATTTCCTTGTGGAAAGGGACAGAAGAGGGTGATCTATGCCAATGTGTATTCCACATTCTTAGCTCACTCTGCAGAATCCTTCATAAGATTTACCCCTGAAAGTTATGTTATGAAGGCATGTTTCTCCAAGTGAGATTTATTTTATTTTTATTCCCCTTCTTAAGTGACAAATAAAAAAAAATCTGAACACTTGGATGTTGTCTTACCCTTTATGTTTCTAGGACCCTGTCAGAGTTCAAGCTACCCTGAAAGTACGGTATGTTTCCAAAATTAGAGTCTTTCAGACCTGAGGAGAGTTGTGAGAAGACTAAATAATCTGCAAATCAGTGCATTTTCCTGAGGAAAATGGTAGTTGGCTTCTCTGTGAAGCCCTTTCCAGCCAGTTTGTGTAACCTTTGCTTGGAAACTAAACAGAATTGACCAATTTTGATTTATGGCAACTTCCTCTGGCATGTACTCTGCTCTGTTTGCATCATTGCCATGGCAGCAAAGGAACTCTTTATTTGTCCAGCTACCTCACCACATCCTGGCCTTACTTTGGAGACCTGATTCCGAAAGGCAAGGAAAGCTAGTTAGCATTCAGGAAATTTGACATCAAATGTCATTTTTCCTATATTCTGCTCTTGCACATTATTCTTTCAGACTGAGAAGGAAAAGCAGAACATAACCTCTTTACATTTAGAAAGTTGCTTTTATCTGAGGGTCTTAAGGACTTCTTAAAGCTGTGGTGAAAGTTTCTGGCTTTCTCTGGCCCATGTGGTCTGATGGATTTTATATTTAATGCACAGCTAGCTGGTATTAAATGAGCAGCACAAACCCAAGACACTGAAGGAGGGCAAGAGAAGTGGGAACTGATTTTGAGATGGTAGATGGAGTCAGATGAAAAGGCAGGAAGTGTTCATCCTCCAGAACAAGGGGGTTCTTCCTTTAATGTGGAGTTGAAGGAAGACAGAGAGAGGTGTGACATATAGGTCTGGAATTCCTACATGGGTGCTTGTATTCTTTGTATACAAGCACACAATGGCCAATATAGGATGAAAGTGGGGCTCACCTACATCCAAGATTTTAAAGTTTATTTGAGACTTCATCTCATCTCATCTCTCCTCTAAAATAATAGATTTATTAAGTGGCTCTTACTTAATCCTTTGGGGTGTAATCCTTACTTAACCCTTGTTTGGGTGTGCTGATTCTGCTTATATGATCAGGCCTTTTAATATGATTCTTGATTGTTGGTGTAATAGCCTTCAGGAACAAAATGAAGCAAGTCTCACTCACCAGCTGGGGTCCAAATTCTCACAAGATCCAGAAACTGCAGTTCAGTGCTGATGAGATGCTTGGGTAGTCCTTCCCATGAGTAGATCAGCTGGAGCAACAATGACAGAGCAAAAGGCTCTGTGGTTATTGCAGGCATGGATTTTAGTGTGGAATGGGTTAACTCAGAAATTCTCCACTGTTTTTTAAGAGGCAGACACTGTGCCGGGATAATGGTGTCAAAAAGCAGGCTGGATTGGGGTGTTCCTTGAAAGAGGCAGACCTGGTATCCTTGGGGAAGAGTTGATATGGGGTCAGATAGTTCACTCCTCATGTTAATTCTTCTATTTGGAGTAAAGGAACGAGTCTGTTAAAATGTTTGCCCAATGCTTTGGGGCCAACAGTTGTAATTACATTTATTCTAATACATATCCATACATTTGGTGACTCACTGATGCAAATCTGCTTGACTACTTCCAGAGGAGTTTGCAGCAGGGGTGGCAGAGGAAGAGACAACCTGGTCTCTGGGTTTGAGCCCTGGCATGAGATTTCTGCTGTTTTACATATCCTTGGAGCTGGGATGGTCTGAGTGGGAGTCTGGTTTGGTTTGCACTCTTGCTGCGACTCTTCAAGACCTGACCGAAGTTCTTCACTGAGACAATGTAATTGGGACATAAGTGAATTCCAGTCAGTTCAGGAAACACATCCTTTCAGTTCCTGAAAACATGCTATTATTAATTAATGAGCGCAAATACTAAGGGGGCTGCACGCCTTTCGTTCCTTGGTCTCAGACTTATGTCTCTCCATTCGTCTCTTCTTGCTAAATTTTTCAGTGTTTTTAACATCAGACTGATGTTACGTATAATTACCAACTTTGCACCAAAATTATATTTGACACGGCTTGTGTGGGAAATTAGAGCATTTCAGAGACTACAAATTCACCTGGGAAGATGAGCCAGGCAAGACAAGGCAGCGCAGAGTGGAAGTAATTTGAATATTACATGTGCCCTCCTGAAAATGCCAAAATCATTTAAATTGCTAGAAAGGATATTTTCTCTAATTAGCTGTGTGTGCTGGAGGGTTCATAATAATGCACTGGATTGTGGAAGAATGGACTGGCAGAATAGAGGCTCCCTGTGCTCCATAGGGGGCAGAGAAGAACTGGCAGTAGGAAGAGTCCCCCCCTTTCTTCCCTGAGAAAATAAAGATATTTATCATCCCTGCAGCTGTTTACAATGATATCTCTCTTTTTAAATGTATGGAGAATGTGCCCAGTTACCTGGTCATCCATGGTGTTAGCTATGAGGAGCCCTGGGGGCAGTGCTAGCTGTGCTCCAAGCTCAGATCCTGCACTATTGCTGCTTCAGGAGGCTCTAACTGCCTTAAGCTCTGCTCCACCCTCAGGCATCACCGTGCTGCTCTCTGACACTTCTTCAGTTTCACAGGGTCCCACAAACACAGTCTGCATTCCCCTCACTTTGCTCCTCTCTCCCTGGGGCCCTGCTGGTAATGTTCTCACTTCCTTCCACAATTACAGTGATAGCCCCAGTTAGGCCAAGCCAAGTCTGTATTTTTTTTATTCCTTTTTAAATTATCCTGATGACTGTAGACATTCTGGGGAGATGTATGCAGGGAGAACAAGAGGCAGACACTCTCTCACGGATCTTCTCTCTTCCTGACATTGATTGTTTAAGCACTAAACCATTCGCTGACTCTTGTGACTCTAAATGATGTGGGGCTTTTTTGAGGTTTTCCTCCCCACAGCTACAGAAACCACACTGGAGCATGAGTCTCTCTAATGTGAGGGCTTCCACCTGTGACTGTGGAGTGAGGCTGCTGCTGGTTCCATCTCCTTTTCTGCCATCACCGTTCCTGTGGTTTCTGCTTAGTTACATATTCATTTTTATAATGCAATTATCATTTTGTGGGATGAAGGAGGGGAAGACACCCTAATTAGCTGCTTAAAGCACTTTAAAACTGCATGTGTCCATGTCTTTAAAGGAGACAAATCTGTAGAATGGAAGCTGTTGTGCTGTGCTGCATGTTTCCAGTGCTGAGCATTGCAGGTAACAAAATTGTACACACATTGTCCAGTCCATGCCATGGCAGTGATTTCCTATTGAACTGTCACAAGGTTTGGATCCTATTGCTTCCTTGTACAAGGTATCATTTGCACTCTGGCAAAGGGGATGTAAATCATTACCTTGTTGAGCAAGTGGGGAGTTTTGGCTTGGGAGCTTTTCAGAACGGCTTTATATGGAATGAACAATAACATGAATTTCAAGACAGGGTAGAAATGGCATTTAAACTCCCCCTCACCCGTATGCCTTCCAGGGATCCTGAAGTACTGCAGTCTAGGCTCAGAGGTACAGAGATGTTGTATTTCCAGTGAAATTGGAAGTGTGGATCTGTCTCTTAGCTGCATGGAAAGGCTGCTTTGTAACAACAAAGAGGAACAAAATATTGGCCAAGGATGCCAAAGCTAATACCTGGGAAACTGCCCTCACATCTTTAGTTCTGGGCCCTGTGGTTAAGGTTTCAGCATGGTCCTTGGCTTGCTTCTCTTAGAAAGCTGAAGAGCTGAGTGGATTTGAGAACATTACTCCCAGATAGTTCATTGATTCCTTCACTTGATTTCTGAGGACTGCAGGGAGGTTCCAAAGCACACATGCCCCAGTTTGTCAGCATCACAAGCCAGCAGCCTTTTCCAGGTGAGAATGTTCTTGGAGGTTTTGTACCATGGCTTGGTATTGATGGGCTTGGTATTGATGCAGTCCCATGTGTTTGGTGGTGATGGCTATGTTCAGGAAGGATGAAAGGTGATGAGCCTGGACAGGAAGGGAGGTGGCTCCAGGAAAACTTGAAAAACAAGAAGCATTGTTTTGTTCTCAATGTTGATCTTTTTGTGTAACTTGGGCAACTGTTTTACTATTCTTGCATAGGAGAGGAGGGAAGTAGATGAGTAATCAACTCTAATGAATGACTTTGCTCGTAAAGTGGTAGTTACACCCTCTCTCAGACCCATTTTCGAACAACCCATGCCCTTGATATTACTTTATGTCATCTTCCATATTCCTTTAGTGCAACTTCATTTGCAGCTCAGGATTCAGGATCCTTCAGAGGGTTTCCAATTTTGGCCTGCTCTCTGGAAGGTATCATTGGCCTCTCACTGCAGGACAGCAGAGAGGGTGTGCACCCTTGGCATGTACAGCTGCACCTGTAGTAGCAAAACTGCCATTAAGAACAGCAGGGAGACTCTCTCTCCAGGGACACTCCACAGTGCTTTCCCTATATGATGTAGCATCACCTCTGGCTTACTTACTACGAGGAGGAGTCCCCTGAACAAAGAGCATGTGATGATGGCAAGCATTTACTTCTGCCTCCTTGCTCTAGCTGAGCTGCCACTGCCACCCAAGGACATTTGCAGGGTTTTCTTCCAGTACCTGTCCTCTCCATCTCCAGCATGATTCCACTAGATGGTGCCAAGAACTCTCAGGCAGTTGCAATTAGTCAGAGGCCTTTACTTGCTTTGTACCTCGATGAGAAGGTGCCTCTGGCTTGGCATGCAGGCTTTTCAGGAACTGTTTCCCCAAGGGGCTGTTTCCCAGATTTGCCTCTAAATCAAGGAAGAGATTTATGAAGTGGAAAGATATCACAGAGACAAGCTGGCATGAGGGGAGGGAGGGGAAGATTGTCTTCTGTACTGTGGGCAGAATTTTCACAGGCTGTACAATTCAGAATTTGTTTTGTGGGGTTTCCTTTATTCCTGTATTTCCTTTATTTCCTGTATTTTTCTCTGAACAGTATAATTTTTAGTGAGAGGAAGGCAAATGCAAGGGCTTCTCAAAATGATGCACAGTGAGCTCTTCTCTGAACAGCTCTCAATGCCCTTCAGGCCTGATCTGAAGCAGCTTCTCATAAAGCAGCCCTGTCCAGCAGCTAGTTCCATCAGTGTATCCCTGCTCTATCACCCACAGTTTTCTCCCACACAGAGGATTCCAGGATGCACACAATTATTTTCATTTTAGGCACTAGTATCCCTTAAGATTACCTAAAATCAGCAAATTCCCTATACCTGTCCTTGTATGAAAGGCAAACACTTCACTGAGTCCCACTAATGCTGATCATCTCCAGAGTTCTCATTTTAAGAGCAATATCCATATTTATTTTGGTGAAGCCATTAAGCATTGTAGCTAATCTCAGGTGCTGAGAAGTGAAGCAAGTGACATAGCTGGGGATGAAATCCAGCTTCAGATGTTAACTCCTCTCCAGTTCTCAAGAGCAAATCCTCCAGAACTGTAGAACTTCTTAATTCATCAATTTCTGATGCATATCATCTCCTTAAGGGATTTCTGAACTTTGGTTGTCAATAATTCCTGGCTCCTGGAGCAGACCCTTCTTTTCCAGATAATTTTAAATAAGCAAATAGAGCAAGTTTGATTTTTTTTTTTAAACACACCTGGTTTTGCTCTCTAGTGAATACGATTCACCTCACTTACCTTTGCAGAGCAAATGAGACAGGCTCTGGAAAACGTCTATATTGTGTTTTACTGTGACAGATAGTTAAAAAGCTAGATCACTGCATTTTTACTTTTCCATTTTTCTTCTTTTCCTACTATTTTTTCATTTCTGAACTTGCTTGTTCTTTATTTTCTGTCTATCTCATTTCTTAGCCCCCCTCCTCCCAGCCCTCTGCCAATTTGCCTGCCCAACCTTCTTTCCCTGTCCTCCAAATGCCTACACAGGCCACAGCAGTCATATCTCCTTGGCATCACCCCATCAGCAGGCTGTGGCTGTGCCATGTTAGTGTGCATATGTTGTGACAAAAGCAGTACAACCAGATAGGGAAACAGGGGATCCAGTACCCCCTGAGACCTTCAGGGAATCACAGGCAATGGGAGGCAAGAGCTGAGGTTTTTTGACAGAAGAGGACCCAGCTGTTCTGGGGGGTGTTAGTTCCAGCTGTCAGCTGAAATATTTAAAGGAGATATTTTCTGTTTTTATAATCCTCTTCTTTCCACTGTTACATTGTGTTCTTTGCATTCCTGGGTTTAGGACTGCTCTCAAAAGCAGGTGTGGCTGTAGAAACATCTCAGAGAAAGAGGAGTCCCCTTTTCCTGCTGAGCAGGTAGTGCTGGAAGCAGAATCTGAACAGGGCAGATGGGGCCAGCTGTGCAGCGTGCATGGGGCAGGAGCCCAAGCAGGGCAAGGCTGATCCCTGTCCATGAAGCTGCAGGGATGGAAAGCAGGGCTGAAGCAGGGAGGTTTGGAATATGGGACAGCCTCTGCTGGAAGGCAACTCTGAGATAAAACCATATCAGTAGAGACCCTGCCTACCCCCAGCAGTGCCATCAAACAAGAGCAATGGCACACACATTGCTTACTCCTGTGTCAGGCAGTCACAGGAGTAAGCAATATATATATATAAGTTTGTTTATTAATATATTATAAAGTTTGTTTATTTATATTATGGCCATGACAAAAAATATGCTGGATTTAGGTTTAGATCTGCTGTACAGAGATCAAGAGAACAAACTCTAAAAAAGCAGAAGTGAACAGATAAAGCAAGCACTCTGAAAAAGTAATGATTGAAAAGGCCTGGCTGGAAAGCATAAATGACTCTTATTTCTGCATCTTTCCTCACTCTCTCCTAAAACATGCACAAATGTACAAAACCCATTTTCTTTACTACTCATTCAGAAGCATGGAGATTATTTCCCTAAATACCATCTCATCTTTACAGTTGGAGTAAATTCCCACCCAACCTAAAAACTGACCCCGTGATTTCTTTGAAAGAGCTTCCACAGCCACCTTGTAATGAGAACAGTGGTAAACTGCTGAGGAGCCCTTTGTGGTACTCTGTTCCATCAGCTGCTCTAATACCTTTTTGATTATCTCAGTGGACACAGATATAAATGCTGCACCTTGGATCCCTCACTTGCAAGCTATCTCTTTTTTTTTTTTTTTTTTTGCACTTTCTTTTTAAAATAAAAATGACTGCTGATGTTTATGCCCCTGTAATACATTATGTATTATTTTGTTTTAAGCGCTGCCTTTTGCATCCTGACAGTAACAATAAAATGTGAGTATGGGATTCCTAATACAGACAGACTAATGTTTCCACTGCTAGCCTTCCCTATCTCTTCTTTTTTCTTTCTGCTCTCTAAGCACTTTTCTAAAGGCTCCTTTTATATTCCTAATAAAATTAGAGCAAAATACATCGATTTACTGGAAAAGAGGGTTTGGATTTTTTTCTTTGGTGATAGCATTTTCTCTACCACCCATCCCTTAAAAATGCTGGTGAATATTCCATGTAAAAGACCTCCAGTTTCTTCTTTTTGGGTGTTGGGGCTTTTGTTTGTTTTGTTTTGAGGGTTTTTGGTGTTTGTTTATTCAGTTGGTTTTGGTTGGTTAGGTTTTTGTTATTCTTGTTCTTTTTTTGTCAGTTCCCTGATAATTTTCCCCCCTTGGTTCTGAGAATACTCTGCTTGTTGCCCCTGCTATGGACCATTTTGTCTATGCTGATCTTCTGAAGTAATTACCTTTCATTAATGCATTTTAGTCATATCTCCAAATACCTGTAAATGGCTGGTCTGCTCATAGTGGGAACTGATCTGGATGAGACCTTTTTACTCCTTTTCCATCTATAGATTGTGCAATCCATATCCTGATTTCTGACTTCTGTTTTAGTGTAATGGATCCTTCCCTTGCCCTGCTCCTTATTTGCCTCTAAAACCAACTTCATTCAGCTGTTAGATGATCAGAACCAACTTGGTGGTAGTGTTACACTGATGTAGGCAACCTTACCTGAGAAATCAGTCCTGTTGTGGTTGTACTGCTGAATCTCACAGCTGTGAGTTGTGCATTGGGCTCTTTAACTCCTACTGAGATTTGTGTGTGTTGATCCCATTGTTTTGCACTCTAAGAGCAGCCTGCTTGCAGTTACAATAAGCAGAAAGAACAATCAAAAGCCATTGAGTTTGTTCATACTCCACACCACTGGAGAGCTTTCAGAACCCATCACTGTGCTTTGGGGATTTAAGATTTCTGAGATATTCACTTAGTTATGGAGTAGGCTAAAATCTGTCATGCTCATTTAATGAGAGAGGAGGAGAGGAAAGAGACACAGTCACACATGAAAAAAAGCAATTTTCCTAGTAACAGTTGTGTTAAAATATTGATACAGATGCATAGTGGAAAAAACTTAACGAGTTGTTAGTGTTAGAAATAATGCCAGCATTAGACATCTCTTGTGTGCAGAGTTTCCAAGATGGTGTTTAGCATTTCTGAGAAAGAGATCTCATGAGAAATGTGGAATTGCTCTACCTGGATCAGACCATGACACTTCAGTCTGGTGCCTTCTCCCAAGCTGTCCTGTCTATTACCACAGGAACAGCTGATAGAGCCCATAGTGTGCTGAAGACCTGTCTGTTTTTACCAAAAGCTTTTTAGAGTAAGGCTGGGTGTTGAATGTTCTCAAGTGCCCCGTACACTGCATCTCTTACCAAGGGTACACTTTGACTTCAGAACGAAGAGCTTGGGATTAAGGCAGTTTGTTGGCAGACACACTCTCCAATCTTGGATAGTTCCAAAGTTTATATATCTTGGGACACATCACTTTTCCACCCTCCTTCACCTTTTTCTCCATGTAGCATCCTTTGACGCTGCAGGGTTGCAAACATGATAGAAAACATTTCTTTTCCATGTATTTTTCAGTGCTGTGATTCCCTGATTTTGATCAAGGCTTCATCTTCTGACATCCAGATGCTCTTGCTGTTTTGGTTCATTGTCACATTGGGATGTCTCAAGGCCTTCATTGGGATGAGACTTCCCTGGAATCCTAGGGCTTCACTTTGGGTTTAACAAAGAGATGTGGATGCAATGTGGATGTTTGCAGTAACAGGAACTTCAGAGTGACCCACAAAATCTTTTCCAATGCTGTCCCTTAGTCTTGGGGTCTTTTGTTGGTTCTCACCCCTGGAAAAGTCACTGAATTAATACATTCTGCAGAGCATAAACCAAGCCAAACAGGATATGCTGGGCTTTGTTAATGCAGACCTCTATCCATCAGAGACTCAGCTGAGACCAGTAAATCTGAGCATTCCCTTTAAGATGAAAATGAGAAAGGAATTAATTTTAATGAGTGATGTTTTTGCTGCTGCTTGCCCTGTCGTGTATGGCCTCTGTGTAGGCAGTGTGATCTGCCATGAAGGCAGTGCTCTGTGATCAAACCCCTTCCAAGAGGGGATAGATTACATGTGTTTCTGTGTCAAGTCCAGTCCCTGAAGAATGTTGCCAATCCATTAAGAGCCTGGCAGGCTGTACTGGGAAATGCTAGCTTGAGCACAGAAGAGAGAGGCATGCCTGAGAATAAGGTGGAAGGAAAGAATAATCTCAGCAGCAATTCTGTATCCAAAAAGGACTTCGAGGGATATACTGTCTTTAGCTTGGACTTTGCAGAATGCTGTTCACTTTGCTGCATGGCTTACCAAGACATCCTAGCAGAAGAACTTTTCCTTATGACTGCAGACCACACCTATACTGTACAGTTTGCTGGGCATCCCTGGCTCTTGCTTGCCAATACCTGGTATTATAGAGACCTGAGAAAACTGTAAGTGAGTTGGACTGTGCTCTGCAACAATCTGCTTCAAATGAAATGCTTGAGCCCTATTAAGTACTCACCCTTTGAATATCTGGTCCTTGGTTTTACTGAAGGTAGTATGGCTTTGCATTGGATTCAGTAAGTATATTGATTCCTTGTCATAGTCAAAAATCAGACAAAACTGAATTTTGTTTCTCTTCTATTCAGACTGTTTTTGTTGATGTATCTGTCTCTACAGAGATCAAGAACAAGGAAATCTGTTGCTGTGGTATCTATTGCTGCCCCTAGTGGGCTTCTGACAGTGGACTGGACTGACAATTGTTTTGTCTCACTTTAGTGGTATGATACTTACAGATATATGGCTCCCAAGCAGAAAGGATAACCCTTTCTTTCTATTGGGTGTGATGCCAGGAGAGGAGTGTTTTATAGTAAAGAAAGGAATTGAGGTGAGGGTCTCCTGTGGGCTCTGTAGCATTTTGAACCAAGGCTGGACTCAAAGGATGCACAATACAGCATGTGGAGGGCTCAGTCCAGGTTCCTGACAACAGTAAATGAATCTTCCAAATTCTTCTCACATTTAAAATTAATTGTTAGGGAAGGAAGGGCAGTAGCTTTTAATATACATCACTTAACTGTAGATAGATCTGCACAAGCCCCTCCTTTGCGTCCCCTTATGTCAAGGTTTTAGTCTGAATTAATCCAGTTCCCCTCCCCATTACCAACAAGACTTCTGTCTTCCACTGCTGAAATCTCTGTTCATTTAAGCAGGAGGGTGTGGTGACTCCATCAAAAAACCTACCACATGTCCAGAGCTGGCAACAGTAATGGAGTAGCAACGTGGAAATTGAAAGGACAAGGAGCGGGGGGATTTGCTGCAGTGCTGCTCACTAAATGATCATGGGCATCATTAAATGAGTGGCATCAAGTGCCAAGCTTTCAAAAGCTGTCTATCTCTTTCCTGGGGAAGTTCCAACCTGATTACCAAGTGCCCTGCTTGAGATGCACCTTAGAAAAACATAGAATCATATTTTTCTGAGAGAACTAAGGGGGGGATTTCTAGCCAGTTTTCTCATATTTACACCATTTTGAGTGAAACTGCTCAAGGCACCTGCCATGTTGCTTATGAAACTGTTTCCGTTCTCTTTGCTGGCAAATATCAGTGAAGCATCTTTCTCTGCCAGACCTACTAGCCAATCTGGGCACAACTTATCACCAGACACTTTTAATGAGAATACTGACTGGTGTTGCCCTCTGGGATCCCACAGTGACTGACCCAGCACTGCTGTGTGAGACAGGAGCTGTGGGTTCTTGGTGCAGACTGATGGATTTGACTGGGACCCTGGCTACACCTTGTGTTTGTGAGTTGTTCTCTTTTTGCCAGCTTCCCCTCAAAGTGCTGAAGTGCCCCCACAAACCACATACCCAGAGCACTCCATTCAGGTTTGTCAGCCTTCAAATCCCAGTTTGCCTGGTCCCTGAAGCAGCCTCAGAGAGCAATCAAAGCCACTGCAGTGCAATTTCCGACTGAGAATTTCCTTCCTATTTCTGAGCGAATGTGTGTGTGTGTATTTACGTATTAAAAAAAAAAAAAAACAAAACAAAAAACCACACAACCCCACAACATTTTGGTTTTGTGCACTAAGCACTTTTGAGGGCAATATGGAGCCCTGTAATATGGAGGTTTATAACCTCCTCAGCTAATGCTCTCTGACACTCTGTTTTGATATCATTACTACATTATACTCACAATTTTTGAGTGAAAAAATACAGTACTTAGAAAGTCGAAATTCATAAATAAATTCATGTCAAACCGCACTTAATATTGATTTTGTTAGTGTTCAGATTCAATAATAAGGTACTGCGTGCATGAATATTTAAATATAATCATCATTTCTGCATCTCCTAATGGCCTCTGCTCTTCTACACTCAATTTAAACACAATTTAAAAACTATAATGTATTGAAAAATACTAGGATTTAGCAATAAATCACCATTGGGATACTCCAAGCCTTTTATAGGATGGCTCAATATCTGCTTCTCAAGGGACAGCACAATTAGATTCATGTTTTTAAACTTCTCAATTATCCATATACCATAATTTTATGTGAAAGTTTGTTTCTCTTCCTCCCCCCTCCACCCCTGCTCCCCCTCCTCACCCTTCACCAGATACTCTCCCAGTAGGAAGCGGAGAAATCGCTAAGTGTTCTCTTAGCTGGGTTAGTATAGTAAAAAGGAGTCAAAGGTCACAGTCCTCAAACTGAATTAAATCCAGAGGCTGTCAGGGAAAGCAGAACGCTGACTCACTTAATCACATTATTTGGGGAAAAATATAGGGGGAGGAGAGAGATAAAATGACTCAAAATGAACTCACCAAGGAGGAAACGGAGTTTTTATATTTATTTAAAAAGCAATATTCGTCTTTATCAAATAGACGCAGGATGGTTCGATGAGGATGGAGCTGGCTGGCCATTTGCGCAGTCGCAGGCAGGAGGGCTCTGGCAAGCAGGATCAGTGAGGGAAGGATGCAGTGCCCTCAGTGCCTCCAGTGCCAGGCTGGGTTGTTTATTGATGGGGGGGTGTTTCTGTAGTGCTGGTCGCTAAGCCATCTGCAAACCACACCCTTTGAGGTAGGTCATTATCATTATCCTCATTTTACACATGGGGAAACTGAGGCACTGGTGGATGTAGTTGTTATGGCAGAGTCCCAGTGACAGAGCTGGGTCTTTGGGTTCCTGATGCTAATCCCTTTGTGCAGGCTGTATGGCCGTTCTCTCTCACCAGTGTCCTCAGAGACCATGATGGAAAGAGAGATTAAAAGGATCTAGTGCTGGAATCTGATACAGTAGCACTAACATTTTAGGAGAGCAGTAAATCCCGATGGCATTGGCATGGGATTAACTCTGCTGGTCCTGAGGGTGGCTTGCCAGTTCTGTTCAATGCGTTGCTATCAGATGTGAGGAAATTGTCAGTAGGGGAAGAGAGGAGTGCAGGTCTGGTGTCCAATGGAGAGGACATGGCCATGTCACTGGGTGATGCTGGCAGTGTCACACAGTGCCCTTGCAAGGCTTTATAAATGGTTTTGTGGGGCTGGGAGTCGCTGTTGGCTGGGGATGGAAGCGTGGCCTGATTAACGGCATTTGTCCACCTTGATGGCAGAGGGAGTGCAAAGGGGGCACACAGACTGCTCACCTTTGCAATCCCTAATCAAGCAGCCAGAACTCCTCCAGGCCACACTGTATCTGGCTGAGATTTTGCTTATATTCCATATTTCACCTAAACTCATTAGAACTGTTTTCTAAAGAAATTTAGCGTGTTTCATTGGAAGTAGTTTTATCTCATACGTCTGCCAAAGCATCATCTCCTGCTGCCTCAGGATCACATCAAACCTGTGAAGTCCTATGACTGGATAAAACAGATGTAATTGGTGGGAGAAAACTCTAACCCAGATGAGATGTTGCCATTCTGTTTGCCACAGTTTAAGGTCTGTTCATTCTTTTTTGTGAGAGAGTAAGACAGACATTCTTTTCCTTGACAGGCAGGAACCACTTTCACCTCTAACAGTTCTAGAGCTCTTCTGTCGGGCTGTTGTGTTGGTCTGCAAAATATGTTTGTAATCCTGATACCAAATATTATCCATTTTCTTGTGGGGAGGACAGGATAGCAAATTTCTCTTTGAAACAAGGCAGGGTCAGGAAGATAATTGCAAGAATTATGCAGGTGCATACGGAGTTTTAATGATTTTTTTTCTGGGCTGTTATTTACCTTCTCCAAAGTGTCAAAAAGTAGAATCAAAGTCTTATCTGAAGGGAACTGTGTATGGCAAATGCAGTTCATCACATGATTTCACCAGTTTTTCAGTGTATAGAGTATTAGGGAGCACCTAGATCTGTGTGTTGGGGAATGGAATATTGGCACTTGTTGAAGGTCCAACTGCATACAACTCTTCAGCTTGGTGGAAGCTGTTGGGGAATGCACACCTGGATGGGCAGCAGACTTGGACTTGCAGATGGAGATGCAAACTCCAGAAGATCCCCAACAGCTCTCCAAGAGGCGTCAGAGGAGGCAGACAGGTACTCAGAGAAAAAGCTGGCAGCAAAAAGTATTGAAGGTTTTTCACAGGTGCCCGCTCACAGAATCAACATAGCCACACATGACACAAAAGCAGGAATTTCCTGTCCTGCCTAACATGGTTGTCCTTTTCAATTGATTTTCCGTTGTTCTGACAAGATACCCGATACCGCTCATATTGCAGCCCCCCGGTTCTTTTCAGGACCATGGTCTGCGGCAGTGGATGGAGGGAGGAGGTGAAGCCCTCATGTTCTCGCTGCTCATTACGCCCGGCCCGGGGTCTGCAGGTGGCGCTCCGGGAGCGGCTGCAGCCCGGTCCGTGCGGGGGTGGCACGCCAGGAGCACGATGGTGACAGGAGTGGGTCGTGCTTCAGCCCGTGACTGAAGAGTCCCCAGCTTCAGAGATACATTCGCCGGCTTTCCCTGCATTTGGTGCTGGCCATTAAAAATTGGGCATCCTTTGTTACAGCTTCACTTCTGTCACCTTCCATCCCAGAGTCTGCTTTCTACAGAAAACAACCCTCTGTGCGAGATGTCCCAGCTGGAGTGGGGAGCCGCCTGGAGCCCCCTCTGCGTGGGATGTCCTGGCTGGGGTGGGGGGCACGTGTGTCTGGCTGGCATCCCCACCATGCAGGCTGGGGTGGGGAGTTGGCTGGCATCCCCTCCACGAGGCTGCAGGCAATGGAGGGATGCAGGGTCAGCCCAGGGCTCACCAGCTGAACTGGGTACCAGCTGAGCATTGTTTCAAACAAGTGTGCTTGGTGAAAAGCCACTGGTATCTGTGGCCCGTCCCAACAGATGTCACCAACAGATCTGTATTGATTCCAAGGTTGGGACCTTGTCAGTGGTGGAGGCAGATGGCATGTTGCTAATAAGTAATGAGTGCTGCTGGCAGAGTTGTGAGGAGAGTTTGGATCAGTGGGACAGTGTAGTGACATGGTGCCATGGGCAAGTAAGGGGCACCTTTGGCCATCTTTGCCCTCTCGACATTCATTCCTTTTTTCTGACTGTGTGAACATTAAATTTCCCATTCTCTCTGAATCTTTGCTTTTTAATGTTTTTTTTTTTTTTTTTTTTTTGTCAAATCTCTCTTTTCTCTCATTTCTACTACTTTTTTTTTTCTTATTTGATGCTCATGCTTTTGCCTAGAATGTTTTTGGCTACCAGTAGCATCCCTTTCATGTTTAAACCTCACTGCATCATGTTGTGTAGGAGAGGGAGGGAAGACAAAGGACATTCCTGCTGGCTCTATTGTGGAAGAGGGTGTTACACTGGGTCTGGGAAAAGGTCTGTGGGTCACTTTGGATAAGCATCTTTGATTCCAGACCTGGCAATAGACATACCACTGCTCGCTAGATTGGATTTCTAACTGTCATCAGACTTGCTCCAGTTATCAGCACAGGAGCCAGAACTTGCAGCACTACCATGCACAGACTATGAACAGCAATAGCAGGGAACACATGCATCCAAGCACATAAACACTTTCACTCTAAGAAGTGCTAGGTACATTTGTAAATGCTCATGTGCACTAGGAATTCAGTTTATACATCACGAATGCTCAAGACGAGCTCCTCGTCTCCTAGCTTCCCACAGACAGGTACACTCAAATGAATCAAGTGGTCACTATTTTATGTATAAAAGGTTTTTCAGCTGTCTGTTGTGTGACAACTTGAATAGCACAGTAGGCTGTAAAATACCTACTTTTTTTGATGGCAAGCAACTGGAGAGTATGGCTAAACCAAGGAGAAATTCCAGCACGATTGCTTTGCTGATGATGTTTTTGTTATGTTTATGGGCTGGCTGCATTTCCCAGTGCCAGATTACATTGTGCCTAAAGTCCTCTTATGAAGGAAGATCTCTTTCCCATTTCCTGCAGAAAGTGACTCAAGCTCAGCATCTCCATGATGTCACATCACACAAGACACCATTCTCAGGAGCACAGAACCTGGGGTTACCTTCTTACCCATGTGCCCAGCAGCTGGAGACCACTGTTGGAGTCCCCAGTGATACCTGCTGCTGCTTTTGTTATTCATCTCTCTGAATTAAATTTTATGACCAGAAGAAACATAACCAGAGAAATACACTCAAGTGTGAAGGGTAGATGCCTTAGTCTTTCAGTTGTGATCCAATAATTTTTATTTCAGTACTGAAACATAAAAAACAGTTGTGGGTTTCCTTTCCTGTGATAACAGCTTTTGACTTCTACCTAAGATGCAGCTCTCTTTGTTATTGTCATTTCTGGATTAGGGAAATAGCTGCATCCTCTTTAAGAACCTGACTATAATAGCTAAAAATCTGGACTGAGGTGCAGCTCCAGAGAATCTGTTTGCAAAGGGAAGAAACCCTGAGTGCCTGTAGAAGCTGGCTATGCATTTGGCCTCAAAGCTTCTATTTTCCTAAAAAGGAAAGGGCAAAAAAGCCTTGGACACTGTTTCTTTGAAAGCTGTGAAAATTAGAACAGGTGTGAGCACAGGCAGCTGCTGGGGTGCTGTGTGCAGATATTCCTGCTAATACCTCCTTAGAACTTAATCTCTGAAACCATCTGCTTGTGGTGAGCACATGTCCCGGAGGCAGGGGGGGCAGAAGCAAATCCAGCAGCCCTACAACTTCTTCCACTGTAGCCTGAGTCAGAATTTTGAACAGCAGAAGAAGATTGAGTTGTGTGTCAAGAGGCTGTAGTCTCAGATTGTATGAAGCAGGAAAACTCCTTTGTCAGTTGCCCAGGTTCAGGGTGGTTATTGATGAGTCTCCGAGGTCAAGATCTAACTCATGACCATCTGAACAAAAACAACACACAAGCCTAACTGCTCTGCCATCAGCAGAGAGCCCTGTGTTCCCACAAATACATGGGATCAATTTTTCTTATTTGAGGTCTCTGAATAAGACCAGCTAAATACTCCCGCCTATGCATTACTCTGTTTTCGAGTCTGAAGTCACTGTTGAGTGAGTCCTTTGGGTTGTCACCTTTAGTCCAGCTCTTCTGATACTCTCCAATGGAGCCTCCAACAGTTATCTTTGAGCAAATCACATCCCTTCCTCATGCCTTTCCTCTCCTCCTTTTTTTTTTGTTTTACTTTGGGAGGGACAGGGGTCTCTGCTAGTTTTTCAGCACTCATACCAGAGGGTCAGAGATGTTACCAAGTGCTAAGATGTGAATCAAACTCACCCACTGCTGCCTGCTTTGCTGCTCACTCTTTACCAGTGTGCATTTTTTTGCAGAGGCCAAATTGCTCTCAGCCACTGACCTGTTAATGAAAAGCTATCAACTCTGGCAAAAGAAGAAAGCAGTATTAGCCACTGCTGCCCTGTGACTGCCAGAAGCAGTATGGTGACAGGAGTGGGTCATACTTCAGCCTGTGAGTGAAGAGTCCCCAGCTTCAGGGAGACATTCAGGGACTTTCCCCGCATTTGGTGCTGGCCATAAAAAATTGATCATCCTTTGTTACAGCTTCACTTCTGTCACTTTCCATCCCAGAGTCTGTTTTTTACAGAAAACAAGCTACATTCATCAAAAATGACAGAACACAGACTTAATGTAATCATGTATGGGAACATGAATTGCAAATGCAGAACACAAGCACTAAAATGTATTTTCCATTACTGCCACAAAATGAAATAATCATGAACATTTTCCCCAAGAATGAGAACACATGTAGAGTACACTGACACCTAAAAATCTGCTGCTGCCATGCCCTGGCCTCAGGTGCAGGTAGGCTTTGTTCTTATCAGTGGGGCAGAGATCTGCTGGTATCAGAGGAGATGGTTGTGTTATAATCCTCACCATGGAAACTTGTGTTGGTTATTAGTTATACCAGTTTCTTCAGTCTCATTTGGGTGACCTTCTGGCCATCTCTGCTTGTTAAAGGTCTCATTGTACTCTTAAGCATAAACTGAGCAGAGGTGCTAGAAATACAGATAGTGCAGTGTTGCTTAATTCTAGATTCTACTTGTAGCTGCTATTAAATTGCTTGCTGGTAACATTGAACAAGTCGTCTCAGCCCCAGCCTGCTTTCATAGATAACCTGAAAAACTACAAACATACCTATTTAAAAATAAAATCTGTTAATTGATTTAGAGTTGGTGCAAGACAACACTTTAATCAAATTCTTCCTTTCCCTTGCAGACACACTGGACTGCAGTTTTGCCATCTGAACATTTGCTGTACTGCACTCCAGATGTGGCTGCCTTTCACAGACAGGTAAGGTTATACCTGTCTGATTATTATTATTATATCTGATTATTTTATTGGTTTGTAACTTGCTTTAGTATCAGAAATGTAAATGATTGGACTGCCTCTCTTGATCAGGCTGTCAGAAGACACAATGAGGAAGGATAATAGAATTGGGAATGGCCAATCTGTAAAACTAAATCCAGGACTCGCTCAGTTATTTAGATTATATTAAACATATGCAAGTTCTTATCCAGCCTGTACTTGCCACAATTCTGCAAATACAAAGCTACTAATGAGGGGTGTTGGAGCCTGCCCTGCTGAAGGATACTTGGATATGTATCATGGTGATGTCTGGAAGGTAAACTAGTTGATCAAAGCCTTGAACTCAAGACAGCGCTGAGTGCTGATGGAATGATAGAGAGAATAAGGTAGAAAGACTGTGGCTGGTTTACATCTCATCCAGCAGAAGATGTTATGAGGGACTTATTGATCTCTGATCCAGCCATGGTTGTGAGTTAAATGATGGGAAATATTTGAAGAGACCAGTCTAAGTGCACCCAACAGAAGGTGCTGAAAAGAACGACATGCTGTGCTGGGGTGAACTTTTTTCCCCTGTCATAAAGAGAAGAGGGAGAGATTTTGTTCTAAATGAATTAGAACTATGTCTTTGTATGAGAGCAATTCAGATTATAAAAAATACATAAAACAACTAGACTTGGCAGCTGTAGAATCCAAGAGAAGTCTGGATTTGGAAGAGATTCTTAACTTTTTTTGTAACATGACAGTAAGAAGAAACATTTGGCCTTAAGTATCTTTCCAGCTGTTTACACAGTCTGTGTCTTCTCTGACAAGTTTGCTTAAGAGACTTCACATAGACATGTTCATATGGTCATCTAAAGGCAATTTCTGAATGTATATACACATATCTCCACATCCTTGGACATTTGACACACTTTGTGTGGATGTATATAATCTTATCAAATTAACTTCCTCTTTGAA
This sequence comes from Zonotrichia leucophrys gambelii, assembly GCF_028769735.1. Taxonomy (NCBI): domain Eukaryota; kingdom Metazoa; phylum Chordata; class Aves; order Passeriformes; family Passerellidae; genus Zonotrichia; species Zonotrichia leucophrys. The sequence goes on along the minus strand of NC_088190.1, from coordinate 1,506,547 downwards.
TTAATGTGCTTATGTGCATATGCATCAGTATGTCCCAAGGTGCATATATGTATCTTTGTTCATATTCCCATGCATGCATGAGGTGATCAACATAGTCAAATTTAAACATTAGGTTATTCCAAATCTGTGTTATTTCTCATTTCATTCCCAGGGCTAAATGGATCCATTTCAAATGAAAGGTAATCTTGGGACCTGAAGTTTTACATTTCAGCATATAGTGTGGTTTTAACACTCTGTACCATCAACTGTGAGCTCTTCAGGGCAGTTTGTAGATTCCCTTCCTGTTTATGCAACAAAGGCAATGTCAGATTGTTCAAGAATTTAGATGCTGGGACACTGCAAGTAGTTCATAAAAATGGTTAGATTCTATGGAAAGATTAGATGAGCTGTGCAGGCAGGACACCTAAATAACCTACAAAGCCATCCATGTAAACTTGTGCAGAACATTTGCCACTGTTTTTTTCCATTTGGTTGAAATAGTTTCCCTACAGCTTTGAACACTTAATCATTTCAGTGTTAGTTTTGAATGGCTCATGAAATCTAGCACATGTGGGCATTACATAATCTTCTGTAGAACTAATATACGTATGCATATGTAGCAAAAACTTTATAAACTTTGACATAATACATAAAATGTCATCATCACAGGTAACCATGTATGTACAACTTATGTGGGTCTTCAGAAAGATGTGTGTCATGTATCCATTTACATTGAGTCACATAAATAGATGTGATGCTTGTGTGCTTTTAGCCAGGAGTGTACGCACAGGCACTCATGGCAGAGGGAATCCAGCAGCCCGTGCAGGTTGATGTTGGCACCTTCCAGAAGAGGGCACCTGTCTCCCGATGCAGGAATGGCTCCCAGCCCTTCACACCTGGGCACTCACATCTCACCTGCCAATTTGAGGTTAACAGTGCCAGCACACAGTGAAATATTAAGGCAGCCGCTTGAAATTCAAAGTGTTTCTTTTAATTAATGGGTGGATGCCACAAGTTGATCCAATCCAGCTCTTAAATTAATCTTAATTACATAGATTTTGTAACTTTGGCATTAGCCAGCCACACAAAATATGTATTTCATAATCCTAGAAACGGGTGAAAAAGACTGCTGCTGAGCTGAGAAGTCAGCTGATGATGTTATCAGCCTCTGTGGCTGTGGGTGTAAGTGTCATTGGGGTGTGGCAGAGATCTTATCGGGAATACCAAATTAATTCGCTCCTGCAAATATCAAAACAAGCCTTTTTGCTGGCAACTAGGGAATAGGCAAGAGATTCCTGATCTGCTATATTTGGAATTTCTGTGCCATCCAGTGCTGATACAATAAAGAACAGAAGTATCAGGGAAGGGAAGCTGGTGATCTATCTTGTTTGGTAATGAGTTTTGAGTGTCTACCCAAAGAGAGCTACTCAAGCCTTTTGCTGTTCATGTTATACTTGTGGATTTTGGGATCAGCAATTCTGCATTAGTAGCTCAATCACTGACATGCTGTGTAAGCCTGGTCAGAGGTTGGAGACTTTCTATCTCTGTGCTTCTGTTTTCCTCCTCTGTGTGTTTGTTCAGACTTCCTTTTTACTGGTCTCTTAGCATGTGTCCATTCAGCCCTCTGTGACATCCAGGTGCTACTGTGCTACGGATTTTGATAACAGATAAACTGAATTATCTCAGGAGAACTGATATTTGTACTCCCTGCTAGGGATAAGCATCTGGGATCTCTCTGAGCATGCATCATGCCAACTTTAAATAGAAAACACAGCTGGGAATATATGGTCAGGGATATTCATAGGAAATGCAGATACATCATTTGCCTAACCAGTCACTGCACTTCATTAAACAGGAAGCAGGGCCTTGGCTATCCCCAGGGATTGGCATTCCCTTGGGATTATCCTTCCTGCTTACTGGATTACTCTCCTGCTTCTGCAGATGAAACTTGGAAAATTATGGATAAAAATGGAAGTAAACACAATTAAAAGTTATTATTTAGTCACCTTGCCCTAAATCTGAGTCAGGATGAGAGCAGTGTCTGCACATAGCCTGGCAGGACTGGTTGTGTGGTGGTGAAAGGCCATTTGAGAGCCTTTTCTGTCACTGCCTTCATAAACATCCTCTTCTTCTTCATTTACTTTACAATGTGGAATTTTAGAGAGATTTACCTGAAATCTTTATAGAAATACTTTTTCTCTAGAATGGGCTTGTGAATGTTAATCTTACCTCTGTGTTCTCTCAGTGCCTGTCTGTGTGATATACTTTGTTGGAAGACAGTGCTTCCTCTTCCTTAATCTTAAAACCCCTTCTTGTATTCGGCTGATCTTCTATTGCTGGTAAAACTTTCTAGCAGTCTTACCTTCTTTTCCTGAAGCTGCTTTACAGGGCAAGGTTAGTTTGGGTATCAATTTGAGGGATTGTTTTCATAGTACTTTTGTAATCATAAGTGGGAAAATGTTAAACCTCATGCCAATTAGCCTAATGGATGGGAAACTTGATCATGGCAAGGGAGGAGTGGATTTCCCTACTTCTGCTTTATGAATAATTTGCTTATCTGAAAAGAAAGAAAATCCAGTAAATCCTACAGCCAGTGCAACTATCTTTACAGGTGGAGATTCTCCCAAAATACAGAGAAAAAACGGGGAAATTATGAAACATTACAATGTAGAACTTGACTATTTGATTTCTGGTTGGAACTGGTGGAGTCTTCTGGGGACTCAAATTATTTTTAGTCCAGTTTTGTCAGATTTCTTGTGCTTTTTCTTCAAAGCCCTTTTAATGGTAACAGAATCTGTATTAGATAGACTGCTCCTAAAATACAGCATCATTTCCTTGCTCTTGAGATACTAGAACATGCTCACTTGTGCAATTTCTGATCTCCAAGGATTGCTGGAGTTTGTGTGACTCGAATGGGAATGACACAGAACTTCCTCTGTATTCGAATTTGAAAACCTTTAGATGTCTGAACTCATCCAGCTAAGGGGAAGAAGCCAGCAGGCAAATGGAGAAACCTTTCCAGCTTTCAGTGTAGGTAGGAAGCAGAAGGAGTAAATGTTGGCCCAAAGGGCTACAATAAATAATGAGAGCTCTTCCAAGTATATCAGGGGAAAGAAATACAATAGAGAGGGTAGGCCCATTAATAAATTAGGAGAGAGCTGGAATCAATGGTGATTCTAAAATGGCTGAGCTACTTAAGTTTTGTTGGGGGTTTTTTGTTGTTTGTTTTTGTTTGGTTGTTGTTTTTTTTTTAATTGGTCTTTAAGAAGAAAAATATAGAAATGGAATATGGACCATTAGGAAGTAATGAGCATCTTGGCACCCTGGCTGTTGATGTAAAGCAGATAAGGGAACACTTGAAAGAATGGATAGCAGCAAATCAGCAACTGCAGCTGATGAGCATCCTGGGATGTTTGGCTGCTGAATTCACTGAACTGCTGGCAGGTGTTTTGAAAAGTTGTGGATTAAACAGGCAGGTCCTTCACTGTAAGTCCATATCAATAGCTCTGAGACAAAGAACAGCCTTGCAAAGCTATCAGGAGCAATCCCCACAATTACCACTTTACACAGCCATCATATTCTCAATTTGAAGAGGTGCTAAGATGAGATGCATGAATTTCAAATGCTCAAGTTCAGAAATTGGCTGGTCTCACACTGGCCCAAAAAAGGTCTAAGACCATTATCAGTGACCCTTCTAGCCACCCTGCTTTTCCTTTCCTCAAGCATAAACTCAAACTGTTATAGACACTTATGGGTCACAGCATACTTCCTTACCTGCATATTAAGAGGTAAAACAAGGAAATGTTTGTGTTGGAAATAGGAATTGCTATTAAGATGAAATTTGAACTTAGACTTGCACAGTAACTGCTCAAAGGACTTGATAGCGCTGCTGGTCCAGCAGTGAAGTCCAGGCATAGTTTCCATTTAAAACAGGGGTCCCAGAGGAAAAAATCATCCATTTATGGTCACTGAGGAAGCAGGTTTGGCCTACTATAATTTATTAATAAATCACTTGTGATAATGCCCAGGGACACAAACACTGGTGTGTTAGAAAAGGCTCTGAGCAGAGGTTGAGTAGGGACACTCAGCTGTCTCATCTCTTCAGTACTGGAACTCTGGTTCAAGGCTAAGGCTCCTAGATCCCAGTAATGAATATAATTAGTTCTAATAATGGGTGAGGAGATACTGGCAAATGACAGACAGGAGGGTTCAGTTGGATTCCTATGGCCCTGTTCTTGTTAATGCAAAGGTCCCTTTACATTAGTCTGGCAGTGCAAAGAGGTCTGGAAGATGAGGAGTTAGGAGGTTACCCTGTGGGTCTCTGGCTGGAACAATTGTCTCTGCTCATCTCAAAAAGCTGGAGGGAATCAAACACCACGCAAATACAGGGGACTGAAATCTCCATAAATCAGTATCGTGCCTTTGATTGCAATGAAGTTATGCTGATCAAGGCCAGCTGAGGACTTGGTCCAGGGAATAAATTGTTTTTGCCCTTGGTGTGTAAGTCCAAAGTCAAGTCCTTTGTATGACTTGTCCCATCCAGTGTTAGAGAAGGTCATATTTTGCCTCCTTCTCTCCACCTGGGCTGTCCGGATAAACAGTATTTCCCCATTGCATTCCCAGTCCCTCACGCTTCACCAGAATTAAATTCATCATTCATTTTTTATGGTTTATACATAGCAGTAATTTATGTTTTCAAATATATTGAGGTCACACTTTAGCAGAAAAAGACTGTTTCACATTTAAATTGAAGGCATGTTCATTCCATTAAACAGAGATGTTTTGGATAATTTTAAAAGGCTAAAAGTAGTATAAAGTAACATTAAAATAAAATTTGAGAGATGTAATTACACCTAATCCTACCATAAAATAATCAATACTGCATTACATTATTTCTGACTTCCCCAATTATAGCCTTTTTTTGTTAAGCTTTTGAATATTGATGAGGTCAGGGTGTCACAGTCGACTCTCTGAGGTCTAATGGAGGTGGAATTAAGGTGATGTCCTCTCCTATTATGTCAGCACGAGGTGTGTTCTATACTTTCTCAAACTGGAGGGATAACACAGCATCAGAAGAGGATACCTTGGCAGCATTTCTTGAGCTGATATTAGGCTGATACTAAGTAAGTGCTGACTGGGAAGGTGGAGGTGCTGTCTCCCCATTGCAGACCCACTCAATTATATATGCCAAGAGGCAGAGATGATTTTCACATCAACAGAGATCATTAACAGCTGAAAGACCAGTGTGTGTGAGGTGACAAGAACCAGCTCCTTCCAGTTCAGCCAGGGCTTTCTGTGTTGTCTCTGCTCTCTGAGGGAGATTGAAGAGGCATTTTGAATTGCAGCAGTTTGTTCCCCTCTCTTCCCTTTCAGACCTACCCCTCCACGTGACGTATCCCTCACTCTAAAACAGTCCAACCAGGTTGCAAAGCATTCACCTTTATTTTTCCTGTTTTCTCAGAAGGGTATAGGTCCATCTGCATCTGAGGGAGTGTCACCCTCCAGCTCTCAGCTGCAATGGATCTGCTTTTGACCTGGGCAATGCTGTTATTCATTTAGGCATCTTGGAGTCATCAGTGGATTTTAATTTGGGAATTCTTTCTGTGTACAGAAACAACCCCACCTGCCTGGAGATAGCTGTATTTTCTTGTTTCGGTGTGTACGCTTCTTATTATTTTCTAGGGCAGCCTAGCATTTAAAGTAAGGGATGAAATACTGGGTGGCCCATGTTCTGCACCCAAATTTCTCATAATGCACTGTTTTGTGCCTTTACGTAAATAGTTTAGCATTTAATCTAGGGAAGGGGCTGGGATCTGAAGAGACGTTCAGCCACAACCTTAGGACTCATATTGTGCTTTCTGGGTTTGTGTCTCTCCATCCATACAATCAGCATAAGGATTTTTTTACTGAGGTCTGTTTTGCACAATGGATCCAAAAAGAGGTTTCTATGCTTTTAATCAACTTTTTGAAGAAAGGCAACTACATGTCATTTTCCAAATATTAAGAAGGATAGAATTTTAGAACAGAACCAAATTGAGCAGTACCACTGCATTATCCCTTTTACATTGCCACAGCATCCTCAGATTACAGAGCTCATAACAAAAGAAAAGATAATGAACCATTAATAATAAAAACAATATAATGTATTTTTTAAACTTTTCTTAATGCAACACCAGCCCAGTCATCCCAACATGCAGATTATCACATCTTCCCAAACATATATACATACACATAACTGAAAGTGTCAGCAGGAAAAACATGCAAAATACAATTCAGATGCTGGACCTAGCCCACCAACTGCATTTCTCCAGAGGGATCAGTCCCCTCCCATGCCCCTTTCCACACAGCCACTGCCCAGGCTTCCTGGCTGCCTATTAAGTTGTGCTGTCCCTTACACGTGTGCTGGCCCTGGGCTCTGGCCATACGTGTGCCCCTGACCCTCAGCAATTCTGCTGTACCAATTGTTTTTTTGTTCCTGGTACCCTTTCCCACATAGACCAAACTCTCTGCTTTCCCCTTCTCTCACCCCCTGCCATTTACTCCACTCACATAATTTTGTACCTGCTTTGAAATCTAATTGTTAAAGCTCTTGGTAGAAGGTGGATATTTGCCCCAAAGCAAACTGACAGTGGCCCTCCCTCTGCAGACACAAGACAGCCCCGCTCTCCTGATTAGCCTGAATTGCTTTCAATTGACTAACATAACAAGCTGCTGCTGCTTTTTCTTTTTTTTTTTTTAATTTGAAAATGGAAGGGATACTATTAGGAAATTTACATTTGCGAATATGATATTTAATTAGCAATATTAATAAATTAATAGAACTAAAGGACCTTGTTGAGACTCCAGATTAATAAAACATGCTCTAGCTGAGTAAATGAGGTGAGCCAGGCATGTGTTGCCCATAGAAGATACAGGGGAAATCTCACTCATGAAATACCCCTTAAAAAAGGAATGGGGGCCAACAGAGAATTGGGGGAAAGCTTTTTCTATCTTACAGTATCTCTCATGATTCAATACTAACCCTTTCCCTAGTCTGCCACAATATTTTTACAGGAAATTAGGTACAGGTTCTCTGTCCACATTTCTCTTTGACCTGCCAAGAAACTGAATGAGTCAGTGGCGGGGAGTGATGTTTGGAGCTCTAAGGTAACAGCAAGGACAGTGCAGGGCAAATGCCCCGGAATATTTGGTCAGATCTCTAGAAAGCAATAAAGGGGACTTAGAGCATTTTCTGATCTGATCCTCTGCTGAACATGGAGCACACAGCGTCACTTAGCTATGACTGTGTCCAGCTTGGTGTCTGCAGGGCACTTGGGGGGTTTTGGCTCAGAGGGACCCTCAGTGTGTGGCACACGGAGCAGGTCCATGCAGGAGAAGGGATGCAGTGCAGTGGTGTCACTGTGGCCTCAGCTGAGAAGAACAACCACACCAGGCAAAGGTCTGGCACAGCATGAAATAAATTGCTGTGAGGTTCATGGGTGTCAGACCCTGCCAGGTGTCCCAGTCTTCATGTACATCTGTCACTGCTTCGTGGCTTGGGTGCTAACCCAAACTTGGGGCCAGTCCTCTGCCACTGATTCACCAGTCTGCAGGGCACTTCAGTATGTTGTAATTTAGGGACAACATTTCTGTGCCCAATCTGCCCTGGAAAAAACTTCTCAGAAGAATGTTGTACAGTCCTTTCCTATACTACTTCATTAGTGTGCATATACTGGGACGTCAGGACTCCAGGTGACTGCCAGGTGACTTCAGTCACTTAATCTGTCACTAAGTCTGGGACAGAAAGAAGAATGTGATTCTCTGTAGTCTATAGATGTATGTGGAGAAAACTTTGCAGTGTAATGGCTGAGAACCATCAACTGCATGGACATGTCTTAGCTAGTAAAGTACTATCATGTCTTTGTGCAGCAACTTCTAACATTGATCTTGGCTCTGGAGGGAGGGCAAAGAAGAAGAAAGGCCCCCAGGAACCAAGCTGGCAGTCAAAGCAGGATCTCTCCTTGGGCCTGTGTGACATTGATACCTATCACTGTGAAGTCACACTCTCCTGCAGGGCAGAGAAAAGGTGATTATTTACAAATGTATTGAGCACTGTCCCCATGCAGCACTCAGCCTTGCTGTGCCACAGTCAGCAATGAAGCACTGGGACACCACAGAACTGTAGCTGTCCCTGTGCACACCAAGGGGAGATGGTCAGTCTCAGCACCTAGGTGGGACCCCAGAGAAGAGCAGTGAAGCTAGAGGAGGAGAAAGCAACCCCATTAATTGTCTGAAATAACTTTGAGGGGTTTTGTAAAGCTTTCTGCATTCTTGGCTCTCATGAATCAGCTCTAGACTCAAAACCACCCAGCCCAATGCTCCATGTGTGTGCCCCTGGAGCACAGGGTGCTTTTTATCTTTGACGTTAGTACTTAGTAGGCAAATCTCAGTCTCCCTCTTCTCTACATATTGGGGATATTATAACGTGTGGCATTCATGGTTCATCCCACACTGTCCATTCTTCAGTGTAAAGTGCGTGGACTCTCCCAGGATAGGCTCTCAATCCAGGAGAAGCACTCTTCTTTGGTGTGAGGTACAATGACCGGCAGGGTGCAAGCAGCTTCTTTCTAAAACTGAACCACAGAAGATGAGAGAGATCTGACTGCCTTGCCTGATCCCATGTTGGCTCAGCTGCACTACCCTCATCTCCAGGGATGGCTTGTCCACACTCTGTGGTTTGTACTCTGCTCCTGATGCCAACACCTCCACTAATTGTGGGAAAGTTTACTATTTGAATGGCATGTACATAGGCCTTGTGGAAGAGGTGGAGTCCCAGGAACAATTAGGTAATGGCATAGATGTTTGGAGACTCTGGCTTGCAATGCCACCCTTGGTATAGAGACAAGTATATGGTAGGTGTGGCAGAAGAAAAAAGAGAAAAGTTGTCTTAGGTGGGGTACCAGGAGTAGAAATGGGTAAGAAAGGCGTGAACTCATAGATGTAGGCAGGACTTGAGTTCAGCAGCATGTGCATGTGAAACATGTATTGGGATCATCTTGGGATAAGGGAGAAGTCCTAGTGTAGGCAGTCATTAATCTTGGAGATGTGGTTCTTCATGAGGCACTCTGAATCTTAGCCTCAAGGTGGGGCTGCCTTTGATGGCACTGAGCACATGCACAGGCTGTGGAGCCATGCCTAGAGCGAGCAAAGGCATCTGCGTGGGAGCCACCTCCTGCCTCGCCCTGCGTGGTGGGCACTCTGCCTTGGCACGGCAAGGCTGCCTTCCTGAGGGTCCACAAGGCCATCTGTGTGCTCTTCAGGGGGAAAATGGGGAGGGGTTGTAGGGGTTCTAGGCCACTTCTTGCCAACATCTTACAGGTTTGTAGCCCTTGGACCTTGAGATATGGAGATTCAAGGCCTTTGTAAAATGTTCTCTGTAATGTTTGATCTTGCCCTTCTTCTCTCCTTCTCATTCAGCACTAGGAACATTCAATAGCAGATCTGAAGTACCTGGTCTGGGTGTTCATGGCCCATTCCTATGCCTGACAAGAATCCTGAGAAAGAAATCCTGATCCCTGCATGCTGCCCCAGGCATTGCTGCTTTTCACCCTTTGTGTGGGCCTGACGCATCCCAGAAAAGTGAGCATGCACCACCTGAGCTCCCACAAACATGCTGCTCTGCCACTGCATCTCCTTCCTGACCTGCTCTTCCTGTCCTGGCTCTTCCCTGAGCTCAGCTTGCCAGACAGGGTGCTGCTTTTCTGGAGTATAGGCTAATCCAGTGCCATCTCCTCTGTGACTCAGATCCAGTATCACTCATGAGAAAGACCAGAATCACAACCTCTTCTTTTCACCACTATCCTGTTTATTCCTCTTCTTCTGGTGACAGACAGTCAGTGAAAACCTGTAGGAGCATCTGGGTTTGTTCACTAGCTGGAACTCTGTCCTGCTACTTGGAATTGACAATCATGTAAATGACAAGGGAGGAAATTGTAGGCAGAGGAGAGACTGTAGGGAGCGTGTTTCCTTGTGCAATACTGGATGGACTGGAGAAATGATCATCACATCCCTGAACATGACTCTGAGGCCATGGTGTTCAAAGGGTCACTTCAGTTTGTCCTGCGAGTAGTTTGAGGCACAACCACCTGCACAGAGTCCCACTCGAAGTGCTCTGCAGGCCCACCAGAAGCCCTGTGTTCATACTGCTGCTGCAAAGGCTTGAAAACCCCTGTCCTCCTGAAGGTGTGCCTCCTCCACAGAGCCTCCCAGCAGTCTTGTGTATTGCATGGGTGTATAAGGAGAACAGCAGGGAAAAAACTAATTCCACTAATTCCACTGTGGTTGCCTGTCCTGAGTCCTGGAGTTTGCAAGGTGTATTAGGGCAGACCAGCTGCAGGGGATTAGTTTGTCCTGTTCCAGGCGCTAACAAAACTCTCAGTCTGTGAACAAAAGTCATTCTGGGGATGGTGCATCTTTGGAGAAAGTGCTGGGGCTGATGTAACTGAAGAGTTGCAGACCTGTAGGATTATTTCTAAGAGAGACTGTACAGTGCACGTTCAGTCCTTTACAGGATGGTAAATTCTGTACCAAAGTGGTTTGGCCATTATAACTTTTCACATTATGTGTATGAGGCTGACTTATCCAGATACTCTCCACTGTTCTCTTGCAGTATTCTCTCCTCTGTATAAGAATTGCAGATTCTGGTGGGCTTAATTAAACCATCTCTTAATGCCTGCTCTTTAGACAACCCTCCCTCCACCTCTCGCTCAAACTGGGGTCTGCAACCGGAGCTCCGCCTGGGGAGCGCGGCCGGGCGGGACCCGGACCGAAAGGCACAGAGCTCCGGCCCTGGCTATGGGGCGCTGTGCACCCGGAGAGCCCCCGGGGCTGCGGCGGGGCCGGGTCCGGCCTGAGGCGAGGCCGGGCCGGGGCTGAGGCGAGGCCGGGCCGGGGCTGAGGCGCCCCGGAGCTGGCGGGCAGCAGGGGGCGCGCGGGGCACGCCGGAGCCGCGGGCACGGCTCGGCTCAGCTCGGCTCGCTCAGCTCGGCCCAGCTCGGCCCAGCTCGGCTCGCTCGGCTGTGGCGGAGGCTGTGCCACGGAGATCGCCGGTCCCGCGGGCCGCCACACAACGCCGGCAGCAGCCCTCACACTGTGGTGACAGCTCGGCGGAGCGTCACTTTGAGCGAGAGCAGAGGCGTCAGTTTGAGCGCGGCTCGGCGCGGCACAAAACCAGACTCGGTGGCTCTGGGCTCCCCCGGCACACACCGCCCGGCCGCAGCTCCGGCCCCCGGCTCGCTCCGCTGCGCGGTGCTGCGGGAACCGGAGCTGCTGCTCCTGCCCCCATGGTTTCTACAAAGCCTGGTTATATAAAGTTTAATTATAATACTTGGCTTCCGTGTACCGCTTTCTATCTGCAGATCTCAAAGTGCTTTCTAAGCATTAAACAAGCCTCACAATGCCCTCTCCCGTCTTCATGTAGGAGGGTTTGCTACACCCGTTCTGTATTTGTTTTAAATGCTGTCAGGAGAAACTGAGGCGCAGAGATGGGAAAAGGCTTGCCCAAAATCATCCGGTGCATCAGTGGCAGAGCTGGATGCAGAACTGAGAAGTCTCCTTAATTGGTTCCCATCTTTTAATTCTCCAGGAATGCTGCCTTTCTCTGGGAACAGCTGCGCCTGGGATCAACTTTTGGGGGTTTGGGGACCGAACTGGCCTCTCTGCTGATCTGCAGTGCAATGCTCCAGTGACCTACACACAGTTCATAACAAGGCTCTTCTTTTGGGGGCTATTCCTCTGTCCCTGCTCAGAAAGCTCAGGCCAAAGCCTGCCCACTGCATGTGGTGACTTTACTTGACTTAATTTTATGAACTGCTGGGGAGGAAAGAGTAGGATCTCAGCTCAAGGCCTTGCTATCAGCAGCTGGGGAGCCAGTTTGGCTCTAGTGCATTTGTTCCTCAGAAGGGACTATTCTGTGGCACCTCCTTTCCCATCCCCCTTCATGAAAGGTCAAGGAAATGAATGGGACAGCAAGATGTGCACGCCTGTAAATATTTAGCAAGCCACTCGCTTTTACATTGCAGATTTTGCTCTATGGCATGGCTGTTAATATCAGTGAGGCATTAGCTCCGAAAAGCACCCATCACACTGTTAACACTGAAAGTGCTCCATCAAAGCAGCTTGCCGTGAATTACAGGGCTCGAGCTTGCTTCATTAGCCTGGAGTTTGTCCAGCAGGAACGTCAATCCCAGACCCACGGTGGCAGAGAAAAACCCTGGTAACAAATTAAAAGAAGGAGCATTACCTGCAGAAGTGATACTGCTCTGACAGGATCTGGGACAGAGAGCACCTTTATCTTACCTGGAGAGATCTTGCCTTGACAGAATGCAAAAAGTTGCCCTGATCTGTTCCATCTTTATCAGAAACCACCTTACATGAAGAGGTTTTTGGCGGGGTGGAGGGACAGGACCATTTCCCTATGCATTTTGGCTGTGTTTGCAGAGATGTTTTTGTCTCAGCGTGAGGATGCTGAATTTTCGGTGCTGGGGGGAACCCCTCCAATCCCCAACCCCCCAGTTGCAGCCAGTTGCGGTTATGTGTTGGGCTCAGGGTCAAAATTTGACTCAGATTTCGTTTCATTTGCACAAAGACTCATTGACGCCTGGGCCTAATGAACATCAATATTCTTAATGACAAGGAAAAGATCTGTTTTATGGGACCCCAGACAGGCAGCGTCTCCATGCTCCTTCTGCAGAATCACAGGAAAATAGTCCCAGTCTTGCACACGTTTGGGTTACCAGTGTTGCAAAGTTCAAGCCCCTTCCCAGATAAGAGCATCTTTCTTGGGAACCTCTGTCCAAGTTTCACAGGATTAAGTCCTGTGCTCTCTTCTCAGCCTGGCTTCTGTGTTTCCAATAAGCAATTCAATTACAGACATTCTTTCATTAGACTTGTGATGATACTGTTGATTTTCATGCCAAAAGGTTCATAGAAACATGATGGGAATTTTTGTTACTTTGTGATTTTTTTTTTTTCTCCAAACTAAAAATTCATAGAGAACAATTCTGAAAAAGAAAAAAAAGATTGCTTCAACTGAAACACAAGATTCAATGGGTTGCATTTGTCAGGTTCGCTTATACTTCTGTTTTGGTTTTGGGGTGTTAGGTTATGGGGTTTTTTTCCCATATAATTTTGCATTTCTACCCTCAGCCTTTTGCATCTTTGGCTACCAGATGTGTCCCACATTGAAGAATTATTTCTCCTCCCTAGAGTGAAATAAATGCAATCAATATGAGTATTGCTCTCAGGGCCTTGAAATATTACATTAATGTTCCATGTGGTGACATTTTAGCTGGAATTTTCAAATACATTATGATGGTTCAAATTAATATTTATCAGATCAGCTTTTATATTTTGCAAAAGAGAGAGAGGAGGAGAGAGAGAGAGAGAGAGAGAGTAAGCATTATTAAAATACAAAATGCAGATGAATTCCAAAATCGATGGTCCATTTTACCAGCACTTTCAAGGGGCTGTGTTTTGCTTTCTGGATTTGTTTTTAAATTTATTAGTTTTACAGGGAAATCTATTTATCTTCCTTCATTTTTTTCAACCATCAGGGTTTTTCAGTTGTTTCTTTCTTTCACTCTTCTTTATTATCCCAAAATGTAAATTATGACGTTAGCTAGGTTTTTTTCTTTTTTTTTCTTTTCAGTGATTAAATCTGCTACATGACATCTTTGTCCTTTCTATAAATTAAATCATCTTTGCTTTCCACCTTTAGCCACTGCCAGCAGCAATACTCTGATTGCCAGCAATAAAAGTCCTCACTTTACGGTCTTTATTTCCTACACAAAGCAAACCCCCCCCTCCTTCTTTCCCTGTGCTTATAGTGCCTTTTTAATTTTTTTTTTTAAATTTTACTAAAGGGGTAGTGGGACTAACTCCTCTTTTCAGTGTTTCCCCATAAACAAGGAATTTAGAGAGAGAGATTGCTGAGGAAAAAAATCTAAACCACATTCCACTTTATTTCAGTCATTCCTAAACAGATTGTTCTATGAGGTGGAAAATCCAGGCAGATTAATGGTGTCATTTGTTTTGCTTTTTTTATATTTGTCTTTCCCCCCCCCACCCCCCAACCCCATTCCCCTCCTGCCACTTTGATTTGGTGAAAATGTTTGAGAAGTACCTTTTTTAGAATAAATGCAGCTTTAAAGATTTGTGGATTATCAGCTGAATTTATTTTTCTGAAACAATGCTGCTTGAAGAATAACCCTTCTTTCCCCCCCCCAACCATGGAAAATTGTAGGAACTATCTGGGATCTTAACACATTTCTTTAAAAGCTTTTGCAATTCATAGAGGAGAATTTTTGGAAGGGTTAATATTCTGGCTTAGAACTGAACAGTACTTCCAAACTTTTCCCATTCTCAGCTTTTTTTTTTCCTTCTATCTCTGCAATAGTTTTGCTGTAAGAACATGTCAGGAGTTTGTGACATGCAGACAGCTACAGGAAAAAAAATGTTTGTATATGTTTGCACATGAGTGTGAATACATATGTGTGTGTAAAAAACCATTTTTATAAATGCTCACAAATGCACACTTGCGTGCTCTCCCTTTCTGTCACTGGATGTATAGATGTACATACTCCAGGCTGCCCTTCCTATTTTCCTTCAGTGCTGATCTGGGCAAAAGAACGACAGGAAACTTGAAAAAGAAAAGGAGGAGGAATCGATTGTTCGACCCGCACTTGAACTCTCCTGAAAGAGATAAAGCAGAATTTTCAATAGGTCCCCTGCCCTTTTCACTAGGAGGGAAAGAGGAGAAGAAAAACAAGAGATATTTATATGACAGGCACTGCTGAAAATAGCGTTTCAGAGCAATAAAAGAAAAAAGGTAAAAGAGATTCAATGGTAAAAACAACCCCCAAACCCACAACAACAGAGAAACTCCTTTTCTTGTGCTCCCCAACAGGCGCATGAGCAGCTCATCCTGGAAATGCATGCATGCCTCCTATAGATCTGTTTGAAATTATAGTTGTCATTGAGAGTGAATTTATGCTTCTATTGATCTGCAAAAGGAAAATATTAAATGGTTTGGTTTTGATCTTTAGCTGACCCTAGGGTCAAGGGTAGCCTAAGATTAGTATTCATAGAATTCATCACCAAATTGTAGTCTGCCTCTACTTTATGCAAACATAGGGAAAACACTGAAAGATAAATACAAAGCAAAATAACGAACAATTTCACCAGCACCCACCCCATTAAAAATACAACCTTCAGACAATAAAAGCAGTGAGATACGTACATGCACAAATCCAGGTAACTGCACACAGCAGAGATGGGGAAACGGAGAGAAAATACAGGGAAGCACAGAGACAGAGACAGGGAATTACACACATGGGAAAAGACACACGACTCGAAACAAATATCAATGCACAACTAGACTCAAACATGCCTGCATGAGCATCTCAACACAACTGCAAGGGAACATACAAAAAGCAAAACAAATACAGAAGGAACCCTTCATATAGATATATATACACAACCCCCCCCGGAAAAAGGTCCACTTCTGGGGTGAAAAAGATTATGTTTACAAAAGCAAGAACCAAAACCAAATGCAGGTAAACAGGTGCACATACTGATATGTGCTGACAAACACAAGGATACACAGTTGTAAACATGTCATGACACATACACAAATGCAGACGCTGGCATTCGGCGTTGCAGATCTCCCTTGTCAGTAAGTGTGACACAAAGTTAGGGAAATAATAGAGAAAGAAATATAGCCAGGTGTGAGTAAAATATGCTTGCCAAAATCCTCCACAAGTCGTCCCAGTTCAGAAATTCAGGGGCAAATGCTGATTAGAGCAAAACAATTTCACTCTCTGACGGACATTCAAAGGCACAGGGAGATCTGTTTACTCACAAGGAGTGTGAAGCCTCCTCACAGGCATTAACAGTCCAAGCTGTAGCAGAAACACTTGTGCATGGACATAGTAAGTGCCATTTGTGCCCAAAGGATGTGTCTGCTGAAAAATGAAAGCAAACTCAAGGAGTAGGATGCCCAGTTCCTGACCATGGAGTCATCCCCGAGCCAGGCAAAAACATCTGTAACTGTTAGACCAAAACACCAACCCACAGCACCTCAATTGGGCACCACAGGCTGCTAACCAGTGCCCTGGGAAACATAAGCAAAAGAAACTTGGCCCCTTCCAGGCAGATAGAGCATATACTGAGAGGAGAGCAGAGTAAAAGATGGTTTCTGAGCTGTTTCCAATGTTTCCGTGTCCCATGTAGTCTGGCAGCTGAAAGCCAACACAGCCCCTTTGGACTTAGACTCTGCTTCTGTAGACTCAGTGTGGCTGAATACATACAAAAAAGTGGAGAGAGAGCACTGCTAAGTGGGCAAAAATGGTGAGGGAGAACAAAAGCATTGATATTTATTTTTATGATCAGTTTTCCCCCAATTACAGGTTTTTTGATTAAAGCAAATGTTATAAATCTTACTTTTAAAAGTATTTCTTTTTGATACACAAAACTGCAACCTGAGCATTCACCAAAAATATAACCATATTTAATGTTTTTTGTTTTTGTTTATTTTCCCTGCTATAATTAAGATTCATAACTTAGTATGAAAGCTTCAACCAACTCTGAGGCCCACTATGCTTTGTGCCATATAATTGCATTGCTAGAAACAGTCCTTGTCCTGAAAAGCTTGCATTGCAGGTGGCAGAGCAGGAAAAGGGAGCAGAAGTATCTCTCATTTAGCAGTGGAGCCCCAAGGAAGTGACTTGCTCAGGCTAGCCAGAGAGTCTTGGCAGAGCTAGGAGTTGGAGCTGCATCTCCTGATTCACAGGCCATTGCTTCACAAATGAGATCATCCTCCTTTCCTGATTTAAATATCCCTTAGCGTGGGCTAGTAGTCAGTTAGTATTTGTGTGATCCAGTCATGAGACCCAATGAAACAGGGCTAAGCATGAGCAGTGTTTGAGCTAAACTTGAGTCTAGGAAGGGCTGTATGAGTGTCACTGTGCCATGAGAACCTCTCAGCCCTGACATCGCTCACCTGGCCAGAGGAAATCATGTCCATCACCAGGAGCATTATCCTGTCAGCATAACCACCTGTGTGCTTGGGCTCCAGAGGTACAGTTACCTGGGCAGGATCCCAGTCCCAGCACTAGCCATAGCTGGTGCTTCCAAACATCTCTGATGGCAAACCCCCTTGGTGTGGGCAGGGATGGCTGCTGACAGCTGAGGTTTGATGATGCTTGGCACTAAGAAGGGGAGAGCATGCCGGGGAGCAGGGCTCTCTGAGGAGGATCTGGGAAAGGACAGAGCACATAAGATGCAGAAGTGGTAAAGGGAAGGGAACAGCACAGAGATGTCAGTGGACTTCCTCTAATAGTGTGCAATGCGTATTGCTGGAAACTGGTTCTGTAAGTCACTCATCATCCATTGCCTGCATTGCCCAAAGTCAAGGAGCGCTTTGTGTACAAACTGAATAGCCTGGCCTGCACTCAAGGACAGATCTACAGCAAAGAACCAGCACTCACTTACCGTGACAGTGGGATGTTCTTTATTACAGCTGCAGTACACAGCTAGCCCCTTGCATGCTCTGTTTGGTGGATCACTGTCTCCTCAAACTGGTGAGGAAACTATACATTGCAATGACAGTATTTCCTAAAATCATCCTCATGGTGGAAAAGACTTCTGTGCAGGCTAGCTGTACAAAAGTGGTACATCCTTTCCCAACACTACCTCACTAGCACTAAACTTGTCAGAGACTGGTTGTTTTGATGTTGTGGATAGTGGAGGCAGGAGAACAGAGGAGCAGATGAACACATTTCCCCATATTTGCTCAGCGTATCCCAGTTTTTGTGTTGTATTATAATTGTAGTCTTGATTCATCTACTACACTGAAATAAATATGTATACTGGGCAGCTGCTTTTGCCAGCCTGTCACAGAGTACTGATTCAATCGTGCTTTTATCCTTTTGGCAGACGGAGGAGGAGGAGTGTGAAAGAGGGAAGCAGCAAGGCACAAAGGTGGAGGCAGCAGAGGAAACTGCTGTTGTTGCTTCTGTTTCATTGTTTACTGTCTCTAACTTTGTACAGCTTTTAACTCCACTGTTTGGCAAGAGAGCAGCTGGCACCACTTGCCTTTGGAGTGCATGTGCTGCCCTTGAGAGAGACAGCCCGGGTTAGCTAATGTGGGAAGAGATGGGATCTTCTCTCAGTGAGAACATGGGCTTGGAGCTTCAGACAGGCAGTGCTGAAAATCTTCTCAGGTCTGAAAAACCCCTCTCCCCCTTGGATCTCTCATCCATTCATCGTTCTGCTTCTTTTCTGTTTATGCAGGTTTATTTCAAAACAAACTCCTGTAATTTTGTTCCCCATTAAAAAAACCATATAAACATCTTGCCTTTTGCCACCCATAGAAAGCCAGTACTCCTCTCTCTGCCTTAATATTGAGCCAGTTTCCATAGCTCATATGCTGTTGGCAGTGCTCATTTTTAAATGGTGTTGAAAACTAAGTCCTTGCCATTTGTCATTGTTAAACTCCCATAGCACTTTCTTCCTGCATAACAGCTCTAACCTGGGTGTATTGACTGAATCCTAAATGGCTGATGGCCAAAAATTTCTAAGTAATTTCAGTGGGACTTGATACTCTTCATATCTGGTCATAACTTGATCATATAATTTGGCTGTGTACTCTTAAAGAGCTGCTGTGGCTGGTGGAGTCATTCTTATATCCATAACAGTTTGTAAGGCACTTAAGGGTACCTTTGGATGAAAAGCACTAAATAAATGTTCAGCAAGATGAAGTTATTTATCCATGTAATCACCTGTCACTTCCACCCAATTTTTGTTCCTCCCTGTCCCATCCAATCGGCCATATTATATGCTCATGCATATGGTCATGCACTCATCAATCCACCTCTATCCATATGCAGAGACACTCAAGTATTATGAGAGCTACACAGAAAGACAGATGCATGCATCTAATCCTGCTCTCCTCATCTGTCCTCATCCAGCTCCTACAGACACATAGCAACATTTTTTAAGCACTTAAGTGACTTAGGATCCGAAGTTTCACTTTGGAGAGAGGCTTAGGAGTTTAAATGTCGCTGAAAGTCAGCAAGATGTGTTCTCCAGATTAGAATTCCTCAGGTCTGTAAGTGTCATATTTTCAAAGTGCTCTCTTTATCTAAATATTCAGATAGGCACCTTGTAGATTATCAAAACTGTTTAAGATAGGCGCATAAATCCAAATGATTTTAATGTAGCTTGCATTGAAAATTTTAAGACCCCTCTGGGCACTTATCTTTCAAAGGCATCTAAATCCTTTTGAAAAATTGGTACCAAGAGCCTCTAAGATCCTGTAAAAAACAGCTCTTAAGTTACTCATAACCAAACATCAGAAGAGTGACTGCTACCTTAGGCAAATCCACATTCTAGTGATGCAGTTTATAAAAAAAGGTTACTCTGGCATCTTTTATAATTACCAAAATCCCACGATCCTGTAAAAATACAGCATGAGAATCTCTTGCCAACTCAGGCAGCAGGACTGGACCTGTGCAGCTCCTGCCCACGTTCCTGGAAATGGAATGCCTGTGCCATATATGAGTCTCAGCAGAAAGTTATATACAGCCTATTTGTTATAATCATTGAAAGTCTTAATCATTAAGAGGCAGAAGGGCATTCACGTGTCAGAATCCCCTGGTTGACCGTATTTCTAGCTGTGGTCAAGGAAAAACTTTATGTGGAGGGGTTGATGGCTCTGGTATTTGAATAAACTCATCACGTTCAGTAGACAGTCAGTGGTGCTGGTTCTGGCATCTACCACTTTATGTAGGATTCTGCAGAAAAACCCCATAAACAAACAAGATTTCCAGGAAAGAAAATTAGGCAGAAAATCCTGCCCCTCTTATAAATTATGTCCAAGTAGGCTGAGCTGGCAAGAATGCCTTCAAGTGTGAAGTTCTTTCCATTTTATGGATAGGAGTTCCCCAGAGACCATCTTCTTTCATCTTAGGGTTTTTTTCTCTTGAAGTTTTTTTTTTTTTTCCACCGGGGGTGGAGGGCAGATAGAGTGTGCATGATTTGGCTGGTAGAACCAAGAATCTGTCAGCAGAAAAAGGGCCGTCAGCAAGAGAAAGTGAGCTGCAAATTGTCCATTTCTAAACTGCCTGTTCATCTGACACTTGCAAGCTCAGAAGCCACCTGTTCAGCTATCAGTCACCAAGTGAAAATGAAGCTTTCCTTAAATGAAGATTCTGAAGTACAGAAAAAAAATAAAAGAGAAAAAAATAAAAAGAGGAGAAAAGGAAATTATTCTGAATTTATTCTACTGTAAAATGAGAATAGAAACTAAAGCTGAAACCCAAGGGAACGTTTTTACTTCCCCTTCTCCCCAAACTGTAATACAAAAAGTGTTTTTTCAAACAGTACCACAAACATACAATCAAAAAAAAAAGGCAACACCTTTCATGCAACATTTTTGCAGAAATCCAAAAGTGTTTCTGAAGCTGCCATCTCTCTTCTCCCTCCCCCCCTAAATAGTGGCAGATTTTTGGGGTGTGACTGACTCCTTGCTAAAAGAACACTCTGAATGTTAACAAGTGGTGTAGCTCTTTGAAGTTGTGAAACTAAAGAGTGGATTAGCTGTGATACCAAGTGCAGAGTAGGCTTTCCCCTTTCCATGCAAGGTCAAATTAAGAGTGGACCAGCCAGCAGCCCAAAAGTAGACCATACTAAGCAGCTGATTATTTTTTGCCCTCTTCAGGCACACTGCATTCGCCTCTGAAGGAGAATTCAGGGCAGCAGCCAGCAGGGTTGACTCTTACGTGCGAGGTTTTTCTGGCTGACCACAGAGCACATAGCCCATACGCCTGATCAAATAGCTCGGTAATTTCATCATTTCAGACTTTTATGGTTTTTCCAGTTGCTGCTGCTTTTATAAACAAGCATTTCGGTGACCTTCCCCTCCGGACATCAGCGCATTCAGCTCTGCAAGAATCCCAAGCTCTGAAAGTTTATAAATAAGCCTTCTATCAAGTTCCACAACAGGTGTGACCTCCCCCCCTGTCCTAAAACTGAACAGTTTCAACAAGCAAATAAAGACTGCACAGTCCTGTCTTAAAGGGGAAGCACTCTGGAGAGCACTGTATAGGCCCTGACACTCTCAATAGAAGGATTGGCCCATTGCAAGAAGGAATTGTGTGGCCATGGTCTGGGGACAGCTGTGCCTTTTAGGTGGCCCTTTAAACAAGAGCGAGAGACACAGAGCAGAATGGTGCTCACCATGACCTACACTAGCATGGCATTCCCAGGCTGTCCCACACACTGACTCTGGAATTGATTATGGTGGGCTCTGAGCGCTGTCTGCCTGTCTGAGAGATGAGATTGCTGGGAGATTTGTGCCATGAGCAGGAGATGCACCACCAGAATCTCTTCCCTTTGATTTGGCTTCCTGCCAGTGTGTCAATGGGACATTGGCAACACTGAGTGGAGAAGGAAGGAACAAGTTCTCCTGTAAACTCCAAAGTGGACAGTCTCATACTTGTCTGGATTTGCTTATTCTCCTAATTTCTGGCATGTAACAGTACCTGCATTCAGTGTGCTCCTTTTCTGCTGTCTTCACAATGTTAGAGGGAAATCAGGTTCTTGAAGAACTGAAATCTGAGATTGCAGTTTCGTTCTGTGGGTGAGCACCTCAAAAGCTGAGATTGAGACAAGAATGAGGCTTCTGACTTTGTAAGAGGCTCCTATCAATTCTCTCTGTCTCCATTTAGCTCAACCAGGGAAGGTGCAGGTTGGACATCAGGAATTATTTTCTCTGATAAGGCAGGTTAAACATTGGAACAGGCTGTCCAGGGCAGTGGTGGAGTCACCATTGCTGCAAATGTTCAAGAAACAACTGGATGTGACACTTAGTGCTACGGCTCAGTTGGCATGGTGGTGTTCAAAGGTTGGCCTTAGTGATCTTGAAGAAGTCTCTTCCATCCTTAAGGATTCTGTGGCTCTATAATCTCAGCAGAAACTGTAAAACTGGGGAATTCACCAGTGGGAAATACTATTTCTCTCTCTCTGTGTTCTACAAAACTGTATGATATTTTCTGATTATTCGTTAGATTATATTTACATTTCAAAGGAAATAAATGACTTGAAGTGTAGACCATTATACCATATAAAATAGCTGTATGGTATTCAGGGAAAGATGCCATTTGAGATATTGAGACAGCAGAACAGAGGGGTCACTTCAGTCCCAATATACAGAGTGGTAAGTGGATCTCAGTATCATTGTGATAGAGATTGACAGAAAAATACCCAATAAGTACAGCTGAGGATGCCACTGTGGCCAAGGAGAGAGGAAGACCCAACCTGCTCAGTGGAGTAAATGCAATCAGTACAATCTGTGTGATGGGAATACCTGGTACAATCAATATGTGCTATAGTGTTGTGAAGCTGGTGTGATGGTGTACTGTGGGACAAACAGAATAATTCCACATCCAAGAGGTTTAATATGCTCAGCAGATATGAGGAACCGAGTGTAATCAACTGGATAAGGGATTGAATGTTTGTGAGGGCTGTGGAGACGATAAGGGTGTTGTCAGTGGGACATCAGGTCTTCTGGCTTTCAAACCTCATCTTGCCTGTTCTTGACACTGAGAATTGCTTTAAAGAATATTTGTTACTACATATAAACCATACAGTTTGCAAAGTGGTGCACAGTGTCAGGCGGATCCACCACAATGAACTGTGCTTGTCCACATGGGGCAGGCAAGTGGGTGAGTGGGGCGCGCACAAAGGAGTGAGGAGTGAGATGCAGAGAACGGGTGGTGCTGCTGCAAGTCTCATGCTGCAGCAGCATTTTCTTTTCTGTAGCATTATGGAAGGATTTGGTTCTAAGAACATCCTGAGTAACCTACAGAAAACAGTAAGAGCAGCCATTTGGCTCATGGTGAGCCTGGTCCCTTCTAATGCATTTGTGGTCCCCCTGGGCCACATCTAATTACTGCTCAAACACAACAGTTGCAACTATGCATCATGCCAAAACCATTCACAATAAGCCTCATACAGTGAGGTTTGTTGTCAGTCTTGAGGGTTTTTTTTCTTTCGTTTGTTTGGTTTTTGGTGGTTTTTTATTGGTTTATTTTATTGGTTTATCTTTTATTGGTGGTGGGGTTTTTTGTTTGTTTGGGGTGGTTTTTATGTTTTTGGGTTTTTGGGGGTTTTTTGGTTTTTTTATTTTTCACAGTGGAGGTAAGAAAACTTTTTAAACCCAATCTCTATGCAGGGATCTACAGCATCTGCATCTAACTGGCATCTGCCAAACCCTGAGAGATTCTAAAGAGAAGGTTACTTCAGAGCTCCATGAGGATCACTGAGTATTTTCTATTTTGGTGAAGAGACAGTTCCTTCCCAGGAAGTCTCTGCACACAGAAGCTTTTGGTGTGGACAGATTTTGTTCTCCACCATAAATCAAAGTCCATTCCTCCCTTTCAACTAAAGTCACCCTCTGGACTGAAGTTATCTCTAAGAGCACTTTGACAGGAAGGGACAAGCTCTCTCCTGTGATAGTGCCTTTGAAAAGGCATCTAACCAGGTGTATAAACTCCCATTTGAAAGCAAACTAATGTTTCTGTTTGCTGCATAATCTTTGCTCTATCTGAATCCTTTGTCTGACACTATAAGCTCTGGTTATCATCTGCCCAGTAAAGTTTTACCTTCAAAAATTATAATTTTTCAGGAATTAGTGTGTGGTCACTTAGAGCAAGCAAAGGTAGTGTCATGCTTCATACAGGTGCATGGCTGTAAGATGGATGCCTGCATACACATGTATATGCAGGAATATATATATGTGTGTATATATATATGTATATATGTATATACATTATCTGGACATTTTTAGGAAGGTAAATGGAGATATACAAACTCAGTCTGTGGCAGTTCAAACATAAAGCACACCCTGGTTGAGGAGTCACACTGCTTAAAACAGGCTGTAATAAACTGCTGGATTTCCCTAAGCACAGGCAGGTCCAGCAGTGGTGGGAAGGGCAGATGGAAGAGGGCAGTGTGAAGAAAGCAAACACACAAAGCAGAAGAACTAAAGCAGCTCTGGAATAGAAATGGGTAGAAAGCCATGAGTGTCCAGGATTCAGAACTCAGTGCACAAAAATCTCTGGTTACTAGCAAAAGCATTTGAAAATAAATATAGATACGAGTTAAAATTATACCATTTTTGACAAAGTAGACAGTAGTTGAAATATAATGAGGCACTGTAGAAAAATGCCCCACCACCAAGTGAGCACTTGCTGGGTGGATTAAGCAGCATTCCTTCTCCTCCATTGAGTGGTGTCACAAGCTAATAAATATTTCAGAATTGGCTGTATTCAATCCAGCCCTTGTCCCGGTTGACGTCTGTTCTCTCAGTTTTCAGAAGGAGACAGGTGCAGAAGGATGAAAAGGGATTTAATTACTAAACATCCCCTACTCCCAGAATCCAAACACATGCTGTACTGTACATATACACCACACCTACTGTACTCACAAGCACATATAATACTCATGCACACAGAGTCACACCCACTGCGCTCTGCCATGCACCTTTCTGAATCCACATTGCACACACACTGTGTTTTGGAAGCAGAGGATTCACACTGCACGGCACAAATATGTTTTGGCCATGGCACATGGAAATTACATGTGTGTTATAACATGTATTCCTCCTCTGGAGTCATACATCTGCTTACAAAAATGCAAGAAAGACAGAAATGCCTTGTTTATGCCCTACTTCTGGTCAGACACTAAAAGAACAAGAGTTGTCTCTAACTCCTAGCCAGCAAGTAGGTATTTTTTCTCTTCTGTTGCTGAATGTCACCATGTAGTTCCTCACATTATGTGTGGCTTACTTATTAATACATGTTACAAATTTATTAATGGCTTTTGTTACACACTATGCTCGAAACAAGAGGCGTACAAAGACCCTAACCACAGCCTTTACAATTTCTGTTTTTACAAGGCCAGATTTTCAGATATTTTGCACCCACAACTGAGTATGTTTTCGAGAGCTCCTTTGTAGACACCACACTATAAGGGGGAAGTCATGCTGCTCACTCTGTTGCTATCTGGATCACTGCTCTGGGGATGCTATCTTCTCTTCCAAAGACTTCCCTGCTTTTTGGCAGGGAACATCTAGCAGCACTTCTCACAGTACCAGCAGCCTGGAAATTGTGGGCAAATTTCAATGCAAAAACTTGTATTCAACCTCTTTAAGTTTTCCTGGCACTTTGAGCCACTAACAGGATATTCCTTCGTTTCCTATTCCAGGCTGTGCTGGTGTAAGTGCTCCTGTGAGCTGCTGAGCAGCAGTTGTGCTCTGCCACAGGAACAGCTGCGTGGCACAAAGAGCAGGGCAGGAGCATGGCCAAGTCGGTGGTGGTGCCTCAGAGGGGGCTTGGGAGAGAGCAGCCCTTCCTCAGATCTGTCCCTCGCCACTGGAAGAAGTCAGGCCATTTTATGCCAGTTGCCTCAGTTTCATCATCTGTAAAATGAGGCCAGTAATATGAACTTTTGGGAAGTGATTTGAGATTTACTGAGCTGGCAGATACTTGTCTGTGCAGTCTGTTAGAGTGCTTTGAGATCTTTGAAGGACTCCTGAGTCTACCAGGACTCTTGAATCTACCATTGCTGTTACTGGCTAATTTAGGCAGCCAAGATAAAAAAAAGAACAGAGTTGAAGAAAGGGAAAGTTGGGTGTTCCTCCTGTCCTGCTCCCACTAGAATTAAATTGTTGGCTCCTATCTAAGCAGGATGAAGACCAGGCAGTTCAAGCTGTAGGTAGTGACAAAGACCAAGGAAATCAAAGCTGATGGATGGTGAAAGGAGATGGTTTTGTGTCTGGGCTAGAAGGGGTTTCCAGATAATGTATCACTTAGGTCAAATGCAGAACATCATTGGCTTTAGAGTGAGGTAATTAGTGTATCAGAAAATTGGGGGAAATTATGTATGTTTTTAAGATGGGCTATTAAAGTAAGCCATGAATTATGGAGAAGGGAAACTGCTTTCTTTGTTTTATTTAAGTTAACCTTGG
Organism: Zonotrichia leucophrys gambelii; assembly: GCF_028769735.1. Taxonomy (NCBI): domain Eukaryota; kingdom Metazoa; phylum Chordata; class Aves; order Passeriformes; family Passerellidae; genus Zonotrichia; species Zonotrichia leucophrys. The sequence continues at coordinate 1,480,500 of NC_088190.1, read as the reverse complement.
AGAGCAGGGAAAGAACATGAGGATGATGTTTTCTGGGACACATGTTCTTGTATAGGAACACATGTGGTTGCAATATTAGGTCCCCCATTGCATCTCATATATTGCAGACACATGTTTATGCACACATATGTGCATGCATTCATACAGAGCAGAGTCTGTAATTGTTCTTGCTACATGCACAATATATATGGGCTTCTTATCCTTTATATACAAACCTCCCTACACATTCAGGATAGAAGCAGTAAGACCTGGTATGTGTCACAAATAGTTGGAATAGTCTACTTAAATGTTGCACACAGAATGACATGTGATAAATATAGCCTGTTCCCACCATGCTTATACCACTTGAAATACTTCTGCAGACTCATTTAGATATGCACAAACACTTTATTATAGTAATCTTAGGTTTCATAGGCATCCACAAATTGTAATCAAAATTCACGCTATTTTTACACAGATAGTTGTGTAAATTATTCGTAGTGAGCAAAAGTCCTGTGCAAGTTCCCATATGAACCTGTGCTGTTATCTTTGTTAATGTGCAAATTCTGAGCTTGCAAACTTTGCCTGTGTGTCTGCACAGACCTGGTGCACTGTGTGTCTGCACGTACTCTATTGATGGGCAATGTCCTCTCAGTGAAAAATTCTGTCCTGTATGTCATTCTCCATTTCCCTGGAGGGTTTCAGGGAATTTCCAAGGAACATTAAAGCATACATGGGTTTTCTGGAGGAAATGGACTGCTTAGCTAAAAACAGGAGTGCTATTTGAGTTGATTCCATTGTAACTCCCACTGTTGGTTGGCTCTGCTGTCTGCATGACCATAAGAGTATTAATTTGATTGGAAGTGTAAAGTGTGTTTGTTTCCCCAAATTGCTCTGTTGGTCTCTGATGCTCCACACACTCTCAGCATGTCTCAATGGATTTGCACAGCATTGCTTATTATGAAGAGACTCCTCAAATTTGAGGAATCAGAGCTTAGAACTGTTCTTTTCTCTATAAGATTCCTCAGCAAAAGCACCCAAAAGAGCAGTTAATTTAAACAGGCAGATTCTCACAATTTCTCACCATTTATAAGTGGAATAAAAATTTCCTATAATTTGGGAAACATAAGAGGAGCTGCAGGTGTCCAGATAGGAAGCATTTGTGGCACTGGGGCTTTACTGGCACGCTGCTGGTGGGGGAATTGGCCGAGATCTGGGCACCAAGCAGCCCCTGGTCTTGTCCTGTCTTTGGGAATGGGATCATTGCTGTAAAGCTCTGTAACAGTCCAAATCCAAGGGCTGTATCTGCATCCTGGAGCACTGAGACAAACAGACCTGACTCCAGTTTTGATCTTTGCACCTATTCATCTTGATTATGACCCATTCTCTACTATGCAGCTGGAAATTGGGGCTAAATCTGTGACTAATGTGGGCATGTGGGGATCATTCCTTTGATTTCAGGGACTAGGACAGGCCTGTGCATTGCCCAAATTATTTGCATTTAAATCAGGACTCTTCAGTAAATATTTGTGCTTTTTTTTTTTTACCACCTATCCCAGAATAGCAGATTAAATGATACAGTAAGCTACAGATTCTCAGAAGGGATAACATGGAAAGAATAAACACTTTGTCTTAATTTAGTTGTAAAAACACCACTTTAAAATATAGCCCTTTGTAAAATAGGAGTCTTCTGTGGCACAGAAGTTTTTGTCTGTGCAATGTTCTGTTTGGTTTTATTTTTACCCCAGAAGGGACTAAACATGTCTCCTGTTTCTGTGTGAAACAGATTAACCTTCATCAGGATAGAATTTAGAAATATTAAATTATGAAAACTTTGAGGCTTTGTGGAAATGTTCTTGTGTAAAGAATGAGACCCAGGAAGTAGGAATTCAATTGCAGGAAATAATGGCCTTAAATTTCAGCAAAAAAAAACAACAAAAAAAAAAAGTTAGCCATTAGGAAAAACTTGCTTGCAATAAGGACAGTTGAACATTGGAATATATGGTCTAGGCAGGTTGTACAATCTCCACCAAAAGAAGATTTTAAGAATAGGCTGGACAAACAATGATGTGGCTGTTGCTGGCCCTGCATAGAAGTAAGTGGCCAAAGTGACCTCCAGTGCTCCCTTCTAATCCTGTATTCCTATTATATTAAAGGTCTAAGATTTAACATTGCTTGGGTTCTAGCTAGTACTGAGATGTGTGCAGTGGGATGGATAGTTGGATGTTGAGGACACACATCTCCTTTCTCACATTAACACTGGTCATGGTTATGGTCCATCTAAATTCCAGTGCATTGCTTAGAAAAATGTGCCCTTTAATTTCCTAATAAAACAGCTGGGTAAATTCTTCTGCTTGCAGCTAAAGGAAAAAAAAAAAAAAAAACCAAGAACACTTGAAATGAATTTTTAATACAGATTTGAGTGGGATTGCAGCAGGCACTTCTGATCTGATAATTGCACTGGATCAGCCACAGTCATCATCTTTTTTTCCCTTCAGAAATTTTGTGTAAGACTTTAGTACTGAGGAAGGTTCTCAGGCTGAGTGCTTGTAAGGTCTCCAGGTAGCTGGAGAATGGGGGAAGTGGGCAGCAGCATGGACAGCCAACAGCTGCCAGTCCTCGTCCCTTTGCATCCAGTCAGTAGAGGCAAGGTCAAGAGAAATTCTCAGTGTATTTAATCTGTGACATTGCCAGAAAAGGTGAGCCCAAAGGACCAAGCAAGAAAAGAAAAAAAAAATGTATATTTATATACATATACACATATATATAGATGTAGGGATATAGATATAAATATAGATATATATGTTGTTTTGGACACAGACATTTCTTTTCCTTTGTACTTTGCTTTCCAAAGCAGGAGTATGGCAGGAGCTGCTGTTTGGGCAGCCACTGACTTTAAAGTGCAAGTGAAACTTTGAAAGGCTCTCCCCGCTCAGTGCAGTCTTTATGGGTGGTTCACAGAGCTTATTTGCAGCCTACAGAGGTTCATCTCTCTATTCCCAGTGCAAACACAGACAGAGGCATGCCTGCCCAGATGGCAGCTCAGAGGAGAAGCCAGCCTGGCCACTGATTCACAGCCTGTGTGCCTCTTTGGGTTTGAAAGGTTCAGGCTAAAGCTCCCGAGCAAAAGTTAGCCCTTTGGAATACCCCATTAGAGGGTACTGGAATAATACTTGAAATGTATTTCCCTTTTTTCTTTTAAGGCTATACCAGACTCATTACAATATCTCAGTGTCTTTCCTAATTGACACTGAAACATGTTGGCTGGTATTGCTATCAGTACATCCTACCAGTGAGGCAGAGCTTGGATCAGCCAAAGAGTGCTTTTGTTGGCTTGGCATGGCTTAAATTAGTTTCTTGAGGGAAATCAGCTATCTTGGTAAAAGCACTTTGGTTTCTGATTCACTGCAGCTACACTACAGCTTTTCGCAGTGTAGAAATACAGTTAAAAAATCATGGCCCTAATTGACATTACCATAAATAATTTCTAGCATAGGCCTGGCTCTGAGTAAATGGGGAAGTACAGCAAGAAAAGTATCTGTGTCCTATTACCAGCTGCCCTAAGCCAAATCTTGCCTTGAGATCTTCCCAGCCTAGCTCCTGCAGTTTCACAGAACAGACTTTGTGAGACTGGTACAATCCCAAAGAGCTGGGAATACAGTGGTAACCACAGAGGGAAATTTAGGCCTGTTTGTTTTCCCCTCAGCGCAACAACACTCCTAATAAGACAGTTGTCTTATTAGGAGTCTTGCTATGAGATGAATGGCAAAGATTCTCTTTGCCTTGCTCCCTGTTTTTCCCTTTTTCTTTCTCTTCCTCTTTCTTTTCTTTTCTTCCTTTCCTTTCCTTTCCTTTCCTTTCCTTTCCTTTCCTTTCCTTTCCTTTCCTTTCCTTTCCTTTCCTTTCCTTTCCTTTCCTTTCCTTTCCTTTCCTTTCCTTTCCTTTCCTTTCCTTTCCTTTCCTTTTCTTTTCCTTTCTCCTTTCCTTTTCCTTTCCTTTCCTTTCCTTTCCTTTCCTTTCCTTTCCTTTCCTTTCCTTTCCTTTCCTTTCCTTTCCTTTCCTTTCCTTTCCTTTCCTTTCCTTTCCTTTCCTTTCCTTTCCTTTCCTTTCCTTTCCTTTCCTTTCCTTTCCTTTCCTTTCCTTTCCTTTCCTTTCCTTCTTTCCTTTCCTTTCCTTTCCTTTCCTTCTTCCTTTCCTTTCCTTTCCTTTCCTTTCTCTTCCTTTCCTTTCCTTTTTCCTTTCTTTCCTTTCCTTTCCTTTCCTTTCCTTTCCTTTCCTTCTTTTTCCTTTTTTCCCTTTCCTTTCCTTTCTTTCCTTTCCTTTCCTTTCCTTTCCCTTTCCTTTCCTTCTTTCCTTCCTTTCCTTCCTTTCTTTTTTTCTTTCCTTGTCCATTCTCCTGCATTTTATCGTGCCATTCGGAAACTTGCTTGCCTGAGATATCCAGAGAGATGCGGCAATTAATTTTCTTTTAATCAAGGTCGGATGAAGTAAATTGGTGCGGCTCTGCAGCCCCTCATTTTCTGTTTTTGCAGTGATGCAAAACAAATATGATCAAATTATGCTCCTTCTCACCTTATTGAATTAGGAAGCGTGACTGATCCAGGAGAGCTGCGATGTTATATACTGTACCAATGCTCACCATCCCCCCTCCCTGACAAAGCCATCGGGAATCTTTCTGCAGGTTTTTTATTTCAAGTTCACAGGGAAGTGTGGGAGTGGGTGTGGGTGGTGGGGAGAGAGTCCTATTTATTTTTCTTTGTCAGTGGGGTGAAGCTGTATATTTCACCTTACAGTGATGTGTGAGTAATCACAATAAGCAGGTCCATCTGGGTTCAGGAATAAAATCTGACAAGAGAACAAAGATGCCAAAAGCAGGCCTGCAAGGAGAAGGGCCAACAGTGGCTCTTCCACGCACGTTTGCCTGCTGTGGTCATGGGTGTAGCACTGGTGGGCTTTCAGGCACTGACTGGCACTCAGTCTGGAGAGCCACAAGGGCCTTTTCCAGCTCTGCCATTCACTTCTTCTGCAGCCTCGTACACACCAACCTTCTCCCTTTGTGCCCCAGCTACTCAGGCTGTGCAATATGAAGAATGAAGTTTGCCCTGAGATTTTCAAATGAAAAGCATGGCAATGAGGGCTAAGCATTGTTTCCATTTTGTCAGCACTGAAGGCCTATTTGGTGTCAATTCATTGCAGTGTGCCAGAGCAGAGAGAAACAAAAAGAGATCCATGCTCACACACAGAGCTTTCTCATGGACATTTTGCTTCTACTTAGGTTGTCCATATAATCTAAAATGAATGTTATTCTGACTGACAGCATCCGTTTGCTCTCTGTATATGCAGAAACATTACAAATGCTCTGATCGATACCACCAGGGACATCCAAATTGCACAATATCTATAGTCCTGTAACCTGGGCCTGGGAGGGCTCAGGCTCAGGCTGCTGTGCTGCTCTGCATTTCAGAGGGCCTCTGTGTGGAGAAGGGTGGCAGGAGTAAGGCTGCTATGGTCAAAACTTGTAATACCCTTGAGGGAATAAAACATGAAGATGGAAGCAGGAAAAAAAGCACAATGCAGGGCTGATGTGCATGCTTTTCTCTGGAAGAAACTCCAGGTGTTTGTGAGCCTGACCTAAAGTGAACATGTCAAATACTATCCTGGACATGCTGTATGTTAATAACAAATAGAGGTTACTGAATTTTGGGTTTGGGGTTTTGTTTGTTTGTTTGTTGGTGTTGGTTTTGAGGTTTTTTGGTGGGTTTTTTGTTGTTGTTTGTCTGGTTGGTTGATTTTTGGGGGGGGGTGGTTTTTTTTTTTGTTTTTATTTTGAGAGAGAGAGAAAGAATTGGGAGACAATGTACTGAGACTGTATGTTTTAATTTATAGACTTCAGGGGACCCATTTCACCCTGATCCTTTTCAACATCAGGTCAATGTTGTTTAGGTCAAACTGCTTCTTCTTCTTGATCAGAGCATGAAACCAACCCCAGATCAAGTTGATAAAAAGGAAGTTTATATCATTGTTGTCTATTCACTATATTTTCTATTTAAGTACAAACCAACATGTTTGAAATGTTATATACTGCTGCCTGTCAGCGTTGAATCTTAAACAGACTGGCAATATTGGTGTGGGGTTTCATGAAGGATTGTTTCCCTGCCCAAGGTAGAGACAACTCCACATGCTGATGTGTCTGTTGCATTGGGTGAGAGCAGATCTGGGAAGAAGAGTACGATGAAGATTGTCTTACTTATGGGTGAATTGCTCAACTTCACCTCCTTTATAAGAGAAAAGGTAAATAGAAAAGATAGGAAACAAGAATTCCTATAGTAAACCCTTGCCCACCCCCTAGAAAAGTCCTCATCCTAGCAGAACTAAAGAGAGTGCAAAGATACAAATGAGAAAGAAAACAAGACACAAACATAATACTAGGGAATATTTAATTTTCCACAGTCTTCATCTTTAACCACCTCCTTCTTCTCGTTCATTAATCCTGCAGTCCTTTCCCTTCTTGGGAACACTTTGCTGAGGCGGATGGCTCCTGACTGCAGTCAGTGTTAATTGAAACTCACCCAGCAGAAGGAGGGGCAATCTCGGAGATCCCTTCCGTCTCTTATAAAAATGCTGCTCCTTCAAAGGGCGTGGCTACCAAAGGGCTTTTGAAGCAACTCTGTGTACCAAATTACAGGCTAGAGTAGGACCCTGGTTGTAATTAACGACGATGTTGAGGGAAGGAGATACTTCTTGTTATATGGTACAAGTTCAGGTTACGTCCGGCAAGGTACAAAGAGAAACAAGCACAGAGCTAGTAGAGACTCAGGGAGTTCATTGAGCGATTGGACAGGCTATGTGCCTTCTGAGAATATCTCCTTTATGTCTTTTCTACATGTATCACTTCACAATATCAGTTGCTAACATCCATCATCGGCCCAGATATCCACTGACCTACTGATTTAAGCCACTGTAATTTCTTTCTGCAGTGTTCAGTGTAGCTCTCTGCTCCTGTTACCTCCATATCTTCATTCATAGTCCTCAATCATTTCCTCTCACACACATTTTCCCCCAGTTCCCTTATTTTTTCATCTCATCCCTGTCACACGCAGATCCAGTATTTTCGAGGGGCAGGAAGAAAACACAACCCATAGCACATGAACCTACCAGCTCAGCAGATTTTGCTCAGTACCGTTTTGGCATCCAGTCCTACCCATATTTCTGTGAATCACTGTGCCATTCGTGATCAGAGCTCCAAACGAAACTCACCAGGAATTTTTATTGCTCAAGAACAGTGAAGTAATAGTCTGAACTACGAATCATTGGAGCTGGCAAGATAGGGCTCCCAGGGGAGTGCTGGACACTGTTAATTGTCTTTTTTCCCCCCACTTTCCCTGACAGTAGGAAAGAAGCCACAACTTACTTCCAGCTCTCCCATCCTATATTTTCTTTTAAGAACTTAGATCCCATAATTTCTATGTCCTGTGAAAAGCATTCTTAAGTTCTGGAATAACGCTGTCTTTATGGCTGAAAATAGATGCTGAAATGCTTACAGAGAGTCTGAGTGATACAAATCATTAATAACACCTTCCACTTAGATTAGATCTCAGAACTTTGTGTGAAGCAGGTCAGGATCATGGTTTTGATTTCAAAATGGTTGTTACTTTCACAGAGGCAGTAAGAGGTGGGATGTTGTGCCTACGGCCAGAGTCAAGCATAGAGCCTTGGAAGCACTGAAGGAGAAGCTCAGGAAAATGAGAATGAGTTCCTTTTTGGGTGACTTTCATCATAGCAGAGAGGCTCCCACTGTTCTCACAGCCTTCTGGCAAGTTCTACAACCAGCATGTCTGGATGAGGAGATGGAGAGAGAGGTCTGATGTGGCTGTTGTGCTGTAAATCCAGCTTCCCCTCCCTCCCCAAGAAGAATGCCCTTCCCTCTGCACGCAGGATTTTCTCTTGTCCCATTGAGAGTGGGCTCTGTGCCACTTTATACTTTGGAGAATCATTAGTAGAAATCATTAGCTCTAATACAACCTCCTCCATAAATCTCCCCTGCACCTGGATCATTTGTCCATGCCTAATTTCCATCTCCCTAATTTTATGATTTGTCCCTCATTTGATGAGGGTTCCTTCCATTAATTGTGTAGTAAGTGCTTCCAGATAAAGGGCTGAGGAGTTGACCCCATCTTGGAAAGACATGGTTTGGGCTTTTTTTCTGAAGGATAGAGTCCCTCTGAAATATTCTTGCTTCCCTTTCAGAGGGCATCACTCCAAATCTTAAAGGCACCACAGCAGCTTCCCACAGGGAAAATGCTTCATTCAGACAAATCCTATTCATTGGAGGCACTGCAAGGCAGATGAAAGCAGCAAAGCTCAAGTCCAAGGTGTCCTCTGCCAGAGTAAGAAAAAGTCTTGTAGGCATTATCTGTACAATTCCATTCAGACCAAGGAATAAACCTCTGCTTTTTCCCACTGGAGCCCTCCTAATTATCATACTTTGAGTATGCTTTAAGTTTTGCTTTTCTCCAAAGCAATTCTGTATCCTCCAACAAAAATCTCCTCTGATGAACCTGTTCATGCTGTGTTAGGCTGCACCAAAGATCCTTAGCAATCTGTGTGATAATTGCCAGGGAGGGAATTGGTCGAGTCGCTTGAAGAAGGGACTTTGCATCAGGCCCACAGAGCTCTTTTTCCAGCTTTTCTGAAGATGTTCTGGGTGGTCCACAAAAAAGCAGCTCTTTCTCCAAGCCTCTGTTGCCATCTGAATAAGATGGTAATACTAGCAGTAGGGTGCCATGAGAGTTTAATTAATTAATTTTCAAATGTTGCGAGATCTTCTGATGAAATTCACTGCATCAGCACAAAGTCATGTAATCTGTATTACATACTGAGATCCCAGTAGCAGGAGCATCCCAAATGCATGGGAAAACTAAAAAAAAGAGGAGCAGCCAAACTTTCTGAGCAGTCTGACAAATAGTTTATGCCTCTGGAAAACAGGAGCATTTTGCCAATTGAATGATTTGTCCTTGAACGTGTGACTGTGCAAGAGTGTGAGGCAGCTGAAATGGCTCACACTGGGATAGACACAGCTCACTGGAGTGCTCTTGGAGCTGGGTTTGACACACTGGCTCTGTTCTGCAGGGGTGGGTGTGCTTCTCCCAGCCTTTCCTTGTACCTGTCCCATGTTTGACGTGGATGTCAGAATATTCACTGAGATATTCACAGCTTGATCCAAAACTCAATCAGAGAGTCCAAAAGCTTCCTTGGAACAACCAAGGCTGTAAATGGCACGGGCAGCAGAGCTGTTGGATTCTCAGCACCTCTCCCGCTTTTCCCCTTAACTGCTGATTTAATTGTGAGGGTCTGTGTGTGCCATTCTTGCCCTGGAGCTCTTTTCTCCCGAGTCTCTGTCCACCGTGGGGATGGTACAAATTCAGAAGAAGGGCGTAGGAGAGGAGGGAGGTGCAGAGCTAGAAGCAGCTTGCACATTTTACAGGTAACATTATCTTTTATTGGCATCCTAAAAAGAATGTCAGGCACTAGAGTGGAGGATTTTTTTTTTCTCAAATTTCTGCTTCGCTGCTATTCCATTGCAAGATTTTTATCACATCTGTGATGCCAGGAGGGGCAGGCAGTGCTCAGTGACAGAACTGGCCATTCACAAGATTTCTGGAGACCTTTTGTCACATCCTCTGGAACAAATGATGAAGATCTCAATAAAATTTCTGTTCCAAAACTGGAAATACTCTGAGGATGAACAAGGCTCAGGCTTTTCCAGCTGACTCTGTAGCCAGAAGGTGCTCTCTGCTAGTCAGCCAGACCTACCAAGAGAGATCTCACCATTGGTTTACAATCTGAAACAACTTCTGCAGGAGTTTACCAAGACTGATATTTTTAGGAGTCATCCAGGCCATGGAGTGCAACTGCTCTCCCTAAAAGCCAGTAAAGACATTTCTATCGATGTCTGGGTCAGCAGGAACATTTTCAGTGTCCAGGCACTGCTGTTTGACCAAAATTATTTCTCAGAGTCCAGGCAACTCTTCTCACTGACACATTTCATGTGAGAGTTGACGTTGTTTCTCGTTTTCACAGTGGCTCAGTTCTCTCTGGCCAAAGTTTATGGTAAGACAAGACCTTCTAGACCAGCAGCATGAACTCTCATACCAGCAGACTGGCCTTCAGGATGTCTTCTCTTTCCTTCCATCCACCTGAATTTCCTTATGCCTCCCTTGCAGTGGGCAATAAAAACACAAAAACACAATCACTGCCTTTGCCAAACCCACTGAAGATCAGGTAAGGACAGTTGTTCTCTAAGGACAGTTGTTCCCACAGAAAGCAAGGGTGAGAAAGTCTACCAGGTTTTGGATGCCTTGGCTTTTTTCAGTTGTGACAAACAGCAGAGAAAACACTGCATTGTGACTTCCAGAAAAAAGCACTGATGATACCACAGTCTCAGCTTTTCAGGACACCAAAGGCAGGTTAAAATCTGCTCAGCTAATGTTGAAAGTTGTAGGGAAGAAAGTTTCAGCTGGTTCTGGCAAAAAAAAAAAGAACACAATGGGTAGCCATAGCCCAGCTTTGAGAATTCAGGTGAGTTGTTCTGAATCTCCTCCTTGGCTTTGGGACTTTGCATGGTCACAAGCTGGATGTGTGGAGGAGCTGATGGAGGATTGTACCCCCAGTGTGTGCAGAGAGCATAAATGTGGATGGTGACAAAAGCAGGAGTACCTGAGGAGCAGCCACACAACGTGCCCCAGTGTCAGATAATGGGCCTGACTGCAGTAACAACACCTGCAAAGGCCAGGTCTGGATGGGAATCTGTGCACAGTTAGCTAATCTCCTCAGATATTCAGGTATTCACCCTGCTCTGGAAGCATTGCTGGGATCTGCTGCTGATCCAGACTGCCTAGAAAGCTGGATCTGAAGGGATGGGAAACTGCAAAAGTCAGGGTATTGGTGGGGCTTTTTTTGTTATTTTGGGGATTTTTTGGTTTTTTTTTTAATTTTGGTTTGTGAGGGGTCTTTTTGTTTTGTTTCGTTTCCATTTGGTTTGGTTTGGTTTTAGGTAGTCTGATTTTAACTATGTAAATTCATATAATTATATTCTGATGATCTAAACGCTGTGGGTCTGAAACAAGCACTGGAATTCCTTTCCAAAATAAATCCCAACAGCATTGAGAGGTCGGATCTTTCTTCTGCAGTTATCACACTGTGTTTGCATTTTATGCTTTGTGTATGTGTGCACAAGTGAGAGTGCCATTGCAGTGCTTGAAAATGTGTAGAAATGTGAATGGGGGCAAGTGCCTGTACATGAGAACATGGACAGGAGGTTTTGTGTGTGTGAGGACATACACATGTCTACAAACTTCTGTTTATGTGGGAGTATATATGTGTGGGAATGTGTACATGTATGTAATTTTGTGCTTGTGTGGGAGAGAGAAAGGGAAAACGTGGTAAAGTCATTTGAACCTGTTTGAAGGTCGGGTCTCCCCAAGGTTATCTGCTTTTTTTTTCCCTTGAATCTGTAAAGTAATGGTATTCACACTCACTACTTGAGAAGTGTTTCTTTTTATAGCCCTTCCAGATGACAAATAATGCCTGTTTTTGAAGTCCTTTTTAAGTCATTGTTCCCTGGATGCAGATACCATGTTTGGGTGCAGGAGGGGAGCAGAGCACAGAGCTATTTCCCCTTTCTGTCTGCAGGGAGCTTTACTGGGACTAGTGAAATTCCAGCCAAGATCATCCAAGGGGCTGCAAACTCACAGCACATGAGCTGACAGGACATCCTCTCCTTCAGGGCCCAGGACGCAGTGAGAGCAAAGCAGACGCCCACCACAGCCCACCACAAGCTGTGGTGCTCTGGGCTATGGAAGCTGGAAAATCCAGCTGAAATCTGTCGTAGATTTCCTGAAGGAAACCTCCCCAAGCTGACCCATTGAGAATAAGCTGAACAGAGACTTGTGAGTGGACAGGTGTCTGGATCAGAGCTGCCCCTTATTGGGGGCTAGGGTTGAATAATACATTTGGCCCATCTTGAAATATTTTGGGCACTGTTGCCCTCTGTGGGCAGCGTGGATGTGTGGGCAGCACACAGAGCTTTCCCCACTTCCCAGAGAGGTGCTTGGTTCCCACTGGGTTTCCCAACACTGTGCTGCAGGCACTTGGTGATACTGTTCTGTCACCACAGAGTCAGCCTGTGCTCTTTTTAAAACTAGCATCCTTCTCCTTGCCTTTCCTAAGTGTTTTGGTTATTGGCTCTGTGCTCAGCTGTGCCTAGAAGCTGTTGGGTGTTGTTTGAGCACAGGAGTTTTGCAGGATTTAGTGTATTGAGTGCTGCTTGCCCAGGGACAGACAAGCTGTGCATCCCACGGAGCATTCCTGCTCCTCCCTCCTTGTGGAAGAGGTTTTGTGTGCTCATCACCAATGCACAGTGAGCTGACCCTGTCTCTGGAATCTGATTTCCTCTCCTCCCTGCACATGGGATAGCTGAGCCCTTTCTGCTGGTCAGATCCCAAGGTGTGCTAGAAGCTCAGTGTGCCCAGTGGCTACGACAGGAATTTTCTGGAATGAAAACAGAATGGGTGTCTCAGGATTTGGGCCAAAGCAAATTGCAGATGTCTATGAAGGTGTTCAGCTTCATGTTGGAAAAAGCTCAGGAGAAATGTTTTTTCTGAGCACATTGGAAACACATAGAACAGAAAGGGGACAGAAAGATTCAGGAAGTAATCCAGGAGAGGACAGGGAGAAAGCTTGGTTGAATGGATAAATGGGCTGTGAGCAGGAAACGATATCTGACTTAATGTCTTAGTCAGACAGAAAAATTAGATGGTGTAAACTGATCCTTCCTGCAAGGGGTGCTGAACTTTTTTGGTGACTTTAGAAGGCCATGTTTACAGTAACTCCATCTCGTGACCATGCCATAAAGCCAGGCTCTTTGGGCAGGGAGGAAGGAGCATTTAATGAACACACACACACCTGCCTACATGGGCAACCTGGCCTTGTACTTACTGGGCTTTTTTATTATAAGATTGTACTTTGCTTTTTAGCATAGAAATATAAAATATGCATGCATATGGCTTATCAAAGATGATAACATTCACAGGTAAGGGAACATAAGTCCACTTTATAGCAATAAATTTTCCTCCCCACCCTTCTGGACTGATTAGCAGCTGTGTCTCACCAAAGGTTTCTAGAATTTTCCTTTTAATTTTTTACCTGAATTGTTTTCTCCATTTTAGCTACACTCATAGGGGTATTTTTATGGAAGTGCCTGCAAGGATTTCTGACTGTTGTTCCCACTGAGCCCTTAAAATTACTGAGTCCATTTTGAGTCTGTTTGATTATCAGAGAGTGTAATTTTAATAACAAGAGGCAAAGTTTGCACTAGATTTCCATTCATCTACAGGAAGTTACCCCAGTTTGCTCTTAGGGAGTCTGAGGTTTAACATTTAGGGCTCTTCAACTAAAGTTAGGATATTAAAATCTGGCTATAAGTCTGCTGGGCACAGTTTGATATGTGCTATTATATAACCTGTTTTATCATATAAACCATTGAAAGCAATAAACTATTTCAATCCACGGAAAAGCAGTGTGTCTCCAATAGCACCAAACCAAATTTATTGGTATAGGGGTATGATTCAAGTCAAACCTTAGTTTAATAGGTAACCAGTAAAGTTGCTACAGTAATTATCAGTGCAGTTCCAGAGTTCCAAAATTTGCCCGGTTGAACCATGCTGGTATTTATGTTGGTTCAGACAAATGTATTTTACTTTGCCATTTCAAATGCTCAGGTCCTGTGTCTCAGCTGGGGAGAGGGGAACAATGAGCTGTAATAATTCAACCACCTGGGATAATCTGTACATACCCTTAGTGTCCTGGCAAGCTCCAAACCTTTTCTACACATTTTCATGATGTTATTATCTACTTTTTTAAGTACATGAATCAATTGTGGACACTCAGATTACTTCATAATGATCCCAGAGAGAAACAGAGTAATAACAGAGGATAAGTATAGTTTGCATAGAACCAAAAATCCATAGATTTCTCCTAAATACACTGAAGGGATTATCTGGGTTTGTGAATCATGATTCAGATCTTAAGAATGTGAGATACACCCCCGAAAGCAGATGGTTCAACAGTTACTCAAAACTCTTTGATACCACTTGGGACCTTTCCAGTAGTTCTGGTTGAGCAAGTGCTTTAGCTGCTCCTCTGCTCTGGGGCTGCCATGAGCTGCAGAGCCAAGGGACCTATAAAGACATCAGACACTTCCCACCTTCAATACCCTGCTGACTTTGGCAATATAAATGGCCCAGTCTTCTTACATCCAAAGGCTGCTCCCTGATTCCTTTGGTCCAGTTTTGTATGCATTTAACTTTATCACCTTCCCTGATATCTGAATTAGAGCAAGGACTTTGGGACTGGGCCCGGCACCGTTCCTGAGTTGTGTATAATAATAATAATAATAATAATAATAATAATAATAATAATAATAATAATGGCTCCAGCATGCAGAAGGAGCCAGACTGAGCTGGGCTCACTGGGGAGCTGCTTCCAGCTTCTCCCAGGACTGAGTGCATCGCATGGAGACCGCATGGAGGCAGGTCCTTGGTGTGCTGGGTGTGTCTGCTGCTCGGAACAAGCCCTGCTCTCACACACAGTGCTGCAGTGACCTTTGGATTTCCATAGGTGTCTCAGGTACAGCTCGTTTGTGACGTTGGAGCAGGAAGGAGAGCTACCTGGAACCAGACCAAAGCAGAAACAAGCAAAGTCTGCCCAGATCTAGTATCCTGAGAGTGCACTGAGGTGCCTGCTCTCTGCATGGCATTCCCAGGTGGAGTTAGGACGTGGGGTTGGGTGGGGTTCCCCCCAAACTCACATAGGACCTGTAGTTCCACATACCAGCCAGCCTGGGATCCAGAACTATTCCCTCTGCTTCCTTATTTCCTGCTGCTCTCAGATGTGTCTTTCACAAGGAAATTGAACTTACAGAGCCAGATGCCACTGTCAGATCTGGGTGGCAGAAATGTGAGGCAAAGTCAGAAGTCTGGATCTGGGAACTGAGAGTGGGAGGGTGGGACATGAGCTTTTATGAAGGATCATTTTATGAAGGTGAGGAGGTTCTGATGATATTGGTAGCATACTAGAGGACAAATGTTTCTTCCCTTTGATCTAGAGCCTGCTTCACCCTGTAGGATTTTCACAAGAGGATTTATCAGCCTGTACGTTTGTTAAGTTGAAGCCAGAAAGGGAAAATAGTCCCTTCAGTCTTTGCTAGGGGAAATTGCTCTGTGTGAAAACCCAGAGCACAATGAGAAATAAATAAATTGAAACCCAGAGCTGAGAAATAAACAATCCCAGTGGGAATAGTGTGATCACAGGAAAATAAGAACAATAAATTGCCCTTCTCTGAGGTTTCAGGGCTCTTAAAAAACATCAAATAAGTCTCATAGCTCCTTCCGAATATAGCAGCAGTGATCTTCTCCCCCCTGCCCCTTCATCCCATTTTACAGATTAGGATGTTGAGGGACAGTGACAAAACAGTTGAAATGGCAGTTGCAGTGTTAGAACATATGTACACCTCACAGTTTTAGAGATACCTGAGCAGCTTGCTATCAGAAGAGTATGGCTGTATTAGTACAGTGATCTGTCTGGTATAATTTTCCACTGCTTGCTGAACTTACTCAGCAGTAGCTTAGGTGTCTTTAACCAGCACTGTACTGTGCAGTGTCGTCATACTCTGTAATCCTATTCATTTATTCCTAGGACCAGTGTGATTTTCTCTCTGACCTCTTTAATATCATGGACTGAAGAATTGCCCCAGCCTCTGTTGCAGTCTGAGCAAATCAATCCAGATGGGAACTGGCCATATTTTCCTCTCTTCAAGTTCTAGATTCATTTTTCTAGAGAAAATGTTCCAGGCTCATTCTCTAATCCAGCTTCAGAGTGATGCTCCTTGGCTTTGCTGGGCTATGTAACCCCAAGCATGGCCTGTTTTTCATAAGAGTTCAGAACATGAGAAAAAAATTTTGTGAAGGAGAGAGAGAAGAGATGCTATCAGCTAAAGGGAGAGGGGAGGCAGGTCCTCCTGTCCCTGGGGCCTCTGGGGGTTCAGAGAAACGGGCTGGGAGGTGCAGGAACCAGGCAGCAAGGAGAGCACACCTTAAATGCAGCATTGCCAAAAAGCGTGTCTGGTCTGGACTTCACGTGTGCAGAAAGGGCACTGGCCTCAACCAGATCATAAAGAGTCTTTCTGAAGTGCAGGTTTTACTGTGTGCCATGGCTGCAGGAGGGGGCTGTGAGCTCCTCAGAGGGCAATGGTTTGTAAGCAAACTAGCCATAAATACATCAGCCAGTGGATTAGTAAGTGGTGTGGGTGGGTGTAGGACATGTGCATACATATACATACAGACATGCATCCACATGCATTCCTGTCTCTGCCAAGCTTATGCTAAGTGGTATCATTGAAACAAACTGCCAGATGAGTTAGGATCTTTGGGTGAAAGTGTGTATGTTTGAAAATATGGCAATAACAACATTTCCTTTGAACAGACCAATGGGTACAGCTACCATTGCATTGCATACGCTCACCAAAGATTGGCTCCGATCAATCTGTGTGCTGAATCTGGTGAAACAGGTCTGCAAATGGAATTTGTTGGTGAACTGATGGTAATTACACTGCAGCTGAAGGCAGCTTGCAGAGTTGAGGCTCAACTCAAAAGTCTGAAGCAGATTTACTTATCGTTACTGCTGCAAAGCCCCCTTCACTTTGAGTTGGTTACACGCTGCTCTGAGAAGAGGGAAGAGGTAAATTTGGAAACAGAGGGACAAAGTTTATTGCCTAAAAATCAGCATTTTAGGTTCCCTCATTACTTGCGAGCAGTGACTTTCATTTTTGAACACAGATTATGGAGAAATGCTGTTCTAATAGAAAAAAAATCACAGATTTCAAAGGGAGAGGAAGACCCTGGGTGTACTACAGAAGAGTAGCATGCAAAGATGTGATGCAGAGATACAATACTTAAAGAAAAAAGTAGTGAGCGTCTATGGGCTCGATCCAAATGCCTACTCAAACTGATTAGAGTCCTTCCCCAGACTTCAATGGGATCAGGCCCCTGATATTTCATAAACACAGATAGATATTTAAAATTATTTGAGAAAGTTAAGATGATAGAGAGATTGTCAACTTCCAGCAGTGGTGGTTAGATAGTGTAACACCCTCCTCCTAGGAGATGCTACATCAAGATGATCAGGGAATTATGTGCATAAAATAAATCCTCAGGCTTCAAGATAAGAACACACAGCAGTTTCTTGCCATATGGTTCAGACTAAAATTCCTTGCTAGCCCAGCTCAGATTCTCTTCCTTCTCCTTCCTGATATGTTCCAGCTGAGCTCAGCTATTCCTGGGCTGGTTCTAAGCATATTAAGAAAAATCTATGTCAGCGCCCAGTGTATTTTATTTTCTGTAATCTGAGCTACGCAGGCAACCAAACCCTCGTGCTGCTTGCAGTTACACTCTGCTGGTGTCCCGGTGTCCCCGTCAGCACCTTGGCTCTGCCCATGTGCAGCCAGCAGCACAGGAGGGCCCTCACCCTGCTCTCTGGGGGGATATCAGCACAAGCTGAGCCTCAACACACAGCCACAGCTTTGTTGTATGTATGGCAGATTTAATATTGACTTCAGCAGAACGCTGGAAAAATCTCACAGGAAATAGCTGATTAGAGAAGAGTAGCAGTTTAGGTCAAAGCGAAGAGAAATCTTCTCATCCCATTGGGATAGATGATTTTGATCAATTTTTTGCAGGGGCCAGTATGGTGTGTGTCTATTGGACATGAATGAGGGGAACGAGGTGAGGGCGGGGGTGCGGGAAGGGAAAGAGCAAGCAGTTAATTTGGCTGAATAAAGATAAAAGAATGCAAGCGCCACCGAGTTTGCTGTTTATCTGGACATTGTGTAATGTTGCAGAATCAGATGTGGCTCTCTGGCTTTTGCACAGAAATGCCCAGGGAGAAATCCAGCCTTACTCCTGTGAATAATGGGATTTTTAGAGGGGACTTCCTGATGTCTTCTCCTCCCCACAAGGTATCCACTTTGCAAGCAAATTTGTGGCACTCTGGGCTTCCTAAATATTTTCCTTTGATCTGAGGAATTAATTTTTGTTTCCACCCCACCGCAGGGCAAAAAAAGGGCATGGAAATGCCCGGGTGCCTTAGCACAGAGCGAGTCCTTTCAGGGGAGAGAATGGGTGCTTGGCAGAGGCGAGAGCCCAGACAGCCCAAATTCCTCCAAAGTTAACTTAATCCTTTTTGGTTGGGATGGAGGTCTGTCATTTAGAAACAAAGGAGGGAGGAGAAAGCTGCAGAGGTTATAAGGAAGAGCAAAGCCCCGGGATTGTAGAAGGTCTGTGAGGTCCCACCAGGTCTGAATTGATTAGTATTCAGTATTTATAATATCTCCATAATGGTAAAACAAAAGAAAACAAGCCCAGAGAATGCATTTTTAATCATCAATCACTGCTCTTTGTTTGTCATGAATGAGCAGCGAGGGGAAATAGTCTCCCATAATCACCTCCCTTCACATCTCCTGCCACACAGGCCTTGCTGGGTGTGCTAAAAGGGAAATAAATAAACAAGCAGCAGATCTCGAAATAAATCCCAGAGACATGGGTGCTACGTGGGTTATCAGACCCACACACAGGGGTCTTGTTGAGGATACAAAGTGAGGGAAGGACATTTACAAAGCATAAAAACAAAGACAAAGCATACTATGGCATTAAATGCAAGGAGAAAAAAGGAAGATTGGAGTTACAGAGGGGCAGCAGGTGAAGGAGGAAGCTTTTCAGAGAATGATCAGTGGTGAAACAGTGAGCAATAGCATGTCAGAATAGGGATTTCTCATGGGAAATACAATATTAGGATGGAAAGCTTGAAAAGCATCAAATCTAAAAGAATTTCAGCCTTTTCAGTATCTGAGGATCATATAATTTTAGGATTTTCAAATGAAAAAATTATTTTTCTCAAGAATAACATTTGTGCTAGGAAAAAAATATTGAAAAGCCCATTGTTTCCATTAGGATCCCCCAAATCCATGTCTTATCAGGGACAGCACTATGCTGAACTTCTCCAATGGGATCCCAGCTTTGATCTTGCAGCAGTTCTCACAGGGCCTTTATTGTAGTCCCAAACGCCTCTCGGGAGGAAGGGAAACATTATAATTCTCCCCTAATAAGTGAGATAACAGGCTTCTGGGAGGGTACAGCCCAAATTTTCTAAAGCATGGCTGGTGACTCCACACCCACTTGGCACGTTTAGATGAGTGCTCCCAGCGTGACAGGAGACCAGAGCCATCAGATCAGCCTGTAAGGAACAGACACGCTACATCTGAATCCTATTGAAAAATAATAAAAAGGTAATGACTTTGTCATTACTGGACATGGGTTTGTCTGTTGGCGAGGGGGGAGGAAGGGGAGGTTTTCTGCATTCAGGCCATAAATAATGTTTCCCATTATCCTGTGCAGTTCTCCCGCATTCCTCACACAGCCCTTGGTTTGCCTCCATCTCAGTGGGGCAGTGAGGAACTCCCACAGCATCCTGCCAGGCTGGGAAAGGGTGGCAATAAAATAAAATAAATAAAATAAAATAAAATAAAAAAAACTTGTGTCTGTGTCCCAGGGCCAATATTCACTTGGAGACACTCAAAATTTCCCATCTCAGTTCAGCAGGTGAGGTTTGCTGGTGAAATACTGAAGGGAGGGACCTCAAGAACTGCTGTGACTTGGGACCTATCAGGAAAATTGCAGCATTTAAAGTAAAGGTGTGTTTTTAAGTCAATAGCCCAAAATGTAGATGCCTACAAGGATATTTTTAAAACTGCCTTTATATAACTAGCTTGATATAATTAAGAACTGATTTATGCTCAAACAAAATAACTCCATCTTGCACCCAAATTGAAGTCCCCACACTGAGAATTGCATCTGCTGAACTAAATTAGTCAGAATATCAGGGCAACTTTGTGCTGTAAAGAGACATAGAGCTGTGGAGGGTATTCCAGTTCTGTGTCCAGCTCTGCCACTGATTCACTGTGTCCCTAGGCAAGACTCTTAGGTTTTCCATCTATAAAGTGTAATAAAATCTATGTAGGTACCAGGTGATGTAGTGCCTAATTAATTAGTAAATTAATATAATGAACTTGAAGGTCTGTATCAGCACAAATGAATTGTTAATATAAATTTTTATTATTTATTGCTATTTAGTTGATTATTTTCTAACACAGACAATTACAAACATACGTCACACTTGAATTCCAGTTTTATTATTGTTGTTGATTATTTATTATTGTTTCCTCCTGTATTTATTTGTTACCTTTACTAGTCTCTCTTAGGACCAAGCCCTAAACCAGTGAATGTTACTCAGACATGGAATAGTGAAGTCACTGGGAAATTTTGGGGCAGAACTGGGGTTAAATGCAGGATGTTTCTTGTTAAGTGTCAAATCTTTTGCTTGAAGCTTCATATATATTTGAGGCAAATAAAACAGGTAAGGACAAATTCTGAGCAGAGTAAATTCTTCTATACACTCATTTATACCAACCAAAAGTCAGTATCAGTCTGTAGACCTTTAATTAGGTCCACAAGGTTTCAATATTTATATAACATACTTGCATACTGATATTAATCATATGTATTTCTAAGCAAAGACGTTTCAAAATGCAGAGCCTGATCCTCTTCAATATAAATAATTCTTGCCCCAGTAGTGCCAGTGTGAAGCAATGCCTTCTCTGCACAGAGGATTTGGAGCAGGGCACAATGGGGATCGCACCAATTTCTTCTTCTGAAATGGGCACATCCAAAGAAATAGCTGCCTGTGACAAAAAGGCACTTGACAAAAATGACCACATGATACTCCTTGATTACTTGTGCCACTCCAATGATAAAATATGGAAATGGATAATATTGCACTTGCAACTGAAAAAATGCCTCCTCCTCCTCTGCAATTACTTTTAATTTTCCATTATGAAACTAAGTAAATACACAGGCTTTTTATAGTGCATGTCTGAGTGATTTCTTCATTCTTCCAGTGAGTTGTGAAGCAGGATCAGAGGTCCTGGACAGCACCCTGCTCTGTGCTGGGTTTGGAAAATGTCACTCCTGACGCCTTATGGCTCTTGGGTAGTCAGTCCACACGGGATATGAGTGACTGAGCCAGTCCAGTTTGGTAGTTTGGTGAGTCTAGACCTCATCCAGCTCCTCATTTGCCAGAGATCAAGTGCTTCTTTGAGGAGTTAATGTGGATGTAGGCCTATGGAGAGCATGTCACCTGCTCGGAGTGGGCGGAACGAGGCATCTCAGCCTGAGCATTGCCGTGAGCCTCAGAGCCATGGGAGCTCCTTTGCATTCCCTCCTCTGCCCTTCTGCTGAAAGCAGGGTGACCTGAGGACAAAGTTGGAACCCTCAGCATGTATTTCTCTGCTTAGGGCATTTTAATCCATGCCCTTCTCATGTTGTTTTAGCATCATTTTTCTTGTCTGAGTAATTTTTTAAGGGTTTGTCATTTTCTTAGGCTGCACTTGCACAGCATAGCCAGATGGAGTGTTCTGGGGTATGTGCTGGGTGTGAATAAAATACATTAACCTCTACTCTGCAGTAAAGACACAGCCTGTATGCTTGACCCTGTCATCAGTCTGCATGTTGTGCTCACTTCTGTGCTGAATGACTTGTATCACCTCCCCATGCTCACATCTCGCTGCTGCCCAGCAGCTCTCTATTGAAGGGGATTTGACAGGCACCATGTCCTGCCTGCCTACACAGCTGCACCCACCCCACTCCGCAGTGGAAATGAGGGCTCTGAGCAAAAGCTTAGCAACTTCTGTGAAGTTAGGCTTAAGAGAAATTTCTGGCTTTAACCAAGAGTTGTGGACAGCAGACAACCTAACAATGAGTTTGGATGCTATCATTGGTAATTGCTGAGTGATAAATAGCAAAAATGTGTCCTGCAACTTCAGTCCATCGAAATTCATTTGAAATATGTAGCTCAATAGAACCAATATCTTATGGGCACTAAGCTTGCAGTGTGCAGGATGTCCTCTCCCCAAGGACAGCAACTAATGGCATCACCACATGCTATGGCAGCTAAAGAAAGGCTGGGAAGAGATGAAACCTCTTTGGAGATGGAGGGGCGTGTGGAACCTGAGCTGCCAATGATCTTGTGCAACTGAACTGTTGTTAAATGCTCAGACAAGCAGGAACTTCTGAAGATGGGAACCATAACTGTGTAATGGCTTACAGGTTTAGTGAATGCCAGCAAAGAAAACCATAAGAGGAAAGGAAATGAAAGTAATGTCCAAGATTCCTTTTGGATTTTTTTTCCACTGTCATGTTGTATGCTTGAAACAGAGAAGAGCATAACTGAGAGACACTTTCCTTAGTGGTCTTTGGTTAAGGATCTTCAATCCCATGATCTGGTTCAAGTTGAATCCTGAGCAGTGGGCAAGGAACCCCCATGGGCAAGAACAAAACTGAATCTGTACTGAAGCATTCTGGCTCGCCAGATACATCTCAGTCAGCTTCTGTTTGAGGCTTATTGTTGAATTTTACATTACTGTTAAACCATACCATGGTCTTGCTGAGAAAGTAAATCGCATTTTGGAGGAAATGTGAATGAAATTGGGTGTTCAAAATTAGCAAAAGGCTTTTGAGATCGTCCTGCTGATGGCCATATTGCTCCACTGATGGGCATGTTGCTCCTTTCTTGGTCTGTGTTTCAGACCCACTTTTCTGACAGATGCAGATGCCAGCACTTTTGGTTTGGGGGCAGTATTGACACAAGAACACAAAGGACTTGTGAGGGTGGTGCCTTATTACAACACTAAATTAGCTGGAGAGAGATTACTGCACCACTTAAAAGGAACTCCCGCAATGGTTAAATCTATAGAACATTTTCATCCACTGTTCAACACGGAAGTAAAATTGCTTTGGGTTGATGACAGGAAGATGCTGCATAAATAGTTAAGTATGCATCATTTGCAATTTGCTAAATTATATTCTTTCTATCTAGAAGGGGCTGTGTAAGGTGTCATTACCTCCTGCTCTATCTGGCTGAGGAGCTGAGCACTCTGGGGCTTGCACAGTGAACATCACAGGGCTGGCTGGGCTCTGAGGGAGCTGTGGTGTGGAAGGACACACAAAGCTGTCAGAGGCACAGCTCAAACGGTGTGAGAGCCCCCCACCACATCCAGGGAGCACAGGCAGAAGAGGATCTGTGGTGATCAACAGGATCCCCTCAAAAACACTCGCCCAAGTGCTCCTCCTAACTAGGACAGCTCTACAGCTCTTCAAAATTAGGAAACTTCCAAACAGAAGGAAGACCATTCAGTCTGCGTTCAACACCCTAGATGAGAGAAATGCAAAAACATGAACAAGAGAAAATAGTAAGTAAATGCAATTAAAAGTAACTATGCAGGTTTAATTAAAGAGCCCTATTCTCCCAACCCTTCATTCTTCAGGGATGCCTCATAAGCAAGAATTCATAGCTTGGGACCTGCTCTCTTTTACTTTTGTAAGAAGAAGTTGGGACATTTACTTTCATAAGTACATGGGTTTTAACCTGGCAGTGTCTCTCAAGCATACCAAACTCAAGAAGCTTGCTGGTTGTATTTTCAGCAATTTATAAATACTTGCCACCGTTATTAGAACAGTTTCACACAATCCTATTTACTTTAATAATCCCACTTTCATGTCTTTTTTTCTGCTTTCTTACTGTGAACAGGTAAAAATAAATAACTACAGAATGACAAATCCCAAACAATATGCAAATATACAAAAACTCAGATTTTGCAAAGACACTGGCACTATAAACATTATTTCCACAAAATATGTCTCTGCACTATAAGTTTGGCCTGGTTAGTAGAAGTCTAGTCTTTACAGGGACCTAAATATTTAACTCAATTGATGCATATTCCTAAACTTGACTGCTCAAAATTCATGAGTCAGACTCCACTCCTCCCTGAGCTGCCAAATCACAGGAATTTCACAAAAGCCATTAAAAATTTATTTCTTTGGAAGTTTCCTATTTGTTCGCTGGCTTCTGAGGCTTTTGACAGCACTAGGCCACATTTCCAAGTGTCCTTGTGTAAAGGCAAGTGCTAGAAACAAATCATTCCAGGAGCTTGGAATCAAAAGAGAACACCAAATACTGGAAGACTCACAATAAAAGCTCAAGACCTGGCAGTGGTCCCACACACGCTCATGTATGTGAGTCACTTTTACTCACATGAGTAGTCACATCAAAATCAGAGGAATTAGCCTATTATTATTAGTTATTATTATTTATGTGTGTAGCAATAGCACATAGGAGTTGTGGTTATGGAGCTGGGCCACATTGTGCAAGGCACTGACAAATGCAGAGCAAAACCATGGTTTCTGCCCCAAAGAGCTGATGGTGTAAACACCAGACAAGAGGCAACAGGTGGAGACAGACACAGACAGGGAAGCGCATGGGAAGAGCAAGACGCTCCTGCAAGGGCTGCTGTGTGGGTGTGCTGATGCGGAGTTCCCTGCTGCCAATGAGCAAAATTATCCAGGAGTGTTCAGCTTTGCCTGGCTGTGGCCTGGAGCCCAAACCCTGCAAGCCCTACAGTGGAGGCAGATCCACCCCACAGTCTGGGCACCAGGCAGCTGTGCCTCCAAACCCCCGTGCCCAGTGCACGGTGCCAGCGAGCCCAGGCTCTCTTGGCTCCTGTAGAGGCAACCAGGGAATGACAGAAAAGATCTCTGTGGATGCTTCTGCGGAATCACCACCAGAAAATGTGCACATGCAACTGTAATGTATACTCACTGTCTCAGTGAAATGAAAGGTGGAGCTGGGGAAAGTAGTTTAACACAGAAATGTGATGCCTGCCTGTTGGAAATTCAGGTGTGTGAGAACTCTTGTCTCTGATCCTGCAAAGACATCTCCCAAAACCAGCCTAGTGTACAGCGCTGCTCATAGCTCGCACATCTGTTCCTTGGCATTTTTGCTAGGATCCAGACCTGCAAAAGTTAGTCCTGTGTGCAACTGCCGGCAAAGCCAGCACAGCCAAACTGTGAAATACTACAGTTGTAGAACTGAGACAACTGTTAGTTCTAAACTTGAGTGAAATCCAGACAAAGAACATTAGAAAAGAAAAATACTGAAGTTTAGAAGTTTGTAAAATAGCAACTGAATATCATGCCTACGAAAACCAGCAGGAGACTGAAGCGGTACACACAACCTAGTTATTTGTCATCTCCATGGAGTTTAGTGTCAGGGAACTAAGGTGAACGGGGTCAGCAGGCTGCAAAATAGAAAATTTTATAAAATTGACAGCGGTTCTCTGGGAAGGAGGACGGATGGGTAAGAGGAACCGCTGGTGCAGGAGCAGGGTAGGGGACAGGCAGCTGCGCGCGCGGGCAGCGAAATGGGGACACTTTCTCGCCTTTTCCCTTGCCAGGGGAGGGTGATCCAGTCCGTGTTTTGCAGGTGCCTCTCCCTTGACTGCCTGCCCTGCCTGCCTGGAGACCGAGTCCGCTCCGTGCCCGCTCCCTCCCGCCGCTCCCCCCTTCCCCACCCCGGGCGGGCCGGGGCGGGCGGCGGCGGGCTCCAGGCCGGGTTTTGCGCGACGCCCGCCCTCCTGTTAGAAATAGGAAAATTCAATAATCAAAGCAAAGGGGAGCGCGAGGAGGAAAAATCCGGGATCAGGGCAAGTTTGATGGCGCATGCGCGCTGCTGCCTCCATCCCAAACACACACACATTTCCCTTGACTTGGAAAGTCAACCAAAGCAGCCCCAAGTGCAGGTAAGCCCGTCCGCTCCCGCCCGGCCCCGGCCCCGCCGCCGGCAGCCCCGGGGCCGGGGCGCTGCGCGGGCGGGCGGCGCTGCCCGGCAGGTGGGCAGCGCTCCGCGCTCCGAGCCGGTTCCCGTGGGGCAGCGCCCACCTCCGCGGGCAGCGGGCAGCCTCCGCGGGCACCGGCCGACAGCGGGGGCAGCGGCGGCCGCCCGGCCCCGCCGGAGGAGGGAGGTGCCGTGGGGGGCCGGCGGCGGCGGCGGGGGGTAGCGCCGTGCCCGCTCGGCGGCGGAGCCGCGGCCGCGGCGGCGCCCGTCAATTTTCAAGACTTTGGCAGGAGCCCGGGCAGGGGACGGGGGAACACGTGCTCCCGCTCCGCGCCGAGGGCAGGTAACCGCAGCCCCGCCGCGCCGCACCACCCGGGGGTCCCGGCGAGGCGCTGAGAGGTGGGAGGGGAGAGGCGGCAGCAAAGTTGGGCGAGCGGCAGCTGGAGCGCTCCGCGGACAGGGCCGGGTGCGGCGGGGCGAGCGGCGCCGGGGAACTTTCTGCAAAGTGGCCGGGCCGGGGTCGGCAGCGCTTCTCCCGGTGCCCGCAGCGGCACGGCCGCAGCCCCCCCAGCAGGGTCGCGGTGGGCAGG
The DNA here is from genome assembly GCF_028769735.1 of Zonotrichia leucophrys gambelii. Classification (NCBI taxonomy): domain Eukaryota; kingdom Metazoa; phylum Chordata; class Aves; order Passeriformes; family Passerellidae; genus Zonotrichia; species Zonotrichia leucophrys. Next base: position 1,454,098 of record NC_088190.1, on the reverse strand, counting down.
GGCCGCGGCGGCCGGGAGCGCGGGTCGGGGCAGCCGGTGCCCGGCCCCCCGGGCGAAGCAGCAGGTTATTTTTACCCGGTGGTATTTGCAGAATGTGCAGCTGATTTGCCATCCGGAGCCAGGAAGTTTCCCCCTTCCGCCTCCTTCCCCTTTCCCCCTTTCTTTCCCCCGTGCGCGGCGGGGTAGTGGCGGGCGGGGGGGACGGCCGACCCGGGTGGCGGCGGGTGGGGGGCACGGGCCGGGACTCCCGGGGGAGCGGCTGCCCGCGCCGCAGGCTCTGGGCACGGGGAACAGGTGTCCGAGCCGTCACTCATGAGCCGGGCCGCTGGGGGGGCGCGGGGCGCGGACGGGGAAGGCGAGGAGCGGTGGCGTGCTGGGGCCCGAGCGGCGCCGGCCGCGGAGCGCCGGTGCCGGGGAGCAGAGGAGCGGCGAGGGGCAGCCGGGGCGCGGGGCAGAGGCGGGCTGGCCGCGGCCCGCAGCGGCGAGCGAGCTGTCAAGAAGCTCGGGCGGGCGCGGGACTGGCGCTGCCGCTCGCCTCGGGGCCGGCGCCGTGAGCGCCCGGCTGTGCGGCGGCAACTTGTGCGGCAAACTTTGAGGGGTGGGCTGCGGCCGGGGCCGCTCCGAATCACGGCAGGCTGGATCGATCGGCTCGAGCCCTGCTGCTCTTTCGGGTCGGAAAGGTGAAACTTCTCAGGAGCTGCACGTCCACCTTGTGTGTGCCCCCTCCTGTCCGCGCTGCACTGCACAGCGGGTCCTGGCAGCTCGCTCCCTGGAACAGTAGCTGTCTCTCCCCAAACTTCATTGATGAATTTATTTCCTCTATTGATTTGCTGACTGTCAGGCTGGTATAATTTCTTGCGAAGGTTTCGGACTTCTCATTTCAGAAGTCCTGCCTGCTTCCCATCTACCTTTTATCTGTGTGTCGCTGCCACCTTGTTAGCTACCCTAAAGGTGGCTTGGAAGAGTTTATGGGAGAATATTGTTGAACTTCAGTAATCAAGTTTCCAGATCTTATGCCTCCTGTTTAATTTATTAGACTAGTTATTTATTCTGTTGATGATAATCTGTTGCTGGTTTCTATGGAGATGTTAAACTGATCTCTTTCAGAAATCAAACTCCATATGCACTAAAACGTTTAAAGGAGCAGCGTCCCCTTTTGTTTTCAGACTTTGTACCTTTTCAGCGCTTTTACTGGGCTCCTGTATATTTTATATATTAAAGCCTGAAGTTGGAGCTTTGAGTAAGACAGAACTTATTATGGCTAACAGAAAGTCAGGGCTTTGATCCTTTTTTTTGCATCATCATTTAAAACAGATCATTTTTCCCCCCTCATCACACAAGATAGCAGAACCCTTTCAAGATCAAAGCGTCCAGCTAAAAACTATTGTTTAAAAAAAAAAAACAGTAAAAGAGACAGTTAAATTAGGGGGATGTTTCCTTAATCTGCTTATTTTGTTCTAAAGATTTTTTTTTTTAGCTTTGTCAACACAACAACAACAGAAACTTGTGGCAACTATATTGTTATTTTTATACCTTCCAAGTCTTTTTAAAGTTAAAATAAGTTCAAAGTCAAATATCTCCAAAGATAAAGTGCTTGTTAGGGTGTTTTTATTACTTGGTTTCTAAATGTGGAAGGTCAGAATCCAGAAAGCTACTGCATTAGAGAAGGTTTTAATAGTCTTTGTCTCATCTTAATGAGAGAGCAATCTAAAAAACATTTTCCCTGCAACGTTTATAAATTATTTCCAAGAAGTCTCTCTGCATATAACTCAGTTTTCATTATTTCTTAACTTGTCCATTGCATTATTACATGTGATTCAGTGTGATATCACTTTAGAACTGAAGTAATTGAGGTGAGAATTTTTTTTTTATGCTTAAAATTTGAGAAGTCCTGGTAAGCCGGTGTGTTGATCAGGTTGATGCACAGTGCACACCAGTTGTGGGGTCTTGCTCATCTTTTAGAGAAAAGTTAAAATATTTGCAAAAAATATGCTACCAACACAATGCATGTTTAACACAATACAAGAACCCCTTGTTGTACTTTCTTTTAGTGTATCTTCAAAATGTTTCCACTCCCTAAATGAGAGATATTTTTCTTCTTGGTGTCCTTCTATACTGATCCTAAAAATAAAAGAATAATCCTAGAGGAAATAGTGTATGTAACCCTTATAACTCATATATATTTGTGTGTGTATATACATTTATATTTCTCATATATATATACACATACATACATACATACATACACACACATATACGGAAAACATCAAGTGGTTTATGATCTGTCCATACTAGACTTAAATATTTTTTCCTTGTAAATTGTTTCCTATTTTTTTTCTGTGTGTGTGTGTGTTTGTGTGGGTGATTTGATGTGTGGGAGATCATTTAAAATTTTTTGTAAGTATTCTGTTTATTTGTTTGATTTGAATTGCAAACAGAATTGACTCTGACAAGTAAAAAGAGGAGGGGGAAAAAAGGAAACACTATGGCTTTAAACTCAGGAGTTTGCATATTCTCCTTGTATCTTTCCCCTTTGCTAATTATTGTGTTGTTTTCAGAGCAAATATGTCATATCCATGGCGACCAGGCAGGTTTATTGTCTTTCAGAAGCAATAGCTCACATAAGTAATTAATGACTTCTTTTTTTTTCCTCTGGCTTAGGTTAAACAGATCATTCAAGGAAAGTCATATCTCTCTCTCTCCTTCTCTCTCTTTTTTTTTTAGCCCAGTGACATAAGAACATGAGTTAGAACAAGAAAATACTTTAACCAAGAAGTCAACAGCTTATTTTTCCTCATTTCTTTTTAAAAGATCTAAGTGTCAGCTTTCCACACACATGACATTGTCATTCTTGCAGTTTCAGAGCGAAGCCTTTGTAACAGGGAAAAGCCACTGAAATCTGGAGTTAAGTTGGTGTTGTGCAGCTGAGCAAAGTGTCTCTGGGTACATGTGGCGGGATGTTGTTCTTGCTTAAGGGTTTTGCTGTGTACTGGGATTAAAAACGTCTCCCTCACTTTCCCCCCCTCCCTCCAATTCTATCTGTATTAAAATCAGTGTTAAAATAAAGGTGTGTTTTTGTATCTTGCAGATTGTAATTCAAACAGTTTCCAGGAAAGAATTAGTAATTCATTTTTATATACAGCATATATACACACATGCTTGAGCTCCACCCAAAACAATCAAGCGAACTGGAAAAAAAACCTTATTTCCTTTTTCTTTTCAAGCCCAAGCAAACTTGCACAGTAACTTTCAAAAGCTTATTAAAAATAGCCCCCCATTTTTGCAAGGAGTTTGCTGCAGGTATGAATCTTGTTCTTTCCCTTTCCAACTATGTTTCTTCCTATTAAAGCTGAATTTGCTATCTGTCCAAGCCAGAGGCTGGTTATGCACTATGATTTACTGAGGTGATGGTTGCCCCCTCCCACACTCCCCCCAGCACCTTCACCCCCGTTTTGTTTTTGCTAATTTCATTTTCAGAAGGATTTATACACAGTCCAGCTATATAAATTCCTTGGGAGATAAAAGCGACACACACTTCCATAAACAAAGGCTTTTACTTGCATCCTGTCTTCCTTTTTTTCTTAAAGTAAAAAGGAAAAAAACCCTAAAAACAAAACCCCAAGCCATCTGATTGAAGCAGGTATCATAAATGCATGCTGGTAATGATTCTGTATTCCACAATGCTGCTACTTTAACTTCTAAAATATGTTTCCTTTCTGGTTTGTAACATTAATCAAAGAGCCGCTTCCTTCCAAATTTCCACAGACTGGGGCTAATTAGAACCACTCGAATCATATTTTGTAAATTCCATGTGGATGTTACTTTAGGTTTCAAGATTGCGAGTGCTTCAGGTTTAGTCTGGCTAGGTACTCTTAAGGTTATTTTTATTAATGTTTCTGTCTCCCAAACCAATTCAGGGTTTCTCTCCATTTATCCCAAATAGATTTGTGGGTTCACACACAGGGGTTTGTCGGAAATAGACGTTACCAGTAGGAAAAAGAAAAGCCAAGAAGGAAGGAGATTTTGCAGTGTAGTTCCAAAGAGCAACAGAGAACCTCCTAAGTAACGTGAAGCTGAGGATTCAACAGACTTGATAATTGAGCCCTTAACCTTCTGATGTCTGTATCAGAAAAACAGAGTCTAGAGGAGGGAGACAAAGAATAAAAGCAAATACTGGGTAGGAGGAAGCTGAGGAGATGACTGAAATACTGAGGTGCAGCTCAGGATACGTATAGATCAGCATTATGGTGTTTCCTTAGGCTCAGTTTTTCCCTCTGGTGAAATGTAGCTGGTTTAAAGGTGGCTTCGGGAGATCCTGATGTTTCCAGTGCAGCCGAGTCTGGCATTTCTGTGGTGTGTGCAGATGGAACTTGGAGAGACTTCTCTTGGAATTTGTGTTTATGTTTCCCTCTTTCCTTTTGTTTTTGAAAGACTCACTGGTGATTATTTTTTTAATCTTTATGGGAAGTTAAATAGCTAGAAGTTGGAAGTTTTCAGGTTGTGATTACCAGGCTGTGCTATACGGATTTGAATCGAACCGCTTCGAACGTCCGACAGGGTGACTGTTTCCATGCTCTGGTGTAGCATTTCTCTCCCGTACATTTGTTGTACCTAAATAGGGTATCTAAGAATTAGGGGGCAGTTGGCTTGCACAGACATCTCAAAGTTAACTTGCTTTTGGTATACAAGACTGCAGCTTCAAAGAAAAGCAAGGGTGCATCATAAATTTTGCTAAAATTAATCAACCGTTTAAGAGCTCCACATTAACGAGGTCTTCCAGGCAAGCAGCTTTCTTTTCTTCTTCTTCTTTTTCATTCAAAGTCTGAGAGGTTTGAGGTAGAGGAGGGGGGAACATGAGTAGGAAGAGGAAAGGAATGGAATTTGAGGAGAAATAATAAAAATCAAAAAAGGCTGGATTTGTAGAATATAAATCCTCATGTGTCCTTGATCCATATTGTCAGGGGGTTTTTTTTGGTTTTTCTTTTTTTTTTTTCTTTTTTTTTTTTTTTTTGGTCGGATTTGTCCTGTGTGCCTTTGACGGAGAAGGCACGTAGAGAGAGAGAGAGAGAGAGAGAGCGCGACAGAGGGGGAGAGAGAGACGTGTCACTGCTTTGGAGCTCATTATCATTCTTAATAAGTCTTAAGGAATAAAGAGGAGCATTGAGTGTAAATGCTGGGTAATCCTAACACTCCTCAAGGTGAGAGGAGTCTCGAGGACACAGAGAAAGAGAGTGAGGAGGAGGGGGCTGCTGTGGGAGCAGGAGAGGAGATGTGGATGAAGGTGGTTTTTAGGGGAGGGGGCACAGCTTGGCAGGGCTTGCGCCTCTGGGACACTTTGGATTCCTTCCACAGGCCTATGCTGGGGCAAGTTGTCTCCAAGTTTGCGTCCCAGAGATCTTTGGGGTTTGCACCCGAGCAGCCCAGCTGGGCCTTGGGGCTGGGTTGCTGGCCTGTGAAGGTGCCGTTGTGTGTGGGAGATGAGTTGGAGGGGAGCCGGCTGCCCACGCCGCTCGGGCCGGGCCGGAGCCGTGAGGGGGCCCAGGCCGGGTGCCGGCTCTGCCGTGCCCGCTGTGCCGTGCCCGCTGTGCCGTGCCCGCTGTGCCGCCTGCTTCCTCGCCTCGGGGTCGCTTCTCAGTCGATGCACCCTGTGCTTTGCTCCTTTCCGCGTCGGTCTGCTTGGATGTCTCAACTCCTTCTCTTCGCCCGAATTTCCTGAAGCATCTCCCTGCGCGGCTCGGACACTAGGTGGCTTAAAGCACAGGCTCGGCTCCGCGCTGCTGGCAGCTGCCAGCGTTCATTCACTCTTTCTGGTGGGCTCCCTTATTCAGACTTCAGGCTGACAGCAAAACGTGGAGATGTCTTTGAGTCCGTTGTGGATTCAGATATCGCACGACCTCCTTGGCAGTGTGTTTGCAGGCGCGTTCGGGGATCTGAGCCCTTGGAGAAGGAAGAAAGAGGACATTGATGAAATTAAGTCAGAGGCTGGGCTTCTTGCTTTGATGATAAGGAGTCAGGAACCTGCTGGTATTGCTGAGTCCTTCCCTCTCCAGGCATATTTCACCATACCCATTCTAAAGGGTGTGTGCGTGTTCCTTTTGGAAAAAAACATTTCAGGGTTGGCATCGCCCTTTTCACGGTGCTGATGTGTAATGGAAGATGCTGAGCTTTCAGTGATGCCCACTGGCCCTTCTTTCTGGTCTCTTATCTCAACTCCAGTTGCAGGCAGAAGGCATTGCTGTAATTGGGAATTTGCCTAATGCATCCAAAGCCTAAAGAAGGGGAGTGGAATAGCACTTGATATTTTTTTATCCCTCCTGCAATCTGTGTTGTCTCTCTGGTTCAGCCCTTAGCTTCCGGCTGAAGAAGGCGCTTTACCTTCTAAAAAAATTATTCAAAATACCTTGGAGCAGGTGGGAAGGAGTTTTGATCAGGTGGATGCTGAGTTTTGATCAGTTGGCAGAAGCCAAATGCAGCAAGGTGGAAGTCTTGCTAAGTGCTGATTTTTCTGGGTCCAGGTGCTTGGCATCAAGTTAAAGTATTACATTGGTAAATTATTAGGTATTCAGTTATTGTAATATTATTAGGTATTAAGTTATTAGTAATGGAACTGTGGAGCTTGCCTGTACTTGACAGAGAACTGCTAAGGAACTGTATTAGAACTGAATTCATCCTGGTTTCTCCAGTAATGTCCTTCCAGCATGCCTCAGCCCTGATCTGGAAGGAGCAGGAGGAAACTTGAATGCAGTTTTTGTGCATCATCTGTCCTTTGAGCTCTTTCCTGAGACGGCTAATGAATTGTAGCAAGGAGGCTCCATTTCTTGTACAGGGGTATCTGCCTGCAAGCCCTCTCACTCCCTCTGTCGAAGAGGTGCCAGCTAATTGCTTCACGCGTGATCGAGCTGGTCTAGAATAGGACCTGGAGGTCCAAGAGTGTGTGCTCACAGGGTTAGCTAGCTCCAGAGCCAGCCAGCTGCCGAGGCCTCGTGCGCAATAAGCGCTGTAGGAAAAGGCACAGCACAACTGTCAGTCCTTAGGGGCCTTTGGCTCCTTGCCCGCCACGGCATTTTGGGGTGGTTTTCTCTCCAGAAGGTATCCTATTTTTGTTCTGCCACCAGTGATGCTGTTTTGAAACAACATCGGAAGCAACTCCCAGATTCTGAGCCATAGGGCTTGTCATTTCAATGACAATACAACAAGTCACCTCAGAGTTGGTCTCTGAGGCTGCTCCTGATCCTTTTGTGTGTGAAGTCAGCTGGCAAGGTTGGTCTCAGTGCTGGGAGGGCAGCACATTGTCACACGCACCATCATCCATCAGACTCAGGAAGGAACGAGGTAGATGAACTCCACAGGTTTTTCACGGAGTTTTTTTGCTTTGAATGCTATCCTTTGAAAGAACTGGAAGACTTAGGAGAGAGAGTCCCTTGATGGTCTGTTTGGAACTGTGAAGAGGGGTCTTGTTTCAGCTGTCTATTAAAATGTGTTATGTAGTGACACTTGGGAGGGGCCTGAGGAACAAGTGCTAAGAGTGTGACCCAAGCGTAAGTTTGACTGCTGGGCTTGGAGAATAGTTGACTGGAAAATGCACCCTAAAAGTACAAGATAGCTTGGTTCTGATCCCTGCTTGTATGTGAAGGTGGTGGTGGCAGCTGACTTTCACTTATGAGCCAGTTCTTTTCTTTCCTGGTTTTGCTTCTGCTTCCAATAGCAAAAGAAATGGGAAATTTTATTCCTAAGCAGTATGAACTGCCAGCCCTCCACCTTTCGCAGTGTGGCTGGGCAGAGCTTTCTAAATAAGAAGATGTGAATGTAGCAGGCATAAATGCAAACTGAGCGGTGTGATCACAGCCTGTGGCCTCGAGGTTTCCCCCTCCTGCCCCACTCAGCCCATCCTGGGCCGCACAGAATCACGCTTGGTGCGTGGAGCGTGATGAGGCTGGCAGAGCAGTTGGGAGGCTGGCACACAGCTCCCAGCCTGGCTGCCTCCCCACGGGAGCTGTGTCTGCAGAACATCCTCTCCAGAGGGCTGCTGGTGATGAGCCCCTCCCTGCAACACTGCCTCGGGCTGGTCCAACTTTATACCCGGGGAGCAGTGTCCTTTCGCACTAGTGAGCCAGCAGAATCTCTCCCAGGGGTTATTGTAACCTCTCAGCAGCGATTTGCAAACAGGCATTCGGAGATAAAGTCTTGCTGCCGAGCTCAGGGCCAGTAGGGCAGATAAGAAATGCGGCAGGTTTATGAAAGGGAAGGTGTATGAAATGCAGCCTGCATCTCCCATTTCACTGCACTATGCCAAAACACACAGTTTCTTATTTCAGTCACTGTGATCTTTCAAGGAGGTTAATTTCCATGACGAACTCTGGGCCACGTGCTTGGAGGATTTATCTAATTAGACTGACACTTTTCTTTTTTAAAAAAGAAAATTAAGCTGCACCTTGGAGGACTTAAGTATTTTAAACTGTGGGAGCAGCAGTAGGTAGTGTGATCTCTGCTCACAGAGCAGGGAGAGAGGAAATTTCCCCTTTTCCAGTCGTCTGTTTAAGACTTCACCAAAGGTCCCCGTTTACCTAATTTTCTTACTTGGTGGCTGGGTCCTAAAGAGTATTTTATCCTGCCTGAGTCCCTAAAGCCTTAGCTGGCTGTTTAACTCATGTTCTGGGCTGTTACGTATTCAGGATGGAGCAGAGGGTGAAGGAGAGACCTACTTATGCTCCTTAGCCATGTCCTAGAAAAGCTGCATCCTGCCAGGACAGTGAATGGTGTGCCTGCAGCCATGTAACCACTGAGGTAGGTATACGTCCCTCACACACCTCACGCTGCTGAATGAGTGTGCTGTGGGAGCTGCCGTGACTGTCCTTGTCTTGTCTGTGGTCACAAAGAATAGTGAGTCCCAGGAGAGCCCCCTGTCCCTTCATCCAGCCTTGCTGCAGTCGGATCATGTTTGGACTTCTGCTAAAAATGCCTTTCAGACCAGAACAGGGACCGGGACCGTGCTGTAATGAAAATAGAGGATCTCAGGTTAAGGCAGTTCCATGCAGGCAAGCCCTGTGCTTCCCTGGGACTGGGTATCCTTCACACCTGCAGGCACAGTGGATGATTCTGGTTTTGTTCCCATCAGAGGGCTCCTGGAGTCCCACTCACACTCTCTGCCTGCTCCTTTCCCATTATTTGGCAGCTCCTTGTGTTCCTGTGTGTGAATCCAGGTTCAGATCACTTCAGGTCTGGTACTGCTCCAGCTGTTTATCCTGGTAAAGGAGATGGAAGGAACATTTTCTCAGGGCACCATATTTGCTGCACTAAACTCTGACAACTCAGACCACGTTGTGTTGCAGTCCAGGCTGGAACAGAGCAGCATCTGTGGAGAGGAAAGTGTCCATGCAAAAGGGGCAGCATAAGAGCAGCTGTGTGACCTCTGGTGATGATACACTGAGTCCTGTGGAGCTGTTCATGGTGCAAGACTCTGCACAGACTGAGAAAAATACAGCAGCCTCATCCAAGGAGATGGTCACTGGGCATTCCGCACTCCCCAGCTGATACACGGAGGAATCTGTAGTGGATTGAACTTGAGATTTAATTTTAATTTGTGTTTTGTGACTAAAGAAACAAAAATAGATATTTCCTTTCCTACCCCCCCACTCCCCCACCACCACCTAAGCAAAAGAAAAAGAAAAATAATAGAAGCTACCAGGCACTCAGAGGGCTAACCAATAGGATCTCTGTTGGCTGGGGAGCAATCGTTCTGGCTTGGTCAGCCATCCCTAACAAGTTACGGGTTGTATAAACTCCCAGCTTACAGCTGTAAATTTACTCAATTTTGAATACAGCCACAAGCTGGCTCAGCAGGATCTGAAACTCTCTGCTCCAGTAGTCCTGCTATGCTCGAAATTCACATTTGGGGGGCCCCTGCTTTAGGCACATGGAACTGTGGAGGGCCAGGTCGTTGGTTGCAGCTCCAGATTGAAAGGAATCTCCCCAATATAAACCATGATGTTAATTTATCCTTCCCTGGCATTTTGCTTCCTCACCTTGGGTGAATGCTTCCTGATCTCCATAGCTGCAGGTCCACTGCCCCTGTGCCTTTTCTGTTCCTCACCTTGAGATGGGGAGCTTGGTCCAAGATAGATTCCCTTGCAGAGTGTTTGCCCGGAACAGCAGTGCCATCTCTGTTGGATGCTGCAGTAGGTGGGCAGGATTGGGTCCATACACAGTCCTGGGCCCTTCCTGCAGTGTCTGCTCAGTCAGTGGGTGTTTGCTTGAGGGACTGAGAGTGGAAGGAGAGCTCTGACTTCAGGGTTTTTTGCTGCAGAAGTGGCTGATCTCTCTGAACACCTGTAGTATTGCAACATTGGGTACTCCTAGATAGCTGAACTTTTGGCTTATATTTGAGGCACTGAATGCTGCCACAAACAGCAGCGTGTTTTTTATATTGAAAGAGAATTTGGCCCAGTCACACAGTTAACTTTGGCTACCTCGTACATGTTCAGAAATTGGACAGTTTATAGCAGTGTAGAGAAAGAGGGACATATGCACCTGAGGCCACGTGTCCTCTTACTGCTGACTACATTTCCTCATGTTTCTAATGGGGAAGCATTTTGTCTTGGAATGAGACATCAAGTATTGTCATGCTACTCTCACTGACACCTTGGTCTTGAGCAAGTGAAGTGATATTTTCTGTTGCCTGGAATGATCTTGGAATGTAGAGATGGCTTGAGGGATGACCAACCCCAGCCCTCCTCAACATGCATCTGGCAGCCTGTGCCCTGGGTGCTGCCTGCCTCTGAACCAGCTCGTGTCCATCTTCAATGCAGCACAATGGTGAGGGCAGAGTTTATGGGGATAGTGTGGCTCCAAACACAGCAAGTGCTCCCTCCTGAATTTAGCTCCCTACAAATAAATGACAAGGAGTGGTTGCAAATAAAAGATCCGGGAGAGGTTTCCTCTCCTGTCTTCCTTGTCTCCCCCGTGGAGCTGTGCTGGCTCTGCCTCTGGCTCCCGAAGGGTTAAGGTGACTCATGCCCCTCTCACCAGATATGCTGGCAGGAACATTCATCCCAGCCACTAATTGGTGGTGTTTGCTCTGCACTTTCTCGCTCTGGTTTTGATGAAAACATTTAACCAGGAGCTTAGTGTGCAGAGGCTCCCAGCTGACAGCACTGGGCTGGCTTTACCAAGCTGTCCTTGCTGTGTGTAAATCCAGCAGCCGGGTTTAGAGCACAAACATGCCTAGCATCACAGTTCCTGGCCCCTTGGTTCCACTCTGCAGAATGTTCCAGACCCATATCTGCTCTAGTCTGCAGGTGCCTTTCTGTACCTGGACAGCTGCTGGCATTGGGAGCCAGTTGAGAGCCTTGGGACGAGGCTGCAGAGGTGAGAAGAGAGGTCCTGATGGGTTCCATAGGGCCTGGTCTCGCCTGAGAGCAGGGGTACGACTCGGTGGAGCTTGGGAGATCTGTTCCCAAGCCCATCTGGCTGCAATCCTGGGGGATTCTTCACCAGAAAACAGGCTCTGACAGGCCCTGTGCCACAGAGGGTGAAGCTGCTGGTTCTATACGTGAAGATGACCTAACCATTCTTTCCTATGTCACTTGGAAGCTTGTGCAGGACTTCCCCAACACAGTCTTGCATTCAGGTAATAATAACAACCTGCTCATCTATAGGTTCTTCTAAGGAGTTTCATGTAAAGAAGTCTGAGGTGGTTTTAATTTTTGCCATGCAAGTGATAAAGAAGTTGCCATGTCCTTATGGAGTTAGTCTTGAGAGTGGACATGTCCAAGCTCTTCAGTTTCTGCATCACAGAACCTGTAGGCAGCTGCAGAAACTGAAACATTCCCCAGGAGAGATGCCAGTTTTTCTGTGCCGCTGCTGGAAAATGCATTCAAATTTCTGCCCAAACAGGAGGTTGTGACATGCAAGAAATTCATCTGACCCATCAGGGCTGCCATTGCTCTGATATTTCTTTACTTTGCTCTCCTTATCTCTGGTGATCTTACCCTACGAACAACAAAACAAATCCAGATGGGAAAATTTATAAACCAGAAAATCTGGATTCCCTGTTCCTGGAAAAGCACGATCCCTGTTCTCAGCCGCCTCCGTGTGTCATGGGGTCTGCCATGAAGAGATGCCAGAGCTGTTGCAAGAGGCCAGGCCCGTGTCTGCCTTAAGGAAACTGAGCAGCAATGTAACGCCCTGCATGAGTGTGGGTTTCCAAAGGAGACGTGCTGCTCTGGGGAAGCAGGATTTGCCCTCGTGAGAGTTGTTCCACAAACGCATTTGTTCTCTTCCTGTCCATTTCAAGACCTTGCTCACATCACGCTGAACTGATTATGTCTATTGAGAGAAATTTTCTGCCTCTTCCCTGTCCCTGACTATTGATAGTCTGGAACTAAATACATATGTCTCATTAAACACAAGAAGAGCCATGCCAGGCCAGCGCTGCACAACGTGCTGCCTGTTATCAGCCTGGAGAAAGGGAGCAAACAGGTGTAGGATAACAGTGCAACTGAGAGAGACCAAAGTGCATCATAAAATAAACAAACTGCCAGTGCTCCAGATCCCCCAAATGCACCATGCAGTTCCAAGGGTCTGCAGTGTGCTTTAGAACATGCTCTGAGCAAGTACCCGCTTGGGGCATCGTTTACTCTGCAGCCAGAAAGGGGTTGGTAATTTTCTGCATCGTGGGGGTGTCTGGAAGGAAGCCCTGTGTCCCTTCTGTTGTGCTTGGGGCCACAGGAGCACGGGGAGCTCCCTGCCTCCGGAGCTCACAGAGCCACTCACAAGATTGACCAGCTGTGGGTCCGACTTGGATCATGAAATCAGAAAAAGGAGGCCTGGCTGAAGTACTAAAGAAGGCATCTGAGCCTTCCCTTACCATAAGTAAAGGCTGTAGCTTTTTACTGTGACCTTCACAACCTTTACTGTTCTCGGGGAAGAGCCCAATCTCTGTGGTGTGACAGTCTTTCCTCCTAAGATCTCTTAGGTGAGGCTATTTGTGCCAGGATTTTATTTAATTTCCTTGCACCTCTTGGTGCTATGTGAATCTCCTGCTGTCCCTTTGGGGCTGGCAGAGCTTGCAGTGGTGCTGCTGGTATTTTTCGTTGCATTCAGTGAAGCAGTGGCTTGGCTTGCTGCACCCCAGCAGCAGCCAGGGCTTTAGTGACTCAGCCCTTGGAATTATGCTTACCCAACAATACCTTTTGTCCTTTGCCCAAAACTTCTGGCCAAGAAAAAGGGAAAAAGGAGGAGGGAGAAAAGAAAGAAAAGATAAAATTCTGCATGTAGTTGTCCTTTCATCACAGGTGGTGCCAGTTGGTTTTTGCTTTATTTGTACAGGGTGGGGAAAAGAGAAAAAGAAAACAAGGTGGAACTCAGACAAGGCCCAGGAAATGTTTGAACCTGACAACAAACTTCCTTTGTTCAGGGGAGCAGGGGAAAGAGAACAGAAAAAAGGGACAGAAGACCAGTTGAAACCAACCTTAGCCCTGTGCTTTTGGGCAGGTTTCTTTTTCCTACTCTTTATTGTTTGGGGTCTTTTGTATTGCTTGGTGTCTTGTGATAATTTTGTTTGCACAAGGGCTTTTGTGTGCTGCCTTCTAGAAGGTGGACAGATGAAAGGTTTCCTGGGGACACATTTGTTATTTGGATGGGGAGGATTTGTCAGTTGTTCTATCATTTATCTATCGTTATCTATCATTTATTCATGCTTTGCATGATCCTTCTCCTCCAGCCATGAAGATCAAGATGGCTAGAGGGAAAGCATGAAGGACCATACTTCTCAGGAGGAGAGACAGATGAGCAATTTAGGGGCTGGGCAGACAAATCCTGATTGAAATGCAGAAACCAGAGGGTTTTGTTGAGGAGAAAGTGAAGAGAACCATGAGGGCAGCTGTTAGGAGACCCCTGTTATCTCATTTGGGTATCATGAAACATTCTGTCAAAATGAGTGAGCAAAGTTGTGGGTATCACCTGTATTGCAGATGCTGGCCATGCTCTTCAAAGAAAGATTAAATATTTTGACGTGGCTTAAAGTGTGGAGGTGTCCAACTTCCAGTATACAAAAAAAGGAAGAAGGAGGAGCCAAGAATGAAGGTCTCTGTCTGGAGCTGGACTGATGTGGGACTTCCCTGCAGTGTCCCGTGGAAGTCTTTCTATTTTGATAATGGCCAAATCACTGCCGTGCCTGCTATGTTAAAGCATCAAGAAATGCTGTCAATTAAAAACTTGCTCTGATGCTGGGGAAATGGATTCCCTGAATTGTATTGCTAGGAATATGGGCCTTTCTTTCCAGTGCAGGTTCCCTCTGACTTTGATCACACAGCCCTGGAGCTGCTCTTTTCCTGACTTTACCTCTAAGCCTGGGCTGCAGGACACAATCCCAGTTAACTCGAGAGCAGAATCTGAATTCAGTGAGCCCGAGGTGAAAGCTGGAATACTTCCACTACAAAATAGGCTATTTCAGTTTCACACCGAGAGCAGCTGCATTCTGACTTTGGTCCTCAGTCTTTGCCTTAGTTATCTGTACAGTAGAGATAATAAAAGTTGCCTGCAACACAGCTTGTAGCTGAGAAATAAGGAACGGCTTCCAGAGCCAGATTGAAGGTAGCTGTAGCACACAGGCTGTATTTTTGATGCTGGTGTGTTTGTGTGGAGTTTGGAAACTGGGGCCCGAGTGAGACTCCAAAAGGCAGGTGAGGACACTCGCTGTGCTCTCCCTTCAGAGATGTTCATGGAAACTTGCTCAGGGGTCTCAGGGGAAGGGGCTGGTGCTGGGTGCTGGCAGCAGGAGTGGCCGTGGCGAGCGAGCGGCTTCTGTGCCGTCCATTGCAAGCACAGGAGGGACTGTGGGGAATGATTTCAAAGCCACCACTATGGAGATTAAGGGGATGAGAATGTAAATCTCAAGTAAAAAGGTAATTGAATGTAATAGCAAACACTGCTCGGTCTATGTTAATTTTAGCTCTTCCCCTGGATACAAGGCGCTGTATTAGTGTTTTATTACCATTTTGTTTGCACTAATAAAATAGTAAAATTTATTTCAAGGAAGTTGAAGGATGGTTTTACAATGCAAATTTGAAGAAATTGGACTTTTCATTTACACCACTGCTATTTTAAACCCTGAAGGGTGTAAATTAGCCTTCTGTGCCTGGGTGAAATCCACTGCTTCCACAAGCAGGGGGAGGATTTGGTGTGGGGGAGAAGAGAACAAAACCAAATCATCTGAATATTTCAGAGAGACAGAGATATCTGATCAGGAGAGAGAGGAAAAATCTGAGTGCCTGTGCCCGTTGAGTGGAAGGGCTGGAGCAGAGTGGGAAGAGCTGATGAGAAGCTGGTTTGTGCTGGGGAGCAGCTTCAGCTGCCATAAGCATCAGGAAGGGCAGAGCAGGGCACGGAGGTTGCAGTGGTCGTGGTGTACCCTGTTCCATGCTGGTTCCTCTGGTGAAGGAGCTGCAGCAGCTGGGGCTCCTCTGGTCACCAGGTACTGCCAATGACAGAGGGTTCCTAGAAGAGGGAAAGCCCAGGGCAGGTTTTGCATTCTGGCCAGGGGACCCACACTTGCCATGCTGCCCGTGGCCCTCTCTTGCTGGGCTCTTCACCTCCCTGTCACAGCCCAGCCCTGCCTGGCTCTGCTTCCCCACTGAGTCACGGTGCTACAACCCAAGGGACTGGTTCAGTGACCTCCTCCTTCACCCACAACTCCTCTGTGCCATGAAACAGAAAGGGATGGGCTGGTTATCTGGTCCCTTTCACCTTTGTAAAGTTGTTTACAACAGTGCTGTTCTCATCACGCTTTTGCCAGCTCTTGGCCTTGACATAAATGGATGCTATAAAGGCTGAGCCACACAAAATCAGGTCCAAAGAGCCTTGTTTGGTTCCAAAGGTCCTGCACTGAGCTGACCATATATCTCCTGGAGGGGGGTGTCTCAGGGTGTAGAAGCATCCAAACACGGCAGCTTTCTTAGACTTATACTGAGCTTCTGTAACAGGTCTGAACATCTCATGGCGTAGCTTTAAGGCCTTCATTCTTCTTGTGCAGAGGAAGATGTGGAATAGGAGTTGTAACATCTCTATTTTCAAATCCCAGAGATTCCATTCCCCTGCTGGGGAAGGCTTTGAGTTACTGTTTTATAGTCATGTTCACCTTGCCTATACCTCAGTCTTCACACAATACTAGCTTTGAAGGGAGCCATGCTGAGTTTCTCCTGGATGGGAGAACTGAGATATTTTTTCTTAATCTTGAGTGGAATTGTACATTTGTTCATTGTCCTGAGATGGTTGTAGGAAGCAAGTCTATGTATTGTATTATGTACCTCTCCAACCCACATCAGACTTTTTACAGTGGCAGAGGTGCTGATTTGGGTATGAAGCCCTCTGAGAACCCTTTTCCCTCTGCTGTCCAGCAGACTGGTGGGCACTCAAGCACTGCTTGTTCCAAGGCAGTTTCTGTTAGTGATTTTGCTTCTAGCCCAGTCACAGTGCTGTGGGCTGCAGCTTTTGTGGGCTGGAATTGCTCAGTCCCCGTTTGGTGTGGGGCTGCCTGGCCTGGCTGCTGCCCTGCATTCTTGGCCAAGTGGTGCTGAGCGAACTGGAGAGGAAAAACCTGCTCCGGTGATCTGATTTTGCAGAGAGGTAGATCTCCCAGCCCTCCTTTGGACTATGAATATGGTGTGTTAATTTTATCCTCAGGAGGCCTTTCAGGAGAGAAGCCACTGTTTACCCCATGCGATGGCTGGATAGGGCTTTGGCTTGTTACTATTTATGGTCTGGATAGCAGCAAATCTACCAGGAAAGTTGAGGCCAGGCTCCAGGTCCTTTGTCTTTTTGGCTGTGCCACTTTTTCTAGTGTCTGGGCATTAAAGAAAGCTTTCAAAAGTTTAAGCCTCTTGCAAGTTGAGCTTACAGCCCAGTCACCAGCCATGGGTGGTATCAGGCAGCCCTCTGAAACTCCCTGCCCTGCTTCTTTGGTGGGTGTAGCAGAGGCTGAGCCAAGACTGAGGGCGTTACCAAAGAAAGCAAAGACTTATTTTTGGCATTGAAATGGTTTCCTATTCCAGGCGAGTCTGGGGAGCAGCTTGGTTGTGTACCCAAGGATTTAAACAGTGCATTAAGCAGAGGGGTTACACTCCGGGTGGATTTCAATCAAAAACTATAATTACATCAAATAGCAAACGGAAATGGAAAAAGGGGATTACTGACTCGACCCTGAGTGGTGCTGGCTGCTGAACCTGCTCCATTATTTACACCCCCTCTCTTGCCTGAGGTGGGGCGTGTATGTGTGTAGGCAGTAAGGCCCCTCCTCCTTTTTACATTTCCTTCATGCATCTGATGAAGTCAGAGTCCCTGTGCTGGTATCAGTGCTTGGAGGAAGATTGGAATTTGCATGATTTAGATTTGGGACTTTGCAGGGCAGGTTTGATCTCCCTGGGCAACTCTTCCTGGCTCCGGGCAGGAAGAACTGCTCTGCTCAGGCAGTCGTGGGAACCCCCAGGCCCACAAGCTTTCTCTCTTTTTCTGTTTTGCTATCAGACCAGTGTTTTGGACTCATAGCTGCTCATCCTTAAGAAAACTGGGAAGCTCCAGACTGCAAACAGGAAGTTCTTTCTAACCTAGAGAGCTGTGTTTAAAACTGCCTTTGAGGTGGTAGAATCACTCTGTGCCTGTGTTCAGACTCCCAGAGAGCCTGTCTTGTTTGGCATGACCAAAACAGCACTACCTGGCTGGGGAATTTACCACACACCTGCACTCACAATTCAGGCTCCCAACTTTGCTCTCTGGTTCGAGCTGCTTCAAAATACTTTGTGAAGTCCAGTTTGTCACCTCTTCTTCTGTCACCTGCCTCCTGGTCTTTGTCTGCCTTGTTTAATTTGTCCTGTTCTCCTAGATCCTCCTCGTGTCTCCCTTCCTTCTTGCCATCGACAGTAAGGTTGTGTCTCCACACGTCTGTTGGACGCCTGAGTTGGGGAGGATGTGTAGTGAGTGTGCTGAGATGGCTGGAACTGTGTACAGACAGGAAGGATGAGGAGTGCAATCCCCCACTGCCTTCCCAAGCCTTCTCTCTCAGGTGGTTTTCCAGATGTCTAATCCCAGGTTTCATAGCCCAGCCCAGCTCCTGTTTGATGGGATCTCTTCCTCTCTGCTCATTTTAAATGAGCGAGATTTTGTGCTGAAATGAAGTCTTCATTTACACTACAGAAGAGCCTTGCTTGGTGCTGTGCTGCCACAGCATCTGCTACACCTTTTCCAGATGTGTTGCCCCTTTTTCATCTGTGGCACGTTCAGAGCTAGAGGATGTAATGTGGTGTGTAGAAGAGAAACCCCAGTACATTGATTTACACATGGTACTGGAAAAGGACAGCACTCTTTCCCTGCTCTGGATAGTGGCAAATCCACACAAAGTGAGACTTTGCCAGTGCTGGCTGCACTTCCATGGCACTGACCTCACCTTATCATTAACACTTGGGGAGGAAAGGTGCTTTGTAAATATAAGAAAATATTCTCTTCTTATAGACAGATGTTTGATTTTGTAATACAATACAGTGACCTGAAAAAAAACCCCAACCCCTATCCAAATGTAGACTCCACTGAAATCCGGAGGGATGTGCTGAGCTCCCACAGTGTGTGAGCGTTTCAGGTTGCTGTGGGATGCTGTGTTTCTCCTGCCTGCACAGCTCTCCTGGGCTCTCCTGTTCCAGGGGCTGGCTCGGCACAGGGAAGGTGTTGTACCCAGAGCAGAGCTCCTGGCAGCAGCAGCTCACCTGGGGCAGCCATCCTCATGCCTTACCAGCTTTATCAGCAGTCCATCCTTTTCACGGAGAAGGAAGAGAGGAGAGAAATTCCATCTGGCCCTGCTGATTCAGTGGAGTAAAGAGGTGGAATTCATTAGGAAAAAAATTGTTTACGGCACAGCTTTAGCCAGAGGATCTTCCATTTTAATGTCCTGCCTTTTTATGATGGATTGTGTGAAAGACAAAGCAAGCACTAGGGGCTGTTGGTGTTTTTGTTTTTATGTTTTCATTAAAGTTTAATTGTGTGACTTGTGTGATGTAACTTCTGGAAATGCCTGTTGCAGTTGGTGGCAAAATGATTTTTGATTTGTTGTGTTTGAATCAGGTGCAGGAGTGTTAAACCTCTAAGAGGTATTCAGACATGCATGTGGAGAGAAAATATATTTATCTATAGGATAGCTTTTGATTAATGAAAGAAAGGAACTGAAACTGCTGTGAGAGAAGAATCTCCTTTATTTGAAAGCTCTTCTGCTCCATCACTAGAACAGAGAGTAAGGGTCTTTAAAATTAGTATAACTATAATTTATATCCACCATAAGGATGCTCTTTGCCTCCTGATCAGTAATGGAGCCTTAAATATAAATGGATCCTTATCTTGCAAACACTCAAATATTTTCTTTACTCATATGAGGTGTCAAAGGAAAGATTTCTATGAAGAAAATGGGGCATTTGCATAAGTACCCACAGCATCAAACTACAGAGAATTTGTATTGCATAAACAACAACAACCACATTAAAATCATACTGCTTTAATAGTTTAGAAAAAATATAACAAAAACATTGAAACTGTAATAGATGTTGCTCTCTGTATCGGTATCGATTTCATAATTTGTGTTGCCTTAATCTTGGGTGGGTGAAGATTAAGAATCTCCACGTATAGTTATGTGTGTGCAATAAGTGAGAACATCATAAGCAGCTTTCCTTTGCCTGGAGATGATTTAGGGCAGAGTGTTTTCTCTATAAAATCTGGGGTTTAGAAAAACAAAAGAGGATCTTTATGAATAAAAATCTTGAAAGGGAAATATTCAAAAAACAATGAATGGAAGGAGAAAGCACTTACTTTAAACAAGTTTTCCTAACTTCACATTGCAGACATAAGAGCAAAGTGACCTCCACATGCACATGTGAAACATTTTTTCCACACTGTCCAACACATCAATTCCCAAAGGAAATTTGGAGCATAAGTGGTGAAAAGGAGGAGAAGGTAGAAGTTCTGTTTGTGTTCTATAATCTAGAGCCTTTTATCTATAAAACATTTATACCTGTGTAATTTGAGGTTTGGTAGTTAAACTGATAGTCTGCACTGAAACAGCTTTTTTGGCTCAGTTCAAATTAATTGGTGACAACCTTATTTTTATTTGGATTTTGTAGAAAATAGGTAGCTCTGTATTAAACCATTACAAGTTTGTATGAGGTGTCTTCATATATGCCTTTTTAGAAATTTGTGGTTTTGAAATACTGTTAATCAAGGATGAAAAAAATAATAGAAGGAAATTCACTCTGTAGAGCATTTGTGAATGAAGGTTAACATGCTCATAAAATGATGATAAAAAATTAGCAATGGTCACCTTCAGCTTTGGTTTCTTTGAAACAGAGCTGAGCTTCATCAAAGTAAAAAGCAGTTCACTCAGATTTGGAGAAAGGAGTCTCACCTAAAACTTTCCCAGCAAATGGTAGGGCTAAGCTACTTTTGCCTAGAAAGAAGCAGGGCTTTCTTGCTTCCCATTGGCTTTCTGCTCAATGGTGAGAACTCATTTTCCCAGAAACTGCACTCAGAACTTAGGGCTGCTTCCTGATCCAGGTAAGTACTGGTTACTAAAAAGACACACACTTTTTTCCTCCACTTATCATCCCTGAAAAATTTCCTCTATATTAATTTCTTCTCAGTTGCTCTATTTTTTTAACTGATTTTTTTTTTCAGATTTTGTAAGTGTACACACTTTGTACATTTATTTTGTCTGTAAGTAGAAGCAGTTTGTTGTGGTCTGTAAATGACTGTCCAGCCCATGGAGCAGAGCAGGCAGGTCTAGAGCTGGACTCTGCTTCATCTGAACTCATGGCTCTGTGTGTTGGGGTGTACACTCAAACTGTTTTGCTATTTCAGGAGGCAGAAAACAGTTTCTTTTCTTTCTGGTCATTCTTTCCCTGAGTGGTGCTTTCTCTGAACCAAATAGTAACCAAAGCTGGGCTTGGATTGATCCCCTGCTAAGCAGCTTCCCTGCTGCAGGGTGGCGTCTTTAACAAAAAATTATAAATTAACCCCCCTCACAAAACTAATCATTAAGTGGAAATAGCACTTTCCCCTTAGACTGAGAAGTTTATTTAGCTAAGAAGGAGATAACCCAGTGGTTAGAGCACAGACAGAAATCTTGCAGCTTTGGCTAAATTGCTGTTTGAGTTTGGTCTGGTTACTTTAACTCCTTGTTTTCCCACCTTCACTGTGGGGCAGAGAACTCCTTGTGGCATGCCATGCAGTAAAGCTGGAATTTTGACTGGGCAACAAATACATCTGCACATATGGGGATTTAATGTCAGAAATCTGAGGATGTCTCCGAGTTCCCATGCACTTGCTCATTTTTTTTTCAGTGAAACAGCTTCAGCTTTCAGAACGAGCAAAAGCAATTAGATCAGTCCAGGGACCAATAGGTAGAAATATGTAATTTTAAGAAATGGATTTGTTTGTGGGGATCTCTGGGGCTGTGTATTAGGCTGGAATGTCACTGCAGCAAGCGATGTCTGTAGGCACTGGGTTTGCTGTGTGCTCTGAGACCGCAGGGCTGGCTCAGCCCTGGGCTCCCCGTGCCATCGGTGTGAGGAGAAAGCTCTGCTGCACTTCACCTGAGCACGGGCATATGGGTGAAATGGACCTGTAATGCATAATTGTAACAAGTAACTAGAATACTGCCTATGCACTTCCAAAATTGGCTGGGTTAATAAAACGGGCTGATTGCTCCCTGAGGATATCGAGGGACTGGATGATATTAGTAAGGGTCACCAGTTCAAATCTGGGGCAAGTTAGCAGCGACTGCAACAGCCATGTTACAGCCCTGCGTGCTTTTCTGTGAGTTCTCACAGGCAGGTATCTCTGTCACTGCTGTGCTGGCAGCTGGATTAAAAAGGAGGATTGCTCTGTGTGGTGCTGACACAGGTCTTCAGAGATGGCAGGCAGTGCTTTCCCACTTCTGCTTGGGATTTCGGTCTCCTTTCCAGTGTAACTTTAAAGCATGAAGCTGCTTATCCCTGTTCTCTGGGTTCACAGTCCTTAAGTACCACATCTTGCAAGTATGTCACCTCATTTATGCAGTGCAAACAGCAATTAATTTGATTATTGTGTTCTCTTTTTCAAAAAAGGATGGTTGATGTCTAAGTTTCCATGAGAAATTAAAGGTGGGAATATTCAGCGGTTGCTCTTGCTGCTGCTGGTTGTGGAGATTCAGTCTGTCCATCCAGGACAGAGGGCATTTCTATCTTTGGAGGTAAATTTCCATCACTATACCTGCACAGTGGTGCTACATCATTTTTTAAGTAATGTCTTGAGCAATAACGTTGTACAAGATTCCCACCTGCACGTCTGGGTGAGCAGAGGTTTCCTGGAATTGCAGCTTATGCCTCCAGGTTGATGTTGTGCCGGGGTCCAGCAAGGGTGTCAGTGCGCTCGTGTGTGTAGGAAATTGGTGGTTTCTGGCCAGGCTCTCTGCAATATCCTGCCCCTTCAAGACACATGGGAAGCTAAACATGACATGCTGAGAAGGAGGGCAGCTTCTGGTCAGGCACTTGTATTTTTGCTGCCTTAGCTGCTGTTATAAATTCCTCACTCTGGCCTTTCGCTTCTGATATTTTTCCCCTGGCCAAATCAAAGACGGTTTTGTTACCTCCGGCTCCCTGCAGATGCGGCAGCTTCAGGCAATGAAATATGCTCCAGCCTTTAAAGGGAGGACAGGGAACCTGCTGCTGGGAATCTGAGATGGAGAAGGGTTCCGGGAACACGACCAAGGCTTTTGCCTTCCTTCAGCCCTGGCTGCATCCCTGTGCCTGTGCAGAACCAACAAGCCTGCTGGTTGTGTGCCGGGAGGAGAGATCAAGGTGCTCTGGAGAGCTGTGGGATTTACAGTGTGGATTGAAAAACACACAGCATCGTGTGTAGGTGGCACTGAGACATGATTGCCTCTCTGTGCCACTCCCCACTTGGGCAAACAAGGTCAGCAGGGCTCCTAAATTAATACATTCTGTAATGAAATGGATAGGTTTGGGATTAGTTGTAGTATTTTGTGCCCAAAAGGAAAAAAGAGAGGTAGCTGGGTTTGTTTGCACTTCCCCTGGAACTAGATATAGAGGAGTACAGTCCTAGTGACCGGACATGGATTTTTATGGTAGATATGAGAATGTGTTTTAGATTCCTGTAGCGTTTCTCTTCTTGTTTTTCCTATGATGCTCAACAAAGTTGGGATTTCAGATTCTTGTTTTCAAACCATTCAAAATCTTGAATGTACTTGTCGGACTGAGACCCAGGAGGGAGAAGAGATGAGTGTTTTGCTGGAGTGATGCTATGGAGCATGCTCCTGTGCTTGCTGGTGTTCAGTGTCTGGATTTGGACAGTACTGAGCTTGCCACGATCCCTCGTTTGCAGCTGTGGGGCTGCTCATGGAACAGCTGCTCCTTTGGTCTTGTCAGTGAAGGGCTGCAGTGCTCTTGACCCGGGCAGTTCCTGGGGGAGTCCCTCCTCTTTCCCCATTAGTGACTGCCCTCATGTCTGGGACAAGAGGAGCAGAAAGCAGAAAGTCCCCTTTTGACTGAGAGACAGCGCCAGGGATTATGGAATTACTGTGAAGGGTTTAAGTGATTCTTTATATCTGGCTACATGATCATCACATCCCTGTGGACCTGGTAGGGGGTCATAGGACTTATTTGAGAGCTGGGAATATGAGGGATGGTCTGGAGGCTCCCTAGGGCCACGGGGTCAGGGCCCTTTGCAATCTGTAGGAAATTCCCTTTTCCCCTCATGTACATCTTCAACTGCGGATCCAGCAGCAGCTGTTTGAAGCTGGAGGAAAGGGTGGAAGTTTATCCTGGAGGGCCTGGCCCTGTCAGCAGCCTTGGGTGCATGGAGGGGGGAATCTGGCCAGCGAGCAGGTGAATGCACACAGAAATGATGCTGGAAGCCAAGGCTAGTCCTGCTGATGTGGCCCTTTCTCCTGCAGCGGATCATAAAATATGGCTCAAATTTTCATTACGGCCTCTATTGATTATCTTTTGGGACAGATGAATTATAGGGAACATTAAATTAAAAAAAAAAAAAAAAAAAAGGAAATATTTGAATGAGTTTGGGAGGTCGATGCCAGAAGGGCTGACGCACCAAGCCTTACCGACATTTTCCTGCTTTGTGGATCTGCTGGGCCCTTCCCACGGTGCCCCTTGGGGGAACCTGCTCAGGGAGCTCCCCCTGTTCCTTTCAGGTGCCCTTGGAGAGCAGCAGGCCCTGCAGTGGCCGTGGCCTCGGCCAAGGGACAGCTCAGACAGTGCCTGGAGGATTTGGGTACTCTTGCAGAGTGCTGCCCCATGCCCCAGGTTCTGCCTTCTCTGGGAGCTCACCCCAAGGACCTTCCACTTAGACAGTGTCTGTCTGGCACCCGCTTTGGGATTCTTGAACAAAAGGGGAGAATGAGGGGCTGGAAAATGGCCAGGGAATGGATGGGAAAAAGCCAGTGTAAAATATATGTGTGGAGGCCAACAATGAGTCATAAAAGTAGTGATGGGCTTTGCAAGGTTTCCCTCCTTCCCTGCACCAAAGGAAAGGTCATTGCCCTCATCTCTCCTGTGCTGAGGGGTCAATACTTCTCTCTGCAGGACTCATGGAGTTTGGGGACTAATTCTTGTTGGGGTTTGTGGTCAGGGACCTTTGGCTTCAGGTAAGAGAAGTGTCAGGATTGAATCATCCCACTGTTAGTGGGGCACACTGAAGTCAAACCAGCCAAAGAAACTTCTGGCTTCTCACTTGGCTCTGGCCCGTTCTGATTTTGAGGGTGATCCTTGAATTTTGTTCCAGTGGACTTTCTGTGCCCGTTCAGTTTTTCCAGATTGTACCATATGTCACACAATGCTCTGTCCAGGAGTTGGCTTGGTAAGGTTTTGTCTTCTGCTCACTTCCCTGCCTGTATTCCACAAGAGTGTTTGAAATCCTGTAACCTGAAATGCCATCAGCACACTTTCAGCAGCTGGCAGTGGGGAATAATGAATGTTATCCCTTGGAAAAGAACCACAGTTAAGAGCACTCTTCTGTTTCCCAGTGGTAGCAGGAGAGTTCTGGAGCAGACACACAGGAGCTGGGTGGCTGTAAAATCCCTTCTCTGTGCTTTGTTCCTGGATTGTTTTCTGTCAGTCAGGCCAGCAGCCAGTGCTCCTGAGGAATTCTCTGTTTTCTTTTCTAAGACTGAGAAGAATGCAGCCAGGGTCCCTCTCCAGCCACCCACAAGACAAACATCCCCCTCCCAAATGCTCATCTCTGTCTGGACACGGGGTGCTGTGTGCCACAGTCCTCACACTCCACTGCTGCAGGGAAATGGGGTGTCCCCCCACACCTGCAGTGTCTCCTGCAGGTCAGATCCAGCACCTAGAGCATGATTTCTCTTGCTTGTGGGAGATTGTGGTGCTGCTGAGCAGGACCACCATTCCGAGTGCTGAATGCACAGTTGCGTGTACGTGTTTCACTTCCTTGCCGATTTCACAAGACATCCACCAAGCTTTGGCTTCACCTGGGCAAATGCAAAAGGTGGTGGTTTCCATGGCTCCCCAGCCTCGCTCGGGCGGCACACCCTTTCTGTGTAAGCTGGCTCCCTGGAGTCGATTGTTTTTTGGCAAACAGCTTCATAAACGCCTCCAACAATTAAACTGGAAAGAAAAAAAAAAAAAATAACCAAACCAAGCACAACAAAACCCATGCATTACGGCGTGAGACTGCAAACAGGTTGAAGCAATTTCCCCACCAGCTCTGTCCCCTCAAGCCCCCGGAGCCAGGCAGGGACCAGCCCCAGCTGCACTTGTTGGACTTGGTTTGGGAGGTGCCTGGGCTGCCCCAACTCACCAAGCTGCACTGAGCTAACAAACATGAAGGAAAAGGTCATGTTATTCACTTTTATTTTTTTCAAAGCTGCAAACATCTCTCTCTCTCTCTCTCTCTGGGAGGGGAGGCTGCACAGATGCCAGCTCAGATTAATTTAAATATTTACCAATCCCTTTTTTTTTTTTTTAATTGTGTGTTTGTGTTCTGTTTGTGTCCCATAAAATACCTGGTGTTTTGGGCGTACCCCGTTTGCAGGGTGCATGAGATCACACTGAAAAAATGCAGTGAAAAACATTTTCATGCCACGACACATCAAATAGGATTTTGAATTAAGATTAAGATTTTTTCCCTCTCTTTTTATCTCTGAAGTTTGGGTGAAAGGGTCTTCTTTTTCTGTTTCTTTTTAAAATTCTTTCACTTAACCGGGAAGAAAAAAATGTCACGGAAATCCTTTAAAAGTTACTTTTGCTTTATCTCACCATGTCAAACATCAAAGGCAGCTGTTGGTGCTGGTCAGAGCCCCTGTTAGTGTGTGTGTGTGCTGTTTGCTGGATGGCGGTGAGTTCCAGCAGGTGGGCCGTGAGCAGGGGAGGAATGCAGAGCGTGGAAGGCAGAGCCAGCTCTGCACTCGCCAGTGTGCGACAGCGGCTCGGCTCCGTTCCCTGCTGTCGTTCCTGGCTGTCAGACCTGCTCTGAGTGCTCTTTGCTGTTTGTGTCAGAGTGCTGGGCTGCTGCTCCAACACTCCCAGGTGAGTTTCCCACTGAGCTTTTCGGGGCAGTGACCCTCTGGTGGGTGTCCCAGCAGCCCTGGCACTGATGCTCGTGGGTTTGTGTGCCCCAAGGGCTGAGCACGGCCCAGGACTCAGTCTGGGCACTGGCACGTTGTCCTCGTTGGTATGGGATTTTCTATATGCTTTTGGCCATGGAGATTCCCCTGGGAGAGAAGTTTCCTTTGTGGATTCAAGTAATGAAAGTGCTACTGGCGTTCACCCACCTCCTTTTAATTGCTTTCCATGCCCATTGGGTCATAATCTGATCCCATCCACATCTGGGAAAGTACAGAGCTGTTCTGTGGAAAAATGGAGCATCTCCAAACAGAATAGTCCTGCTGGGATCAGGATCCAGCCACCTCCTCTCTAGTGAGCCAGGCTGGGCTTGGCCCAAAGCATCGGCTTTCTGTAGGGGCTCTTGGTTTTACTGCACCTGTAAAGGATCCCAGCTCAAGGTTGCCACTATGAACAACAGGTCTAGAGCCTCTGGCTGATGAGAGGCTTGGGGGCAAGGGGGCAGAGGCAGTGACACCCCTGCAAGCTCTTGGAGCACTGGGAGGTTGGCCCACAGGCCGGGTTTCAGTGCTGGACACTGGGCACAGCTGTGTGTTAGCGGCTGTCACTGGGGCAGGGGAGGATGTGGGTGTGTGTATTTCTGTGCAAGGGGGGATTGGCACTGCTGGAACGGGAATCTTGTATTCCTGCTCTGCCGTGCAGAAGGGAAAAAAGAAGGGGAAGGATCAGAGTGGATGTGTAGGGAGGGCAACGGTTGGCTTGCCTGAGCCACTAGCCAGAATTTGAAATTGGACCTGTTACTTTTGAGGAATGTAGGGCAGTGGAGGAGAGATGTAGTGTGAATGTCAGCTCTTGCCTCAGTGTCCTAGGAAAATGTCAGAGCACAGGATGGCAAGGAGCAGTACTTACCCACAGCTTCAACTCCACCACTCCACTCTTTGATCACTTATTACTTTGCTATTCCTTCTGCTTCTTGCTGTAATTGTTACAAAATCTCTGTGCTTTGGGAGGGGTCCAGGACTCCAGGGCCCAATTGCATCTGCCCTGATTCAGAAAGTGGGTCATGCTGCTTGGTCTGGGAAGAAGATACTCATCTTGCTTAGCATGATATTTATTAGGAGATAGAGAAGGGAATGCAACCACGCTGTTGCCTAGAAAATTGCTCTGGGGGGATAGCAAAGGACTTGTGAGGGCAGAGCATGTAAAGTTCTTGTGCATGCAGTGCCTGCTGCAGCCGTGGCGTGTTTGGCGTGTTCCCTGTGCTGATATCGCCTGCTTCCCTCACCGTGGGACGTGGTGAGGATGGCAGGACACCGGTGGGACTGGGGCTGAGGGAAGGGATTCCTAGCTGCTCATTCAGCAGATCCAGGCTCTTTGCATTTCTTGGAGTAGAGACTGGTGAGAGTAGAGAGAGGGGAAGACAGTGTTCAGTTTCTTCATAAGGACAAGCTGTTTCACAGTCAACCTAAACTGGTTGGGGTTTGATGCTCGATGAGCGACCAGCACCCTCTCCAAATACTTGGCAAGGTATGACATCCCTGTAAAGGCAAAAACTCTCCTGCAAAAAGCAAGTAGAAAGCCCTGATCGAAAGCCCAGAGTAATTTACTCTGTGCTGTATCTATCTTTAATTAAGGAAACTCAGTACACAAAGCAAATGATGATGGGTCCAGCATTGTTGCAGCAGGGTCTCCCAGCAGGGCCTGCCTGACTTGGGGCAGGGAGGGTGGAGGGGCAGAGGGGAGGCAGGAAAGCACAGCTGATCCTGCCAGGCTGGCTGGGCCTGTGCTGCTGCTTGCTGTGAAATCACCCTCAGGATTATCCAAAGGAAGAATTGGCAACTCGAGTAACTTGGAGGGCCGGATCCTCAACTCATTTAAATTGGCATGACTTCACTAAAGCCACCGAAACTGTACTGATTTTATACCAGGTGAGCACCTGGTGCAGAATCTGCTGGAAGAATAAGACAAAGAGGGCACAAAACAGAGGTTAGGCAGAGCCCACTTACAAGCGTGGGGACTCTTGGGCTGTAGTGAGTGGAGGGTGGGTCAGCACATCATTTCCAAATGTCTTGGACAGCTTGGAAGGGCTCTGAATTGCTGTGGCCATGGCAGATGCTCCCTCGGGAGGGAGGTGGACCCGGCTCTCTGCCTGCAGTTTGTGTTGTCAGGAACTGGTGAGAGTGTCACCCTGCCAGTGTTTCCTGCTCACTGACACCTGCTGACCTGGCCTGTCATGGATCCCAGGCGCATTCCCATGGCTGCTCTAAGCCTGGCACATCTTTTCCTGTACACCCTAAATCACCTGGATCCCTTGCAGCACGTAATGCCACTGACAAAGGCTGGCCAGCAGCTGTGGCTGCAGCCTCACACCGCTGCCACCACAAGTTCTAATTGTGCCAAGCCTGTGAGATGATGGGAGGAGAGTTCTTGCTTCAGCAGAGCACAGGAGGCAGTGTCCATGTCCCAGATCATGCTCCATTGGGCAGTGTGAAGCACATGTGTTTGCAGAAATTGTTGGTTCCTGCTGTGGTAGGGCAATTGTTTTCCCTGCTCTGCACCTTGTTTTTAGGAGGGGGTGTTATGGGATGTACACAATAAGGTATGCTGTCACATGTTTTTGGAGGTTGTTTGCTGAAACACCGGGCTCCTGGGACCTGTTGGGATGCACAGAATTCCCTCCACGCACTCACATCCGGGGTGGATCTGGAAAGAGTTTTAGCAACTCCCACTGAAGCGGCTCAGGGCCGGAAGTGAAGAAGGGATAAAATATCCAGCTGAAACTCCTGTAGGATGTAATTACCTGAGCTGGAGGCTGGCCAGGACAGCAGGCACTGTGCATCATCTGCTGGTGGTATCAGAAGCACCCAGCAGTGCAGGAAAGGTGGTCAGGACCAAGGAGTGATGCTCGTGTGAGGATAGAAGTGCTCCCAGGAGGCTGCCTCTGTGGGCATTCAGCATAACAGCTTTGGAGTCACTTGGTGTTTGTTTCCATGGCTGTTCTCTGCAGGTGCCATGGTGCCTATAAAATGCTCTTGGGAAGCTACAGCCCATGGATGGATAGCCTTATACTGACACCCATTCAAATGCTCCTACTTTTTGATTTAAAAGAGGAAAGAACCTTGAACAAAAAAAATCAAAAAACAAAACAAAAAACCCACCCCCACAACAACAAAACAAACAAAAAATTAAAAACAAAAAAAAATCATCACCACAAAAAAAAACCCAAAAAAGCCTAAAAAACCACACACACAAAAAAAAGGAAATTGACTTCCCAAAAATTACACTAAGCTAACATTGGAGGCCTGGCACAAATCCATCACAGCCAGGAAACTCAGAGTTAACCAGTGCACTCCCATGGCTGCTTGGAAGGGCTGTATTCCAGCAGGACAGGCCGAAGCTTTCAGACTTGGGGACGTGGGGATGAAAGTCCTTAATGTGTCTCTGAAGGTGTTTTTGTGACTGCCCCCCTTCCTCCTCCAACCCAGCATTAGATGAGAGGCAGCTTTATTCTTTCTCCTTTGGGGAGAGGGTTAACAGCAGGCTCCTAGTGCTCAGATGTGACAAGTGACACCAGGACCTGAGCAGGGCTCCTTCCCCAGGGCTTTCCCTGTGGGCTCTGTGGTGGTGGAGGGACAGAGCAGCACATCAGGGACCTGCAGGGACAGAGCAGCACATCAGGGACCTGCAGGGACGGAGCAGCACATCAGGGACCTGCAGGGACAGAGCAGCACATCAGGGACCTGCAGGGACAGAGCAGCACATCAGGGACCTGCAGGGATGGAGCAGCACATCAGGGACCTGCAGGGATGGAGCAGCACATCAGGGACCTGCAGGGGTAGAGCAGCACATCAGGGACCTGCAGGGACGGAGCAGCACATCAGGGACCTGCAGGGATGGAGCAGCACATCAGGGACCTGCAGGGATGGAGCAGCACATCAGGGACCTGCAGGGGTAGAGCAGCACATCAGGGACCTGCAGGGACAGAGCAGCACATCAGGGACCTGCAGGGATGGAGCAGCACATCAGGGACCTGCAGGGATGGAGCAGCACATCAGGGACCTGCAGGGATGGGGCAGCACATCAGGGACCTGCAGGGACAGAGCAGCACATCAGGGACCTGCAGGGATGGAGCAGCACATCAGGGACCTGCAGGGACAGAGCAGCACATCAGGGACCTGCAGGGATGGAGCAGCACATCAGGGACCTGAGGACGCTGCAGAATTTGCACCCTAGGCCAGGTTACAAGTGAGGACAAAGTTGACTCTTGGTTCTCACTTGTGCATGACGCAGCAGCCCGTAAATCAGCGTGAGTGACAGCCTTAGCTCAGCTGAGGTGGAAGGGAAGGGAGGAGAGCGGGTCAGGGCAGGGGGCAGCTCTGGGCTGTGTGAGCAGCTGGCCCCGAGCAGGCTCAGGAAGAGCAGATTCCCAGCAGGAATTGCAGCTGGAGTGGCGAGTCAGGGGCAGCCGGAGCTGGCAGGGTGAGATGGAAGGAGACTGGCAGAATAGCTGCTGCTCACCTCGGGCTGATGCTGTCAGGGCTGGGTGTTTGCAATAGCTCTTTTCACTCATCGCTTTTGGAAAAGCATCGAGCGGGCTCCTGTACCTACAGCTGTGGGGGCTGGAAACGAGAATGTGTCAAAGGGCCAGCCAAGGCTCTGCTGTCCCCAGCTGTCCTGGGCTGCCACCCTGCCTTTGCCATGAATTGTCACAGCTTTGGGGTACTGCAGGCAGCAGACCTCATGACAGAGCATTGATAATATCTCATTTCAGAAGCTGGGGGAGGTCGGGATGTGTTAAGGCTGAAAATATTTACAGGTTTTGAAGTTGAAACACAAACAGGAAAAGCCCTTTAAAAAGTGAGTGTAGTGGATATTCAAAACAGGAATTGCCATGGAAACGCCACAATATTTGCTTAAATTGACACAAAGGTTGCTGGTTGCAGGGTTCTGACTTCTTTGGCTCCATTTTCTTTGGCCAGACACCTATCACAAGTTGATCTCAACAGCCCTCTTTTGTTTTGCTTCTTTTATTATTGTCTGATGGAAATTTAAAAAAAACTCCAACAACAGAACCCTCCAGTCTACAAATCCCACCTCATAGAAGAGCCTGAAGCTTCTGAGCTTCTGACAAAGGTTGGAGCTAAGACATTTTATAATTTTGGAAGTAAGGTAAAAGTTCTTTTATTTTAATCTGTGCATTTGTTCATTTCCTTCAATGCAGGAGTAGAAGGGAATTGTCTTAACTGTCTAGGGAGAGCAAGGAGAAGGGTGAAACCTGTTGCAAAGGTAGCAGTATAACAGCCAGGGAGCACAGGACTTTTGCAGTCCAGCTCTTAAACCAAAATTTGAGAGATTTAGCTGCAGTTCCCAGTTCTGCCTCAGATTTACCCAGTGAGCTTTGACAAGTCCCTTAATTACTGTGGGCCTCGCTAAACTGCAAATAATAATTCTCCTTTGTCTCATCTGGTTGTATGTGTAACATTTTTGGGCATGAGATTTGGTGTGGGGGTGGACAAGGAGTTTGTGCTGGTGGATCCCCCCCAGAGGAGGGATGGCAGCACAGCTGACGTGGGCAGCAACGCTGAACGAGCTACAGGTGGAAGTGCTTTGCTGTAAGTGGCTTAGTGCCATAGGCTGCTTCTGCCACTGGCTGACCTGGTTTTTTCCTGGGGAAAGTTGGAGCGTGTGGCCCAGCCCATAGTCCGGGTGGTTTGTACCTTGGCTTTGGAGTTGCCAGCTCCACGCGTGGCAGGCAAGGAGGTGGAGATGCAGCGTGTTCAGGAGGGCATGGAGAGCCTTGCCTGGCTGCCCTGCTGTGTGTGACCAAGGGCTCAGGTCTGTGGGTGGCTGCAGCGTTTGAGGCTGGCGTCACTGCTTGTGCTCGTGATTCACCTGAGCTTTGGTACTGCTCACTAGGGAATATTCATTTCCTTTTGAAACTCTCCTCAGGGAAAAGAGACTTCACCAAGTGAAGGGAGGCCATCTAATTCACACTGTCTTCACCTGAGACCACCTCCAAAACAAAGAACCTGACTTCTGTCCTGGCTTTGTACACTGGAATGGACCTTCAAGCCTGTGACTTCTCAATGCAAGGTACTAGCTTTTGTTCTGTGGTCAAACCGCTCTGAAGTAGGACTGGAGTGAGTGATTTTTGCTCTCCAGAGTTTTCATTCCAGTTCCTGGGAAATCTCTAGCCTGTGAAGTTTGAAAGAGCAGTGAGTGGGAAGTCAGTGGCTTAGGTGGTGAATGCATGGTGGGATGTTGGTTTGGGCTGGCTTACACGTAGGACTGGGTTTAGCCATCAGTGCCCACCTCTGTACAGACACCCAGCTGACACAGCTGGTTTGAGCAGCTCTTTCTCCTCACCTCCCTCTTCCTAATGAGCTGCTGTGCAGCATTAGCAGTTGGCTCAGGAGTACGCACGGGAGTCCCCCGGGTAAGTGTTGTGTGGGACAGTTTCTGATTGACTTGTTCCACAAAAGGAGTTTGAGGATGTCTGTGGTCACGGTGGGTAACTCAGAGCAGACGTGAGGGGGTGGGACTCTGTTTCTAAAAGTTGTTTTACTTTCTTCTCTGCTTGGCTGCCATCACAGCTTCTCTGCAAAGAAAGGTATGACACAACAGTGGGATAATGTATTTCTTCTCAGTGGGCTGGGGATTTGGGAGGTGTCTGGTGACACTGCTGCAGGTAGAAGGGGCTGAGGATCCTCACTGTGTCTGGCCTTTTTGTGACAGCACATGTGCTCTGTAGGGCACAGAGGTATTGTCAGGGGCTATCTCCATACTTTGCTGACATCATTAAATGCTGATGATGCCTGAATGAATGAAGATCAGCAGCTGAAGTGCCTGAGGGGATTCTGTATCATCATCTTCCTCTATTTTTTGCCGCCGTGTCATCAGCGATACCTGGGCACAGCAGTGTGTGCAGAGCTGTTGTGAGCCATGGGTGCAGCGGGGACCTGAGCTGGAAGGGTCCAGGTAGAGAGGTAGGGGGACTGCGTTGGTTGAGCAAGAGGGGAGATGAGAATATTCACAGGGCTCAGATGTTGGTCTGGGCCTCCAGCACTCCCTCTCCATTGCTGGCTGTGTGTGGCACAGAGGAATTTACTCTGGTTCTAAGTGCCCTAGCCCCACCTGAAAGAGCAACAGCCATGATACTCTTAGGCTCAGTAGGTCGTAGTTCAGAGCCTACAGAGCTGAGTGCTTTCAGTAAGTCTGCCAGAAAAGAGCGTGCTTCAGGATGGGATAGGGGTGAGCTGTGCCTTCCCACACCTTCCTAGTTCTGAAACACCTCCGGGGTCTGGCATGCTTTATTTGGAAAGCCTGGTTTTGAACTGTTAATGTAGCAAACTCTGGCCTTCATCCCTGTGTGAGCTGCTCTGGTGCTTGTGTCCCCTTTTAGAGCAATGCCTTCCCAGGCCTCCAGAGGCAAGGGAGCTTCCCAAATAGGAGCTCTGCCTGAGGGAATAAGGTAAAGGAACATGAAGAGCCTTGAGGTTTTACCAAATAAGACACAAATTCTGAGGTTTGACTGCAGCAGGTGAATTTTCCACCAAACACCCTTATGTGCCTCTCCAGAGAGGTCCAACATCCTGGGGGAAATAAACTGTGCTGAGGAAGCTGCCTCATAGGTTCTAGGTGATTTTTTTCATCACCAAGGAGCTTTTCCTGTGACCCCAGTCACAGGTTTCTGCTTGTGCAGCTCCTGATATTGAAAACCCTGTGTTGTCCATCTGATCTGGACCTGGGATGAGCAGAACCTCTGAGACAAGAAAGTAAGAGGAGGAGACTGATACGTCAGGAATTCTTTAAATGCTGAAGTGATCCTTGTGGTTCAGGCTCTTGCAAATCAGTTATCCTTTTCCACATTTGTCTCCTCCCAGCATCTACTGGGTGCATTGCTGAGTGTCCCTCAGGGGCTGCTTCCTGAGGGATGGGAGCTCATTAGTGACAACAGAAATATTTCCCTGGACTCCAGCTGTTTTCTGAGGTCCCCGTAGTTCTACAAACATCACTGCAGTGAAGAAGATGCATTTAGCCTTTCAGGCATGTGGCTTTGTGATCTCTCATGCTCTGGACTAGAAATCCCTGTGTTCCAGTCTTCTGCCCTAGAGCAAGTTGTATGGCTTCTACTTTCAAAACAAGCTCAATTTACTTTGGGCTACAGAGGCTGTTTGCACGTTCTCCAGAGCCCATCCCTAGGCTGTGATTGCTTTTTCACTGTTTATAAGCACAAGCTGACTGTTTAGTCCTAGAGCTATAAGGGTTGGAGGGAGTTTTCGTGTTCAGTTAATGAAGGTAGACTTTTATGCGGGGGGAGGGAAGCTAAAAAAAAGTGTAGGAAAGGGATTAGAAATATCTGCTCTGTCTGTTTGAATTTGCAAAATATCCCCCCTCCCCAATTTAAATCCTAAAGTAAAGCTAAATTTGTGGGTTAGCTTGGACTGATAGAGTTATTTTTGCTAGGATCTTTGGGATTGCTGCAAAGGGGATGAGATGGGAACACTGCCTTCCACAGAAGTGCAGCTGGGCCAGCCCAACCAGCCCTGATGGCTCAGATCCTGGGCTGGGGAATATGAAACAGCCTTGCAAAATCATTGTGGAAATTTACCCACCTGTGTATGAAATCGACCTGCCTACCTTTGCCAGGAGGAGTTTAACTTGCCCATTAAAATACACATCTATTTATGTATTACATGTTCTGTGAGAGAAGTTTTTCCCAGGCAGTTACAAAACTCCGTCTAGACTGTAAAGTGTGGCATCTGGTGGTAACATGCCATATACATATATCTGAATACAGTATCTCCTGTATTGCTTGGGAGTTAATAGCACGTATCTTACAGCGAGGCCTTTCCGTTTGCAGCGCCCTATCCTTGGATCAGCGCTTGGCCCGGTTCCTGCCAGCCCTGAATGGGGTTCTGCCCTGCTCGCCTCCATCCAGGGACAGCCAGGCAGGCATTTCCAGGCTGCTTGTCCTGACCTGTGGCCCCACGGCTCAGGTAGGCTGCAGGCAGCCGTTCCCAGGCGCAGCTCCTCGGGCAGGGCTGAGCTGAGGGGAGGGAAGATGTTAAAAGCCTGTCTGGGTAAGAACAGGGTTGTCACATCCATCTGCTCAGGCCCTGACGAGCAGCTGATCCATATTGTTAACATATTGCCTGCCATATGGGCTAGCTCAGCTCTTCAGGAACGCTTGGGAGACCTGACCTCTAGTGTGACAAGATGTGAGCATGAAGGACGGGTTGACAACAGCCCTTGGGTCCTGGAGTGTGAAACCATGTTTCAGCCACTTCCGCTGCCTTCCCCTGCGCTTACTGCCTCTGCCTGCCTCGCTCCGTCTCTTCTGTCTCTCTGAGGATTTTTTCCCCTCCCTCCCCTGTTTTCTGCAGCCCTGGTCTGTGCTAGATCAATGACCTTCACTCATAACCAGACCGGACAGTTCTGGCTCCCTCCCCCGGGCCTTCGATCAGATGTTTGGTTGGAAAGCTGAATGGGGGGGAAAGCGGATTGTGTGCTTGGCAGCCTCATAGCTGTGCTTACCATTTCTGGCCTGGGAGTGGGACTGGAGACTGATGCACTGAGGTCCTCAGCACCTCCTGCTCGCTTGGACAGCCGCTCGTGTCACCTTTTGATGGAGGATGAAATCCACCAGTGGGGTCTAAGCAGGTTGAAAGGTCTCAGATGTTCAGGAAAGGGCCTTGATGCCAAAGTTCAAGGAGAGAACACTTAAAAGGCTCTTGAGAGACATGGAATGAGTCAGCTTAAAAATAAAGGTAAGGGCGGCCCAAAGCCCTTCCAGAAGGCCTGCAGTGCCCAGCAGCTGGTGGTTTTGCTCATGAGAGGGACAAAAGCTGAAGAGGGGTTGTGGCAGTGAGGAGGTTGGCTGAACAGGATCCCTCCCGGAGCGGAACGAGGCCTGGCCACAGAGCCTGTGGTGCAGTGAGGTGCAGGCACACGGGTGTGGATTTGTGGAGCAGCTCAGCTCTGAAGAAGCCCAGGGCTTCAGTGGAGGCTGGCAGTTGCCTGGGTGACTGTCACACTGGAGACCAGCCTGCCCCAAAAACTCAGATGGATACAGGGATGCTCAGTACTGGAGGAGACAGGACTGAGACAGGCCTTTGTGGGTTCAGACCTCGCTTTCCCTGTCACCTGCAGTCGTTTGTTAGAATTTGTGATGTCCTCGTGATGGAACTGCTGCTTATGAAGTTGGCTATCCCCTTCCTAAGGCTTCTGTCTTCGCAGCTGAAATTTATGAAGGTTAAATCCTGGTCTAGGGAAGCAAGCACTGGTTTTACTGTAAACTTCAGTGGCATTGGGATTTCAGCCTTGGCTCCTCAGGAGGGGATTAGGATGTTTCCCAATATTTTTTACCCATCAGCTCTGTCAGACCTGCAGACATGACTCATTCATATTTTAGTGCCCCCATGTAAGGGTTGCCTTAATTTTACATGTCTGTCCTGTGAAAATCATTGTCCTCCAAAAAGCTGAGATTTTGCCCTGCTCTTCATAAAGGTTTTAGAGCAGTTTAGATGCTTTCATTTCTCTCCTTTGCCATATACCTGCAATTGCACTGATCTTTAATAGTGTTTATTTGTAGAGAGGAACCCACTGAAATATTGCAAAATAAAACACAGTGATGAGTCGTGGTTTATTTACTCAAGCTTAACTGATGTAACAAACCTGATTTTATGTTACTAATGACTCAGAAGCAGAGTTGGGAGGAGAAGCCAGATCTTCTGAGTCCTTTAACCATCCAACAGTATTCCTTCCTGTCCTTAGATCCAGCAGCAGTTCTCTGAGCTGGGATACAGGCAGTACTTCTGTGGCACTGTGATGAAAATCTGGCTGAAAAAAATAATAATTGTGTTTTGTGAGGGGTTCTATTAACACTCAGGAGCACATTCAGCTCTGGTAGGCACCGCATACACACAGTCTGTCTGTCTGTCTGTCCGTCAGGCAGCTCTCCAGCCAGCAGGGACCATGGCCTGAGGAGTTCCTCAAGGAAAACCAGTTGGAAAGCACTTGGAGCAATCAGTGCTAAGTATGCACATGAGTGTTCGAGGGAAATGCATGTTCAAAATGCAGATCATAGAAATCTGTTGATAAAACTAAAAAATTTTAGAAATGAGCAAATAGTGTAAAGTGAATGGTGGCAGTTGTCTGATGTCTTTTGCTGGGGGCTCATTCCAGAGCTGGTGCTCAGCCCATGGGCAGTGCTGGAGGTGAGGCTTATCTCCCTGCTTGAGCTGAATATGGAAAGGCTGTTTTAGCATATTGCCTCTGACAAATTATGTGGTAGTGCTGAGGCTCTTTTTTGCTATTACTGCAGTTATATATTAACTATTAAGAGCTACAGGTAAGCCATCTGCTGATGTACCAGAGCTGAATTTCTCGTCAGCACAACTATCCTGATTTTTGCCAGGGCAGTTTACAATCTGTCCCAGTGTCTTTCTTGTGATTCTTGCTGAGTTTGTCTAAGCTGTACGTTGATAGAACATACAAGAGAAAAGGGGAGAGGACAAACTAAGGTGAGTTTGAAAGTAAAATGAGCAAACAATATTGCTAGCTTTGTCCTTTCAGAAGTCAAAAGCTACTCTCCTCCTCCCTGCAATTATAAGACTTAATAATACCAAGGTTTCTATGGTTCAGCATGCACACAGATCGCATTTCAGGTTGCTGTGCCCTGAAAGTGGGAGAACAGAGGGAGCAAAGGGAGGAATAGCACTTTACACACACATTTTTGTACGAAACAAAAAATCTTGTGTAGCTTGCAAGATCTCAGACTTTAAGAAAATCATGAAGATTTACAAGGTTGACAAGAGTTGTCACATAGGAGCAATTTCTCCTTGATTACCACGTCCCTGAAGTGTGCTGACCTAGAGAACAGCCTACTTAGGAACCTGGTTGCCATCTTCCCTTGCCAGGGCTAGTTACAACAGGAGCTGAAGCCAGTTGCCCCAAAAGCCAGGAATGATTTTCTTGGTAGACTTGTTTTACCTGGGGCTATCTGGCAGTGGAATAGTGCAGATCCTACCTGAGCTGCTCACACATGGGATTTGTCCTCTCTGCATCCATATCTGAGAAACTAGGAATTGGATGTCCTTGACCCCTGATACAGGAATAAAGTGGGGAGAGCTGCTTGGCCTCATCTCCTGTAGCAGCACAGCCTGGGGCTCTGGCTTTTCCTTCCTTTGCCCATGAGACTTTTGTGTCCCTGGCTTTCCCAGCCCAGAGGGAACTGCTGGACCATGAGGGGTGCTTCCCCCACCTATCCCTGGCTTGCTAGCACTCCTGACCTGTGGGAGACTGGCCAAGGGGAAGGAACAGTTATCCTCCCCTAGAACCAGATATCCAGGCAGAGCCTGAACGAGGAACAGGGAGCAGCACTTCACACGCATTCGGAGAGCACTGAGCTCTGGGGCTTTTGGTCCAAATTTTGAAAATCCACACAATGTTCCTCCAGCAGAGTTGCCTCTCCTTTCTCAGCTGCAGAGAAGGGTGAAAGTGCTTCCCAGGACCCCACCAAGTCAGTCACCTACCAACTTCTGTCCTTGCTCTTTGAACCCTGCCACACTGGCTGTCCTCCCATTTTCCTCTCCTGCCTGCTTCTTCCTCATTCCCCTGTGCCACTTTTTATGGGTTCACCAGAAAGGAGGGGAGATTTTTCTTCCCCTTGTTTGCTTCACACCATTACTCCCATCTGTTCATCCAGGCTCTCAGTTCCTTTGTTTTTCAGAGTCGTGTGGATTTGGGTGCAATTTGCACTCTCTGGGATGCTCTTGTGGACAGTGCTGGTGTGGGGAGGAGGTCTGGCTCACAGGCCAGCACCGGGGGTGGGGGAAATGTGCATCTTCAAATTAATCAAAAATTTCTCCTCCAGAAATGCTAATGGGGGGAAAGCAATTAAAGCAGCCTGGTTTTTATTAAGTAATCTGTGTTAAGAGCTTGTAATGAAGTTTAGTGCCGTTGTGACTCGATATTTCAGCTTCATCGGTTTGAGTCAAAACAATCCAAAGTGGGAAGGGAGCAAAGAGATGAGCTGCTCCCCAGCATCTGTAGTGCTGACTCTTGTTCCTGCTCATTCTTGCAGATTTCCAGTGTAATGCATAGGAGACCACTCACTCTTTATCCTGTCCAGGATGAGGAACTAAGCTTTAGAATCTGCCATACAAACTGGATGGCTTCTTGTTTAAAATAACTGTTCTCAATGTGAGAATGGCCCTGGTGCTTTGGAACAGACTTTGCCTCATTTTTTGGGGTAGTGCAAACACTAAGGGTTCAATAGGAAGCAAAGAGAGGACAAGGGACAGCAGAAGCAAGGTGACACTGAGGAGCAGCGAGAGCCCCCAGATCAGTGCTGCATGCCTCTGAACAGGTTCATAAACCTCTTCTAACAGGGGAAAAATTTTTATCTGCCACAGGGTGAGGATGGGGATGACACCTGCCATTCCTGTCCTGTGCACAGCACGGCCCAGTTACCAGGGTGACAAACTGCTGGGGGCTGTGAGCAGCTGTGGAAGCAGCCCATCTCCTGCTCCTCTCCTTTCCCCCACTCCCACAGAAGGCTAAAGAAAAAAAGGGACAAAGTCCCTTTAAAGAACTATATGCCAAGCCTCTGCCGTCCTGTTTTATCTGAAGTCCAACCGCATGTTGTTCCAGGGCCGATCCGCTTTAGCTAATTAATAATCTGACAGGAGCCACCCAAGGGATTAGCTGCTGAGACGAGCTAGACCAAACCCCCAGCAAATGAGCCCCATGCTCCCTGGGGACTGAGAGGTGACTTTGGGGGGCAGGCGGTTGCACCACATGTAGAAGGGTGTCAGAGCCCTGAAGGGGATTTATGGCATCTGGGAGGGTGAAGGAGGAGGTGAGGGGTTACAATTTATGAGATATAAACTAATAAATCAGTTAGTTGAAGAGGGGAAAGAGGGAAGCACCAAATTAAAAGATAACGTCTTAAAGGAGCAGTGTAAATTGATGGTGCTCCTTGTGGCAGGGGCACCAGGAGAGCTCCCAGTGCTGACCAGTTGTAGCTCCCTCTGCACTGGGAGAGAGGAGGAGAGAGACTGCCAAGCAGAAGAAAAAGGGTGTTGATAGGGACTGAGAGGAAGGGTGATGCATCTTTTTGCAGTTTATGCAAACAGTTGATGGTTTGGCTTTTGTGGCAGAGGGCACCTCTTTTGAACTCAGAACAGGGGCTGTGGTGCCCCTGGCCTGGGAGAGGTAAATGGGTAAGGGGGACTTGGTTGGGGTTAGTCGTCCCAATTCAATTCCCCATTTCAGTGGGGGAGCACTTCTTAAGTGGGATTAGTGGAGAGGGTCAGCTTGGAGCAAGGCAGAATTACTATCAGGAAAGCCGTCTCAAGAGAGTGTGATACATTTTTTTTCTCCAAATTTGCCTCTTCACTAAGTCTCCAGGTGATTGTGAGGTTTGAAGTTTGCTCCTGAGGAAAATACTTGGTTTTGTTCTGGAGCCTTGTAGATGTCTGGAACTTCCTGGTGGTGAATGTCCGATTCTCTTCTGATTTCAGGAGCTGTTGTTCCTGCTGGGCAGGGCAGGGGCCTTGGGCACAGGTTTTCCTCTTCCACTGCCCAGTCCCAAAGCCAGTTTGCCTTTCCATACCAGTCTCTTTGGGTGCCTTGAGACCTCTCCAGGCCCACAGCTCTTTCTGAGAGTGTGCCCGGGCCTCAGCTCTCTCCAGGGGCTGCCGTAATGCAAATGGTAATGCAAGATGGGATTTCCAAAAGCCGCCTTAGGGGGATTTGTAATCCCTGCCCCATGACGATGCTAGACACAAGCTAATGGAGAGGGGCCTGTGTGAGCCCTCTCTGCAGAGCCACAGCAAACCTCTGGGTCCTTGCCAAAGGCCAAGCTTTTGGCATGGCTCCTTGCAAGGGCAGCAGGCTGTTTCCTCCATGGCCCAGGGCAGCGCAGCCCGGGGAGCGAGGCAGGGGCTGTCCAGGAGCCAGGTGAGCTCCTGCTGCCCCACCCCGTGGCCTGGAGCCAGCCTGGGCCCGCATCCGGTGCCACATGAGCCACAGGCAGCCCTGAGGTGGTCGCTGTGAGCACCCCTTGGCTGAAGAGGTGTTGGCATCGTGTGGGTGTTGCCCTGGGGGAGCGCAGCGCAGAGCCTGCGGATTGCTCTTCCAGTGGGGCAACTGCATTAAGCCAACAAAACTCATCTGACTGCTTTGACATATTTCCATCTCGAGAGCTGCCTTGCAGCTTGCAGGGTCCCCCACGCACACATGTTGAGCTCAGGTGGCTTCAAAAGGCAGAGAGAGGAGAGGGAGTAGTCCTGTGCCGTGCTGGAGCTGAACTGTGACCGTGAGACACCTTTCTGGGGGGAGAATTGCTCGGGCCTGGGCTGCCAGAGTGGTGTGGAAATCTGCTGCCAGCACGGCACCATCCCATCCCATTCCTCATCCATGGTGGGAGCGTGTGGGGAAGCTCTCCTGGAGGCTGGGCTGGCAGTCACAGCCCTGCAGCTCTCATGTGCACAGCGTGGTTTGGCCTCCCTCCTGCAGAGCTGCCAGTAGCCCACACTGCTCCTGACCAACATCATTAGTGCGGGTATTTATATTTCATTAACAACATTAAACCAAAATGGCATTAAAAGCAACACCAGTGATAAATAGCTTATTAATAAACAGGGAATGGGCTGTACCACGCACAAATTCAATCCCTTCCTAAATATGTCTCTACCACTAAAACCAGCCTTTTAACTCCTG
The DNA here is from genome assembly GCF_028769735.1 of Zonotrichia leucophrys gambelii. Classification (NCBI taxonomy): domain Eukaryota; kingdom Metazoa; phylum Chordata; class Aves; order Passeriformes; family Passerellidae; genus Zonotrichia; species Zonotrichia leucophrys. The sequence continues at coordinate 1,411,748 of NC_088190.1, read as the reverse complement.
CTAATCTGGAGAAATTTGATGGATGTTTTGGGGGTGGATGGTACTCAGATGAAGGCAGGCAGTGGGGGCACACAGTGTGATATAGTTTGGTTTTTCCTAAGGCAGCTGACTAGGGTGGGAAGATGTAGATGTCTCAAAGTGCTGTTGCATTTCCATTGTTGTGTGGGACTCTCTCAGTTGTGTTCCTAATGTAATTTTGATTGTGTTAAAACAGCAGTAGTATAGAAAGCATGAAACAAAAAAAAAAAAGAAGAGAGACTGAAGATTCAAGTGAATGTCTGCCTTTGATTTTAGTGCCCTCCCCTTGTTTCCCCTGCACTCTTTCACACACCTTTGCTGACTTGGGCAGGACATCCACAACAGACACCAGCACAAAATCTCTTGCTTGCTCCAGACCCAGTCTCTTCCAGTGACGTCTGAGGACAGCTAGCACTGTCCTTATTCCTCCCTATGTGTTTATTCTAGGGATTAAGAATGTTAAAAATGTGGCTTTTCTTGTAAGCTTGTCAATCAGCTTATAATTTTTATTTTCTGGTTTTGTTTGTCCCCAACTCCCTATTCTGTGAAATTGCTTCCTATGCTTCTGTCCTACCCTAAGTACAAAGGCTCTTTTGTTGCTCTTCCTGCTCCCTCTTTCCACAGTAAATTAATTAACTCAGAAACTTGGGTGAATCTGGAGTTGAAAGCCCTCCTCAAACCACCTGCAGGTTTCTCAGCGAGGTTCCCCTCTCCATGCAGCTCCTGGGCACTTTTCCAGTGGGGAGGACCAAGTGCAGGGCTTTGCCTTGCTGAACCATACTCCTAGCATGCAGCACAAGCTGCTGCCTCCTTTGCATCCTGGGTCCAGTTCTGGGCCCTCAGTTTAGGAAGGACATTGAGATTCTTGGGCATGTCCAGAGGAGTGCAACAAGGCTGGTGAAGGGCCTGGAACACAAGCCCTGTGAGGGACAATTGAGGGAGCCAGGGGGTGTTTAGCCTGGAGAAAAGGAGATTCAGAGGTGACCTTATCACTCTCTACAGCTTCCTGAAAGGTGGCTGTGCTCAGCTGGGGTTGTCTCTTTTTCCAGGCAGCAACTGACAGAACAAGTGGACAGTCTTAAGGGTTTCCCTTAACCTGTGCCAAGGGAAATTTTGGTTGGGTGTTAGGAAAAAGAAAGAGTGATAAAGTACTGGAATCATCTGCCCGGGGAGATGGTGGAGTCACCATCCCTGGATGTGGCAACTTGGTGCCATAGTTTAGCTGAGATGTTGGGGCATGGGTTGGACTCGGTGATCTTAAAGGTCTCTTCCAACCCAAGGATTCAGTGACCCAGACAAACTCCCCTGGTCCCAGGACATTTGGGCCCCCCCACTGTCCTAGATGCATGTGCACCCTCCATGCCAGGCACGTTATCTCCAGAGGCAGCAGGGCAGCACCAGGTCCTGGGCACGCTCCTGTACCGTGCTGCCTGCCCAGGCATGCTGTGCTGGGCAGCTCTTGGCTTAGTCATGCTCATCTCTGATACTCTGCCTGGATGTTCCTCAAAGGCTGCAGTGTTTGCAGGTTTTAGACAGTAACTTTGTGATCTCCCCGGTTTGGACTGATGTACTGACCTCTCAGCTTGCATCCTGCAAGGGCTTTTCATGGAGAACGAGCCTTCTTCCCCAGCCTGATCATGCCCAAGTTGACATCAAATGTAATTTTCTGCACTGCTATTCTAAGGACAGTGGTAGTCCTGAATGTAGGATTTGAGGTGCAGCTGGCATCTTTCTGCTTCCTCCTGTCCTCATCCTTAGGTTGTTCAGACACAGGCCAGGCACAGGGTGGATGGGGAGCACAAACAGATTGCAGAGCTGGCTGGAGTCCCCTCCCTGACCTGTGTCTTCCATATGATGGAGAGCAACCAGAACACGAGACAGGGTGTCTTATCATTTGTTTGCCTGCCAGCATGGGCAGGATCATGGGTCACATGTCTCCTGGTTAGCTGAACCAGTGTGTGCCCTGGAAGAGGCGTGTAAGAGAGGAAGCTCATCAGAACCTGCCTGTTCCCACTCAGCTGATTGTCGCAGGGTCTGTCCCTTAACTGACATGAGCACTAAGATAATCGGATATTCAGAGCAGGGAGGGGAGGGGAAGAGAAGGGAAAAAAACCAGGCATCAAGATAATCATGATTTCCCCAGAGCCATGGAGGGAACTCAAAGGCTGATATCCAGCAGCATCTCTTCATCTCGCTCTTACCACAGCATAGAGGATAAATAAAAAGCAGCTGATGCTGCTGCTTACCTTCTGTGGTCCCAGCCCCAGTCCTGGAGCATCCCTTCCTGCAGGGAATTTGGCAGAGTAGGGTCAGGGTCAGGAGGGAGAATTGGTTGTGCTGAAACCCTTTTTTCTAGGGGCTTGGAAGGACTCAGAGACTGGGAGATGTGGCATTGGAGTTGGCCGTAGCACTGGATGAACATCTTGACTGTGGATGGACAAAGAACACAGAGAGAGCACAGGAACCTGGGATCTGCTTAACTGTAGGCAGTAGAGATTCCTACAGCCAGCAGAAACAGGAGTGGATCAGACAGAAATGCCCTGCAAGGGGAAGGTTTCTGAGCTTTTGAGCTTTTCACCCTGAAGCCATTCCTGGAATATCCCTGAGGAAACACTATTAAACTGTCCTGTCCACTAGAACACCACCCCTGCCCAGTGACAGTGCCAGTGAGGATGGTGTCAAGGCTGCTTAGGACTGAAAGTGACAAAAGTGGCCTCTCCCTTAGTCCTTCTCTGTTCCTGTGCTTCCTTTTTGTTCCTTTGGAAGGATCTCTGTTACATGAATTGCTGTCACCTGCCAGATCTTGGGCTTTCTCTCCCCTGAATAACCAAAGGATGTGAAGTCTTGAGCCCTGCTTTTCACTATGGAGAACAGCCCCTGTGTAAGGGATTCTTGGGTGGAAGGAAGCATAAACTTCCCCCGTCTGCTGAGGCATGTGTTTGATAGGAAGTTGTTCCGTGCTCCTTGAGGACACTGTGCCACCTGGAAGGTGATTGTGGAAGCTGTCTCACGTCAGGTCTGTGTCTGAGGGCTAAGGCAGCCATGTCCTGTTTCGTACACTGACAGTATGAGAACAAGCAGAGCTGAAGTGGTGCTCTGTGTGCAAAGGATGGCCTCCCACAGGGCATGGAGCCATGCTGAGGGGGAAGATGGGCTGTACCAGCTCCCAAACTGCTGCTATTAGTGCCCACCCCAGCAATTGTGCAAACTCCACAAGCTGCGTGTTCCATTGCAGCTCTCTCTATGGAGCGTCTTCCCTTGGAAGGAATTTTAATCAAACTTGACTGAGGAGTGCTGAAAAACATGAGGAAGTAATTACAAATATGAATTTACAGCCTCCTGGAGTACCTCCCTCCTTCTCTCTCTTTGCATAACGCCTGTGTTTACCCTGTTTCCTACCGTTACCAGTCTCATTCCTCAAGCCCTCCTCCACTTCATTACCTCTGTCCAAGCCCCATGTGTCAGATTTGTGACCCTCAGTGCTGCCTCAGAGAGAAGAGCAAAGGTAGAGCCAGTTCTGGGAAAGATTGTGGCCCTCACTTTTTTCTGTGAGGCAATAATAAGCCAGCAGGAGGACAGTCCCAGGAGGAAGTTGCAGGTTCCCTGAAGGAAATTGGCTGGAACAGCCTCCCTGATTGTCTGTGATTTCCCAGCTAGATAGGCCCCAGGAGAGGGGGTAGGCTGGAATCAGCCTGGAAATCAGGATGGGCTGGATGCTTCCTCCATAAGGTGTTATTTTCTCATGTGTGCTGTTCTTGGGAGTCTTTCTTTTCTTTCTGTTTATTTCCATGCATGCAGCCATTACTCTGGGAAGGCTCTCAGCTTGGCTGCCTGCAGGATCCATCACCTGGGGGTGCTCACAGATTCCAGTGCCATTCACGGGTTGTGTGCTGGCATTGTTGGCCCTTGCTCCCTGATTCCGCGTTGTCCTTCTTCATTGCACGTGGGCACAGAGTCTGTGTTGCCTGTATGGAATGGAGAGCTTTCACACCAGACACTGAGGACCTTCTGCAGAAGGGAGAGTGAGGAGAATTGTGTGGGTGAGACACCAAGCCCAGTCCAGTTGCCTTGGGCAAGGAATTAAGGGGCAAGGTGTGAACTTTGTGTGGGGTAGCAGAAGAGCTAAGCCACTCAGTCATTTCTTCTCATCTTCACTTTGCTTTCCTCTTAAAGCAGTGGGAGAAATGGCTGGCAAGTTACTGGACACTTGGAATTCCACATGACTGTTCAGACAATTGCCAGCCTGTGTAGGGATTAGGAAGAAATGTGATTTTTTTGGGTGGAATTTAGAAGAAATGGGTAAATTTCTATGGAAGACCCTTTACTTCCAACCTGTAGCTTGCCTTTTTTTTTTTTTTTTTTTTTTGAGGGTTATGCCCTAGGAGTAATTTATTTTACTTGGCCCTAAGGGGGCCAGGGAACCAGCTGTCCCAATGCAAATAGGGGAGGGAATTCCCTGCCTTTTTGGCAGGCACTGGTGCAGGGTTGAACAGAAGGCTCTGGAACCCCTGGGCTTACTAGATGTGTGATTCAAATCTGAATTTGACTGGCTGGGACTCTCATCTTCTGGATAGTCAAAAGAAACCAACCCCAAATGCTTTTCCCAAATCTGCTATCAAAGAGGCTGCTACCATGGCCCTACATTGGGCTGTTTGGTGATGAAGGAGAGAAGGGGGAGTAACAGAAGTACTCCCTTGGGATCCCCTCTTACACTCTCATTTTCCTGTAACCACTTTCATTTTTTTGGCTAATTAAAGACTCTGAGCAGTTTTCAGCCTGTGGGGTTTCTTTTATTTGGTTCCTCAGCAATTAACTTTTTTACTGAACAAAGTTTTGATTGAGCTGGGGCCCATGTCTTGGTTTAAAATTTCTCCATAGCCCTGTGAATCCATGCCCTTTCCTATCCCATCCGTGGCTCAGTGCCACCTTCTCTTCCATCACTGCTAATTCTTCCCAATGCTGTCCCCTGCCTCTGTGCGTGCTTCTCCACCTTCGCTCTCACCAAGCCCCTTGTTCTGCAGAGAAAAGGAGGACCCAGGAGCCTTTTTGCTCCATCTTCAGAGGGCCAGGAACTCTGCTTCTTCCAAGTTGCAGAGGCTTCCCTGTGTTCAGAGGTTTTCCCATGACATAGTCCCAATGGGCTGGGAAGAACCTGACCTGCCAGACCAGCCTGTCTGCAAGCAGCTGTGCCTGTTCTGCTCTGGTGTCTCAGGGCTTTTGTGGGCTCAGTTCCCTCCTTGCCTGGCGCCCAAGCCCTTTATCCAGCCCATCTGTCCCTTTCCTCGCATGGAGAAGGGCCATGGCTCCTGGGTTCCCTTGGTGGTCTGTCCAGGTGGGAGGCTGCCCACGTGCCAGAATCAGCTGGCTCAGAGCTCACCTGCAGTGGGACCTTGCAGTGCCCCTGTGTTATCTGAGAGCCCACACTCTGCTCTCAGAGCTGGTGCCTGTCCTCACCTGCCAGGGGTTCCAGTGAGGATGACCATGGTCATAAACCTGCACACTCAGCTGGAGGCACTGGCCTCCTGTCCTGAAGGGCTGATCTTTCTTACCTCGAGCTCTCTGCCAGCTGTCCTGGCACAGCTAAAAGCGCATCGTGTCCCTCGCTCTGCACCAGCTCCTCCATCACTCCCCACCATGCAGTGACAAGGTGGCCACTCAGCCTGGAAACTCTTTGCCAAGCTGTTCTGGGACCCTGGAGCCCCCTTAGCCCCTGTGAGGATAACAAGTGTTGGACATATTTGTTGTTTGGAGGATTAGTGGTTTTTTGTTGTTGTTGTCTTCCCCGAGAGCCGTTTCCTTTGCTGTTGTGCGGTGCTGTAGGCAGCTGTCCCTTTCAAAAAGGAGTGTCAGCACCAAAGTGCCGCCCCCTCCTCGGGCTGGTTTCACCCTCGCTGGCCCCCCCAGCCCGTTCCCTGTGGTGAGTGTGCCCACGCCAGGCAGGCACGCACGAGCTTTGGCTTGCTGGGGGAGCGCACCTGCAGCACCTGCACACACACGCCGGGCTGGCGGCTGCCGTGCACACTCCCCTTGGCACCAGCCAGGCTGTGGGTGTGTGCCACTGCTTCCCATCTGTCCATCCTCTGCCGTGCAAGCTCCTCCTGGCATCTGGTCATGGGTGCGTGTGCCCCTGTGCTCCCCATCCATCCATCCACCCATCCATCCACCCATCCACCCATCCATCCATCCATCCATCCATCCATCCATCCATCCATCCATCCATCCATCCATCCTCTCCCACTCATCCTGCCTGTGCACACATACATACACAGTTGTGGGCCTGCAGCATGCTGCACATCCAGCAGCGTGCAGGGATCTGTATAAACTTTGTTTTAAAAGGGAAAATGTTTGTCTCAAAAAAAAAGAAAAGAAAAAAAGCAAATGAAACGCAAGCCTTCAACCTAACCTGTGTGCATACAGCGAACTTTCTGTCGTCTGTAGAAAATGCCCAACCTCGTGCCCAAATGCTGGAGGTCTGAGACAGTTGGAGTGCAGCAGGGAGAGAAACAGTGGTTTCCAAGGACTGATTAGATGGCATGCCAAGTGTATTAAATTTTGCAGACATTTTAACAGCAATATGCTAGATAGTTGGGTGTCCCCTGAGGCTGCTGGATTTTTTATATCCTTCACAGAAGGTCAAAGCCCTCTTCTGCCTGCCCCCCTCCCTCTCTCTGCTGTCTCTCTTTCATTCCTCGTCCCTTTCTCTCTGTGTCACCATCCCTCACACTCTCTCTCTCTCTTCCCCCCCACCTCCATCTTACTTTTTTGGTGCACTTTCTCCTTCTGTGTTGCTCTGTGAATATAAAATAAAAGATCAGTTATTTGTGAGTTCCCCCGTGAGTGGAAATTTGCACTCCCTGTGGTCTCCTCACACAGAGATGGATATGCTGGGGCTTTCCCCTCTGTTTTCTGCACTTTGTTTTGGGGAAAATATGTTTTCCTCCCATCACTCCCCAAACATCAGTGCTCTCCCCCCACCCCTCCTTTTTTTTATTTATTTTTGTAGCAAAAGGAAAAAAAAAAAGGGCAGGAAAAGAATCCATCTGGCATATGAATAATTGAAATGGCTCAACTCTGTTCCTGTTGCTGTTGTTTGCTCTCAGTTCTTCCTCCCCCGCCCCAGCCATAGCATCCCCCTGGGGTATGGGAGTTGGAGGTAAGGATGTATTGATTCCCTTGAGGGAGGTGGTAAGGGGAGTCAGCGTGCAGCTCATACCCTGCTTGCAGAGCCCTGTCCTGAGGACAGTGTGTGTTAGAGTGGCACAGGGGATGGGAGGGTTGCTTTTCCCCGTGTCTCTGAGGCTCCCCTGGCTGGCCCAGGAGCCCTTCCCAAGGTAATTCCCAACAACAGCCCACAGTGCCATCAGCCTTTCTGCCAGACTCCAGCTGCCACAGCGTGCCCCTCCGAAGTGGTGACAGGTTTTGGTCTCCCCACAGCATCTTCCTCTCTGCCTGCTCGCTCCAGTGCCTCAGAGCCTTCCTGTGTGCTCCCCGCTCCACGGCAGAGCCGAGCAGGGTGGGAGCTGCTGTGCCAGCCCTCCCCGCAGCTCTCTGCAGCTGCTCCGCACAGCCAGCGCCTTCCCGTGGGGCAGAGCAGGGATCCCAGCGCCGATCCCTCTCCCTCAGCTCTGGGACACGGCTGCTGGCAGCGGTGTAAGCCTACACCTCCACCTCCCTCCCATCCTGCTCTCTGCTGAGCGCTCCGAGTGAGGTTACGGGTTAAACTGTTCAGAAGTTGTTGTAGGAGTCTTAAAAAATAACATCCCTCCTTGCAGTTTAGGTTCTCCAGTGTGTGCTCAGGTTCTCCAGCTTAGCCCCAAAATGCTGGACCTGCTGCCTTTTCTGCTCCCAAGTGCTTGAGCCAGCTGGGGTACCCCTGTGCCTGGCAGCTTTTGCTGTCTCTTTAAAACCATTTAGAGTAAAACCAAAGAACTTTAGGGCATTAATTCTGGATGAAGACGAGTCTCCAGATGACAGCCTGATCCATATCCTTCCCCACAAAGCAGCTTCCATTTTCCTCCTCCCTATCGCCTTCTGCCCACTCTCTCCTTCCCCTCTGTCCGTCTGTCTGTCTCATTTTCCCTGCTCCATAGAAAGGAGAAGCTGACATAAAGTGTTGAGCCTTTAAATATAGGCATTGAGCTCCTTTTTTCTGTAGTTAGTGGGCTGCCTCTGATGAGTTGTGTGTTTTGAAGCAGGTATTTGCTGTGTGTATTTGTGTATACTTGGCAGGTGTTGGGTGTGCGTGGTGTGTTTTTGGGGGATGTTTGTGTATTGTTGGGGAGGAGTTTATATTTAGTCTCTGTTTTTTGTGGTTTGGGTAGGTGATGTATGTATGAACGAGATGTGTGTGTTTATCAAGCTGTTTGTGTGTGCTTTTATTCTGGCTTAGTGTTTGTTGTGTGGGCACATACCTCTATAGTGTGTAGATTGTATGTATGTAGATTTGTGTATGTTTTTCCTTGTGTGAGGCCAGTGGAGGAGTTTGGGCTTGACTCATAAGGATTTTGTGTGTTTTAGGATACACACTCTTTGTATTACAATGAGTTTTGTATGTAGTGTTTGTGATGTTTGCTATTTTCATTAATTCTGGTCTTTGGAGGGATGGGCTTTGGTGAGTCTTGTGTGTGTTTGGAATGTGTTTTTCATGACTGTGCATTTACAAAATTACAAGAACAACGCTGAAAAGATGTTAGAAAAGCGATCAAGGAAAATAGCCTGCTGGAATATTCAGAGGTGCAAATGTCTCATTAGTGACATTACTGGAGTGGGAGGTGTTCAGGGCCGGGAAAATGCCTACTAACTGAGAAAGATTTAAAAAAATAAAAAAATCTTTGTTTAAAAACAAACAAACCAAAAACAGGAAAAATCAGAAAAAGAAAAAAAAATTCAGATGGCATTCAAATCAGGTTCATCATATATATGTAGATACGTAGGTCTTTTTCTAAAATGACTCCTACACATAATCTGAAAGTTTCATGTAAAATAATTGGTAACCCCACACTTGGTACAAATAATTAGATATTTAGATCTAATAAAACTGGTTTGATGGGGAAATCACTTTCTCCTGTGCAGATTTCCATTTGAAGGCAAGTTTCGGTCCTTGTGTTTGTTTTTTCTGACAGTAAAACCTAGGGTTTGGCACCAACAAAAGCTATTCCCTGTAAATATCTAAATATCTGCTCTCTGCCATAAACATTCAGAGATGTGCCCAATCATGTCAGAGGAGCCTATTTATGCACTTTGTGCTTTCATGTTACCTGCAGTGCACTCTGTGGGGAGGAGGAACGCAGCAAGCTCCAAGCCAAGAGGGCGATTGCCGTCCGTGGGCACAGCAGCCACATCCGTCACCAGGGCTGTGCCACAGGGGCTGGGTGAGGGCTCTGGGGCACACCCCAGGCTAAATGCCCCTTGCCAGGCTCCTGGAGCCAGCAGGTCCCTGGGCATCTTGTTGCTGTGCCAGCTAGATAGGGCAATCCCCTCTACCTGTGCCACCAGGTGAGCGGCCACCTTGGGGCCGGCAGCAAGCTCCCTGTTGGTAGCACAGGCGTTCAGCTGCCACAGGGAGTGCTGAGGCAGACAGATTGATCCTCCCTGCTCGCATCCAGGAAGAAGTGTTGGCATGCAGCAAGTTGCCAGTTCTGCCTATTGATCGTTGTTGCAGTTTTCACCTGGAAGTGCCGTGCTCCAAGGGCATTCAGCAAGGAGATGTAGGGTAGGGATGCTCTCTGCAGGGATGGGATTCTCATCCATGCCCAAGCTGTGTAAATCCCACAGTAACAGTACTATTTTCCTGAGGCTTTGAACTTGATTTACTCGAGTGTTGGTGCAAAAGGAGTCTGGCCCACTGCCTTGTAGAGGAGTAAAATTACCACAGATAAACCCCAGTCAGCAGAGTGGAGTCTGTCTGCTTTTGTTCTCTGCTTAGGCCTTGTGGCACTGGGTGTGCAGTGCTGGGGCAAGGGGCCGTGCAGCAGGTAGGGCTGGGTGAAGAGTAATTTCCTGCTTCTCAATTAAAATGTATGTATAAATGTGTGTAAATTTGCTTTGAATTCAATGGAGGCAACCATTCTGATTTTACACAATTTTGAGTGTTAGATTTTGAAATAAAATGAAATTACAGTGGTAGTGACAAGGTGGTAAAAGCAGAAAGTTTTCATTTAGACAACAACCAAATTAAATACTCAAAGGGAAATGGTGTTTCCTTCTGTACAATACAGAATTACTTTGGATTTGTGAAGTTTGGCTGTTCCTTCATTTACATTTTTCATCACAAAAAGTTTTGGCAAAAACTGTGATTTTGCTTGAGTGGAAAGATTTGTATTTAAAATACTTTAAAAAAATATGAGTCACTGTTTATTTTCCTGTTGACTTTCACAGCATTGCTAACATAACCTAGCATTGCATCTGCTGGGTTTTGGATGGTTTTGTTCACTGAACTAAGCTAAGCAGATTTTGAATAGGCTGGGAAGGCTGATGTTGGGATGGAGACTTCTCTGGGAATGGGAGATCCTGTGGCAATTGTCAGTTTTTAGTGCTATCACAGCCCCTCTAGGTACCAGGCTTTAGTTACAGCTCGTGGTCAGGATGTGTGTGCATTGCTCCCAGGATGATGTGTGTTGCTTTTCCACACCTGCCCCTCCAAAAAGTGAGTGTAACCTAACACACAGTACAACATCTTTATGGCTCTGATGGGCTTCCTTCAACACTGGGCTTATGCTGAGGTGTGGGGGAGACTCAGAGTGAGAACAGCATAGCCGAACCATCAGTTTTAATAGCTTCCTTTAAAAAATAGAAGAAATTAATTCACAGTCTTCCCAGAAGAACAAGATCGTAGTAATTGGCACCTGGAAATGTCAGTCAGATTTCCCCTCCTTGTCTCCAGCACTTTGATGGTGTATTTGCTGCTGGATGTGACTTAAACAAAAAGTTAAAAAATTAAAAAATAAATAAAATAAATTTTAAAAAGCCTTTCCTTCATGCATATGGAGTTTTTTGGGGGAAAAAAAAAAGGTATTTTAATGCTTTCTATTAAATTGGGACTAAAAGTGGTGTCTTAATTTGCATTCATTAGCATATTTGCATATAGATCACTGAAATGGTGGAAGAGGAGAAGAGCCTATAAATGAAAATTCTTTTAAAGGCACAGGCATCCTTTTATTTATTTTCAGTCTCTCTCCCCTTTGCAAAGCTCCTCTTGACCAGTAGCTGGATGGAGTTTGCTGCATGGAGTGGGGTACAGCCAGGAAGGGACGGCTGCTGGGACACGAGCAAGGGGTTGTGGTGGGCAAGCTGAGGTTTGGGTGTGTGTGGCCGTGCCCAAGTGCCAGGGACAGGCTGTAGTGGGGCAGCTGTGGCCCTGCACAGGACAGGCTCTGCTGCCATGCCAAACCCTTGTGCCTTGGCATGGGCCAGTGGCTCCTGCGTGAGGAAAGCAGTGTGACAGGCTGGTATTTGGGAGAGCGAAGCTTTGGGCCATGCACATCCAGTGGCTTCTTAAAGAGGTTGTGTGGCTCCTTAGCCAGTCAGGAAAGATGCACTTGTGATTCACGCCTGTTCCCTGGAAATCTGTCACTTGGGCTTTGATTTCTTTGCTCTGCTTTCACACACCTTCCCATACATTCTTTCCTGTGAAAAGATTTTTTTTTCCCAGCCTAAATCAGGCAGAAAGCTTTTAAAAACTTCCTCAAGCTTTGCACTGATTTGCTTGTAGTCAGTTATAATAATAATAGGAACAATTTCTCTTTTAAAATAAATTTCTCAGTTGTATTTCCTTGTGATACAAGGCACTTCCACACTACAGTTTTTGTCTTACATGATGTGCAGCCTGGCTGCTACAAAAAGTAGTTTGAGTGGCTCCCAAGTGTTTTGTTCCAGACTGCAAATGTTTGTAAGCTGTGCTATAGATGGACCAGCCAATTTGAGATAAAGACTGTAATGAAGACAGATAAATCAATAATGAGAAACACTCCTTCCTATGGACTTGAAAACTGGGATAGAAAGGAGGACTAGAAACATTCCATAAGGAGTGATGGGCCCGAGGTGTGTGACAGGACAGAAATTGAGTGTAGAAGAGCTTTTCTTCTACAAAAAAGATACAAAAAACCCCAAAGATACAATGGGGACAGACTGGATGTTCACATCAAATTCCCAACCTTTGAGGAGAAATTAAGGCAGTCAACCAAGGTAAAAATGGGCCGCAGTTTACACTGACCCAGGCTGTTCGTAGCAGCTGTGGTTTGACCCTGGCTACAAAGGCACTTGTAGGCTTGTAAAAAAAGCTTGTAGGCCATGTGGCAGGAGGTGATTGGGCTGGGCAGCAGTGTGCCAGGGTGCCCTGTTTGGCTCAGAGGGCTCTGGGGGCACAGCTCTCCTCCTTGGGAAGGTTCCCTCCAGGGAATTGTCGGGATGCTCTCTCCCTCTCTTGCACCCACATACACACACACATCCCACATGCAGCACAGTGAAGACCAGGGCTGACAAGATGGGATGATGAGTGAGGAAAACAGACGGCCAAAGGATCAAGGGTGTTTGGTGACCAGTGCTGACATTCAGGCCTCGGCTTTGGCTTAGGGAACAAGAAGTCAGTTTGAAGGTACTCAGGAGTGTCTGTGGCCCAGGTGAGGTTGTGTGCTGTCCCCACTGCTGCTCCCATCTCCTGCTGGAAAGATGGGGGTGGCTGCGAGCACTCTGAGGTGTCCCGAGGCAGCCCCAGCACCCGAGGCTCTGGAGTGAGGGGAGGATGAGCAGGACAGGCTCCCCACGACAGGGCAGGTCCCTGCTGGCCGCGGGTGCCATTCCTGGCCCGCGTGGATGTGAATGGGATTGGCACAGGGAGGGCTGGGGGCCGGGGGAGCTGGCGCTCCACCGCTAATGAAAATCGGAAACCGATTGAACAGCACAAGGTGCCCAGGCAGCAGGTTGTGGAAATGAGGAAGGGAAAGAGCGGGGAGGGGGGTGGTGTGTGCCTAATGGAAGCTTCTGCGAAGCGGATGTCGTATTGATTGCTGTGTGTCTATATTTATATATTATCAAGTATATAAACTTCAGCAGATGTATGGCGCATAGATAAATAAAATGCATGCTGAAAAATTAATGAAATGTACATGCAAATCCACCACCATCGATCACGCCGGCTGCCAGAACCAGAGGGGCTTTTCACTTTTAGGCTTTTTCCTTCCTTTCTTTCATATGCTCTCCCTCCTTCCCCTCTAGGAAAAAAAAAAACCCAAGCCCCAAATTCCCCTCCATGAGAAATTCCTCATACAGGACTGGATGAAATGTGGCAGAATTTTGTGAGGATCTCAGTATTTTGTCTGAGTGCTGCCTGCGAGCTGTTCTGGGCAGAAGGCAAGACAGTGTGGCAGTGCAGGTGAGGAGCTGGAAACTGAGAGGGTACTTGGGAGCTGGCAGAGTGGTGTTACACCATGAGCAGATGGCCTATGTAAGGGCAAAGAAGTCAGGGCAGATGCAGGCTAAGTGATAAACATTTTTAAAATGGAAGGCAACTGTTGTTTTAGGGAAGTCACCCAAGAGCCTCCAGTCACTCCTCTGGTGGTGGCTCCAGGCAAAGTTAGTGGGACTGGGATGGGCAAACAAACCTACAGCATGAGCTTTTGGGCTGAGAGTAGCCTGTGGGAAATTTGTCACTGAATTCTGCAAGAGTGGCACAGTGAGAAAGGCTCCTGGATGCATTTTCTTCAGGGATAGTAGATGTCTGAGGAGCTAAACATGGCAACCTCCCTTTGCGTTAGGGACTGCAGCAAGTCCTGCAGGGCTGTGGGAGGCCTTGTTGGCTCATGGAGCTGGGGGAGCAGCTCACCTGGCTCCTCCTGGTGCTAATCCTCATCTGCCTGTGCCGCGGGTATATTTTGTTTGCCTTCTGCAAACTGTCTTAAAGTTTTTCCTCACTCTAGTCACAGAAGCAGAAAGCGAAGGACTATGCTTGGAGGGTTTGACTCCCTTGTGTCCTTTCCTGGCAAATATGTCGCGTCTTTCCTAAGTGGAGATGTACCACATCCCCTCTCAGCTGCAGCTGCCAGGGGCTGCCTGGGCACAGCACTGGGGCCCTGTACAAAGGTGCCCAGTGCCCCTCATCGCCCAGCCTGAAAGCAGAAGCCAGGGCCCAAGCGTAGTGCCAAGCTCTTGAACATCATCCCCGGCTTGGGGCAGGCCTGGTTGGCAGCCAGGCCGCAGGATTGTTGTACACCCCCTGCCACGGACCGTGACTATGGGCTGTGAGCCCCTGGGAGCCAAGAGGAGACCATCTGTGTGAGGGGAGGCTGCAGCTCCCACAGGCCCCCGGCTCCCGGGGCTGCCGGGCCGCGGCCTCGCGGGGCATGGGCGGAGCGGGTATTTTTAGCCGCTCTTTCTGTAGTTGCTGTTTGTTGTTAGCTGTGTCCCACTGTGAGTGGCAATGCTCCACACTCGCCAAGGGTCACCAAGAGTTTAATAGAGCAGCCACACAGCTCCTCGGTGGTGCAGCTGGTGGCTGACTCCCAGCTTGCTCGCAGTCTCTGCCGTACCCGTCCCCCTGCCCCAGAGCAGAGCTGTTCCCGCCGGAGTCCCAGGCTGGCAGGGCATGGGACCCGTGTCCGGGAATGAGGGGGCTTTGCTCTGCTGTTTTAGATGTCTGAACTGCAGCTGGGCACTAGAGATCTCCTTTACCTGCTATTTCTTAGCAGTATCACATGCTTTCTCCTACTCCCTTTAGCCCCTGATTTCAGCACTTGGTTTTCAGTATGTGCTCCAAACAGAAACGGCAGGTGAGAATGCATCAGATTGCCTTCTTCTGCCTGTCCAGTGTCAGGTCAGGCTGTGCCACTCCTCAAGGCAGAAACTCTGCCAGGAATGGATTTCCTCTGTTTGGCCGACCGCATTTCATGTTGCTGCTGTGAACCAGGCAAGAAATTAGAGGTTAGGGATGTGTTAAGAGCCCAGGCAGCTGCAGTGCGACTCCAGAGGTGTAAGATGGCATGTGGTGACCTGCACCAAAGGGGCTGGGCTGGCCTCAAGGCTTCTTTGCTGGGCACAAAGATGCCAAGCAGTGCTGGTGAGAGCCAGCCCCTCGTTTGTCCCGTGGAGAGGGCAGGGAGGTGTTGAGGGCAGGCAGCAGGCAGCCCACGCACAGCTCAGTTTTCCCCAGCTCCAAGCCGCAGTGCCGGGGCGGGCTGGGAGCTGCAGCTCCTCGCAGTGCATGGGCCTGGCCTCTCTCCCCACTTCCTCCAGAAGCCATGAGGGGAAACTAAGGGAGAGTTCAGATGACAATTAAAAAGCCAAAGAAAACCCCACAGAAGATGAGCATCAAGGCAGTGCGGTTTTTTCTCTTTGACACTTTCTCATTCTCCCCCTACTCTGTCTTCCTCACGGTGTTTCCAGGAGACTCTCTCGTCGGCTCAGAAAGCTGCGTAGGCCCATGGCGGCTCAACCTTTCCCTCTCCCTGAGCCCCGGTCTAATCAACCCCTATAATTTATGCAGAAAATATGATTTATATTTAATTTCACCACACTTGCATTGTTAATTTGAGATGTAATTAACCCGTCGCTATGACAACTAATTTCGTGATGCCGTAAATTACCGCCGTCTTTTCATCAAAATTCAGTTACTTTGGCTCCTGTGTGCAATGTACTGATGCAATTAGGTTGCTAAGGGCAACCCAAAAGTGTTCAATTTCTTTTGTGTATCTGCAGTGGGGTAGAAGCTCTCGTGTGTTATCCCAAAGTCCTGTTTTCTTTGGTAAAGAGCAGGGCAGACAAGACCATGGAGGAATGTGCGTGAGGGAGATGGAGCGGAAGAGTGTCCTGTGCTGGGGTTTCCCTGTGTGAGCCTCTCCACCTCTCCATGTGTTTATTTTTCTAATTGTTTTAAAAGAGCCAGGCTCCTGGTCACGCATGACCCTGTTTGTCTTAAGCCAGCGCTTTCTGTCTTCTCCCTTCCCCTCTCCCAGGCTTTCCTCCTTGATGGTTTGGGGAGAAACTAGGCATTGAGGGAACACTTTCTCTGCTGCTTTCATCCTAAACACCAGCAATGCGCCTCAGTCCTTCCCTAAGTTTGTGTCTCTCTGAATTTGTGTGTGTGTGTGCAGAGAGAACTTGTTTATATAGATCTCCCCCCCCTTCTTTATTTAAAACAAAAACCCTCTGTGTTGCTTTTGTCACGTTAATTCCCATTTTGCCAACACCAGGGGCCCAGGCAGACGAGTTACCAAGGAACACAAAATTTTAATTAGTGTATTTTAATCATTCAGGCTTTCCGAGCTAATCCACATACCCTAGAGAATTCCCGAGATGCAGCACTGCTCTGCTTTACCATTTATTGTTGAGTCTATTATAATTACTGTTAGCAGGTGGGGACTGGGAGATGTTTATTATGAGTTTTTCATCTTTAGTATAATTACCGAAAAAAACAAAATAAAAAGATGTTGGTGCATTTTGTTTTCCTAGAGGATTTTTTTTTTTTTTAAGGGGGATATTTTTCCCATCCCTTGCAGGCAGGTGCTCACCAATTACTGCCTTTTTCTCTGTTTTAATTTATTTTGTTGATCACTGACTCACCTTTACTTTTGGGTGGAAGCAGAAGCCAGTGGCTCCTGGATGGAGTGAGTTTACCTAATTTAGGGCAAGAGATTAAGCTGGGAGAGAACTCAGGATTCCAGCCACTGTGGGTGAGTAGAGTGTGCTAAGGAGGGACATCTCCACTTGAGAGTTTGTGTTTTGCTGCTTTGGTGCCATTTCTTAAGTTGTAGAGTTTCATAGCGTGGCTGATAGGAGTCATGAGCAGGCAGGAAAACGTGCCCGTGTGCAGTTGTAAGTGCCCAGGTGCCACTGCTGTGTGTGCACAAGTGTGGGTGGGCACCTTTGAACGTGTTTCTGAAGGATTCAGTGACAGGCACAGGGATATGCACAAGCCTTCCATGAGCAGAGCATGGTGAGGTGCTGAATCTTTGGCACACAAGGAGTTTCTAGTGTGAAGAAGGAAGGAGGGTGATTCCCTGAGCTCTGAAGTAAAGTGCTTTCATCAGGTGAGCTTTTTATTCATCCTGGCCGCTGCAGAAAAAGCTAACACTGCCTTATGAAGCCAAACTTTTCTTGTAACGAGATTCTGGCCTCTTGTTTTGCAGCTGTAGCTTATACCAGGGTGAGGAGTGTCTCTGCCTGTCCTCCAAGACCAACGTCTTGGCAGGCAGGTCCTTCTCAAGTACAAATGCCTGGGAAAAGAGTGAGAGAGTATGCACAGGCTGCAGGCAGTACTGTTCCCTCCTCTCTGTCGTGGCCTGATGAGAGTTGGGAAAGGTGAGTCAGTCTGATAGCATTAGTTCCCTATTATATGCCATGACATTAGGTAACATTTTTTATTTTATAATCTATGGAGTTCTCCAGGGATTCGGAGTCTCATATCCCTACACAAAACCCCTTTAGAGAGGTTGCATTTTGGCCCCTTCCATTTCTGCCTGGTAACTTCTGCCTTGTTTGATGTCTGCTCCCGTGTCATTTGAGAAACCAGCTTGTTTCAGACTACCCAAAAGCTAACGGGGCCCCCTTGCCTCTGTTCCGCTGGCTCCAAGGGTGGAAGTCTGGACTGAGAAAGCTTAATTGAGAGCTCAGAGGGATTTAAAAGCTAGGTGTGTTTTTAAGCCTCTCTTTATCCATATCGAAGTCTGCAGTTAGGAATCCCAACCAAATTTTCATGTTCAGGGTGTTCTCTGGGAAAATGGCATGCTAACTCCGGACAGCTCTCGTCAGGGACACCCCAGATCTGTGCTATGT
Source organism: Zonotrichia leucophrys gambelii (assembly GCF_028769735.1). Lineage (NCBI taxonomy): Eukaryota > Metazoa > Chordata > Aves > Passeriformes > Passerellidae > Zonotrichia > Zonotrichia leucophrys. The sequence continues at coordinate 1,393,967 of NC_088190.1, read as the reverse complement.
GTTCACTGCCCATTCCCACCTTACAGCTGAATCAGAGAAATGGGCCCTTTCTCCGTCTGGCACTTAAAGCTCTAATTGTCAACATTGTCTTCTCCTTTATGACGATTTTCAAGTTTTCCTGGAAAATTCCACATCTCTGCATGAGGCCAAGGCTCTGGCTGGGGTGAAACCAAGAAGGATTAATTTATAAAGCTCACTAGCTTACACAGGAACTCTGTAATATAATTATAGCTTCTGTAAGAAAAGGCCCTGGAGTCGAAGAGGTCTGTGAAAATTGCATGGGATTGGGAAGAGTATTCTTTGAGCCCCCATGTCCCTGGCTTGCCCTTCCCCTTGCTTTTAAATTCAGGACTTTCCCTGCCCCCAAGTGCCCTTTGCTTCTGAACATGTCTTTGGTCTTTGCTGCTGCTCTTCATGCTACCAGCTTGCCCCTAGGCTCTGGCAGTTGAGAGGGGCATCTGCTCTTGAGTTCAAAGCTGCTGGCTTTGGAGGTCCATACATCTTCTGGATTCGGTACAGCCCCTGTCAGAGTCTGGCTGTTAGCAGGGACAGCTCCTGGGGGATATGGGGATATGCAGCTCTTCCTTCTCCTCCATTTTTTCCCTTCCAGCTCTTTGAGTTGTATTCCTCCTGCTGCAAAGAGGAGAACTCTTGGTGTCTCCTCCCACACCTTCCTGCATCTTCCCCAGATGCTGCCATCCTGCTCTGCTGGGCAGCAGCAGCTCTGGGTGAGACAAGTGCCCGGAGTGAGCTCCATTGAGACACCCAGGCCAGCTGGGGACAGCTCCATCCCCAGGGAGACAGTGCTGTGAGCCCAGAGCTGCAGGAGGAGGCTTTTCTTCTGATTTCTCCAAACTTTCCCACCCCGGCTGCGGCTCTACAAAGAGGCCCTGGCCCCGTGCACGGGGCCTTCCGCATGAAGGGGTCTCGCCAGCTCCTCTTTATTGAGTCTTCAAGCGCTGGCAGGACACTCCATTAAAAAGCCATTTGCTTTTGTATCCCCAGGCCCCCAGCCGGCTCCCACTCATGTGACACTGGCCACAGTTGTAAAACAACAACACAAATAGTTGGCAACTACTGCGGGTTTTTTCAAACCAGGGTCGTCATAGCAACTTCCCCCAGTCAATCACTGGTGAGGCAGCCTGCCAAGGGGTGCTCTGAGTGGCAGGGCAGCCCCGCTGCAGAGCAGCCCCGAGCAGGGAGCTCGCAGGGATCCCTGTCACCAGGACTCATCAGCCTGCTTCCTGCCTTAGTGAAATGCAGACGCCTTGGCTGCGCAGAGCTGGCACAGGAACAGGAGATACCCAGTCCTCCATCCCAGAACTTCCCTGAGCTCGGACCCAGGCTACAGGGTCCCTGCTCCTGCTGGCAGAGTGCCATTGGGAGAATCCCTCGGCACCTGGCATCGTGCCAGAGGGGGCATCCAAAGCTGCCCTCAGTTCGGCACAGTGCCAGGGGGCATCTGAATGCCCCCCATGTGTGGCACGTTGTCACGGGGCATATGAGTCCCTCTGCCCGTGGCGCTGTGCCAGGTGGATCAGAACATGGCACACTGTCCTGGCAAGTGGCTCCATGCCAGGTCTGATCAGCAGTATCGACCACTGTTGTGTCTTGCAGGATGTAGGACCAAGAAGTGACTTGGCACTTCTTTAAACTCCTGGTCTTGCAGGAAGGTGTGTGAATCCCACAGGTTCTTGCATGAATGGAGGAGGTGGCACAGCTGGAAGGAGACAGCAGTGCTTACAAGAGAGCTGTGAGTCACACCTTTGTGGTGGCATGTGGGTAGGGAAGAGGATGGACACCCCCAGTGGAGCAGGGTCCCACTGCCACTGGGAGCAGGAAAAGGGAGGATCTCCTCTGCTCCTCCCATCCCATCTCTTCTTGCCTTTGGAGAACCTCAGCGCTCTTGGGCTGCTACAACTCTGCTTTTATGATTCTGTTGGCTTTTCTTGTATGTCCTGAACATTTCATGAGTCTTGTGAGCCACTGTCCTAGACTTAGCCCAGAGCCCATAACTGGGCAGCCAGTTTTGGCTGGACTGCTCCCACCTGTGCAGATAGCAATGCCTATGCTCCAGAAGATTGTCCTGGCTGTCACTGCTGTCCCATGGCAGGGTTTCTAAGAGAGCAGACCTCGGGCTGCCACTGTTGTCGTCACATCTCTCTACTTGAGGATCCCTGGCTGCCTTGAGTGACTCCTGGAGGAGAGGAATGTTAAAAATCCGCTCTTGTAGTAAGTTGGCACCACATCCAGCCACCGTCTGCTCTGTGCCAGGGCTTAGTAAAATGTTGGCGAGGACTGCAGCTCTGTACTCAGGCTCCCCCCTTCCCCTTTTGTCTCAGTTGGTTTGGCAATTGCATGGTGGTAACACAGCTCAGGGTGGCACAGGAGCTTTGCTGCCCATATGCAGCTGGAAAGTGAAAAGGGATTTCCAGGCAGAGCAAATGATGAAGGGAAATGGAATGTGAGGGTCTGTGGCAGCAGGCCAGGGGCATGCCAGGCGTTTTGCTAACCCTGGCACATTCACTGTGGCTGGGGAGATGCTGAGGATGGATGTGCCCCATCCCGTGGCTGGAGCTGCCAGGATGTGCTGCTCCACAGGTGGCTGGATCCCTTGGCTGCTGCTGTAGCTGGGGTCTGAGGGGGCTCACGAAGGCAGGCGAGGAGCTGCTAGGCTCTGTGCAAATCCTGCTTGTTGGCACTGCAGTTACAAGCATGGTAACTGTTGGCTGGGGCAGGGAGGAGGGATGCCGGCTCCTTCACTTTGTTACTTTGCATCTTCGTCACTCTGTCTCAGTTCTCTCACTCATTTGTTCTTAATTATTTGTTAATTTCCTTCCCTTCTTCCTCAATTTGTTCTCTCAGTCATCTGCTCTCTCATTTGCTTTTTCTTTCCTTTGTTGCTGTTGTTTGCCACCTAATTTCCTTCTTTCATTCCTGTCACTCTTAGTTGTCCTCTCTCATTCCTTCTACTTTTTTCTCCTCTTCCCTCCCTCCTCCCCTGGGCATTTTCAGTATCTGTGGCTTTTTTCTGGTTTTGTTTCTAATCCCAAGTGAGTTGATTTCCTTCAGAGACACCTCACTGTTGTTCCACGCAGAGCTCCTCAAGCTGCTGCCCCTTTGTGCTGCACTGGGCAGGTGTCCCTTTACCTTTGGCCTTTAAACTTTGAAGGTGGCCCCAGTGAGCGAACACCTCATGGGGCTGACATTGGGAAGGGAAGGAGAGAGCCACGCTCACATCCTGCCCTGAGCAGGGGTTCAAGGCTAGGGAATGGTGGTTCTCCTTGCCCTTTGGGGTGCTGTGCTGCAGGTGGCCCTGGCAGAGTCAGGTCTGTGACCCTCACCTGGGCGATGTGTACGCACGCAGGGGTGTGTGAGGCCCTGGCTGCCGGGGTGGGCCTTGGCTGTGGGCACACCTGCACGCGCTGCTGCGCTCATCTGTGCTGGTGCTGAGGTGCCAGCACCTGCCTCGGAGCCGCCTCCGCTGCCGCTTCCCTCTGCCCGCCTCGCTGCGAGCGCATCCGCAGAGCTTGGGCTCCCCACGCACCTGCCTGCGCGTGCTGACGCCCGTGCGGAGGTGTGTGCCCGCGGCCTGCCCGTGGGCCCGGGTGCTGCCTGTCCTCCAGCAGCTCCCACACGCTCCTGCCGGCCTTGGCACACATTTTGGGGAGGCACATGCCTGTGCACATCTGCACTCACATGTCACCGGCGCACGCACCGCTCTGACATGCGCCCGCGCCGCCTCCCCTGCGCACGGGCTGCCATGTGCTTTCCCATGCACTCGGCTCACTTGCTGCCATGCAGTAAATTATCTCCCCCTCTGCAGCCCACCGCCCCCTCCCCAAAACCCAGACCAGCTAAAGTGCTGTAACATAGTAGCTGCCTGAACTTCGATTCAAAGGTTAATATCAAAATCTGGAGCGGATTACCTAAAAATTACTTACAACACCATTAAAATTCTGAACTCTTTTTGTTGTGGCTGTAAATTAATTTAAAATGTCAGTTTTTTTGAGAAATCCAATAAGAAATTGAGCCAACGGAGCAATCTGTAAACTGTCTGGCACAGAGGAAAGTGTGTCTTTTCAATCGACAAGAAAAAATATGGGGCTTAACTGGAACCATATGGCAGCGCACTTGAGAGAAATCTGCTGAAGAGGAGGGAGGGGAGGGGGAAGCCAGGCAGGCAGGAGCAGCGGGAGAGCTGGCGGCTCGTGTGAGAGAGGAGAGGAGCGGAGGCTGCCCAGTGCAGGGGCTGGCAGGACAGGTGCATGGAGAGGACAGGCCCTGAGGAGCAGGGACAGCTCTTGGCCCTGCAGGGACCCGCATGCCAGGGCATCCCAGGCAGTGGAGCTGTTCTCGAGGTCCCCGCGGGCATTGCGTTTGGCAGTGGGGCTCTGTGAGCTGCACAGGGGACACACAAGGGCTGAGCAGTGAGGGCAAGTGGGAAATGAGGTTTAAGTGGGTTTTCTGTGGTGTCTGTGCCCCTTGCTGGCCCACAAGCGCCCTGCCACCCAGTTCCTCCAGCGGCCTCTCTGCTGGTTGTCCCCCTTGCCAGGAATTGTGGATGGCATGGAGGAGGGGTGGCTTCTTAGCTCTGACCCAAAAGTAAAGTGGGACCTGAGAGGCTGGTGGGGAAGGGCTGCCACTGCACATCCCCTGCCCCAGCCCCCTCTCCTTTGGCTCAGATCCTCACAGCATTCCTTGAGCTGGTGAGAAACCCAGCTTCCCCTCTGTGTCTCCTGCCTGCCGACATGTGTTACCCATTAGGCCTTAATTTCAGAAGATTTACAACACATTAAGTAATTTGTAGGTTATTTCAACTTTAATCTGCTGAAGTCGAGAAAATCAAAATTAAATTCAAAACACACGGATCTTCAAAGTACTGGGATTGGGGATGGGAGGGGGTTGTTTACCAGCCCTTGCTTGTCTCTTCTCCAGTGTCACTGCCACGGTGTCCCCATTGCAATGCTGCCCTTCCCACCACCTTTGCTGGTAGCAGGGATGATGAGGACCATAGAGGTGAGCTTCAACAATCTGCTAGCTCTGGATGAGGGGTGTCAGTGATCACAGAATGAAGCCTTTTGGAAGTCAGGTGATTGACCACTTCCATGGCACAAGAGGGAACGCCCTGGTCCTGACAGTTTCTTTTCTGTGATGGTGTCTGTCATGAGCTTGAGTGGCAGATGCACAAACACTCCCTGGGCTCTGGAGCCAAGGACATTACCTCTCTGTCCCTCACTTTCCTATGATGGGAAGAGCACCATGCCTTGTGAAAGTGGGTTTGCTGAGGCTGTCAGGCATTTAGATGCTATAGAGAGGGAGGCTGCCAGCCCAAAGGAGTAAAACAGGGGTGGGGACCTGGGGACAACTGCTGTGACAGGCTTTCCTGCTCCTCTTCTACATTTACTGGCATTTGTGCCACTCTGCCCCTCTTCCTGTGTTCCTCTTTGATTCAACAAGTATTCCTCTTCCTGAAAAGGGATTTGGTCCCCTTCACCTATTCTTTTTCTTCTGTCTGCAAGTGAGATCACAGGAACCCTGTCCATGTTGTGGATCTGTGGCTGGAGAGTCCCTGTGGGATTTATCCAACATTTCCATAGCGTCCTACACATAACAGGATCAGATCATTGACAGCTTTCAGAACAGGTCTGAAACTAGTCTGATCATTCCTTTAAGTGATTAGAGAAGCCAAAGTGGAGATCTTCCTTAAACTCTTGGGGTGGGATAATGAACTAGTTGAATCACAGAACTGGGAGTCTTTTCTGATGAACAGAGGCTGTTAAGGCGTTATCTTGGGGCTCAGGAGATCTAAGATTTGTCTCAGCTCTCTACGATGCCAAGTTTTGTGTTGATCTAAAACAAATCTCTTACCCAATTTGTGCCTCAGTTCTCTGCCTGTGTAGTTGAAATAACACTTGGAGTAAAGTTGATAGGAAGGATATTGTTGGATGTTAAACCGTACTGAGGAGCTGGGCCTGGTGTGGCTCCTGGAGTGGAGTCCCCAAGTGGTCTCTGTGCCTCAGTTCCCCCACGTGTGCAGGGTTAAAAAAGACTTTTCTTCTCTCCCTGGACTTTGATGAATGGAAAGTGTGTGTGTCACAGCTCTGCTATTTCGCACTGATCTCTCCACCCACATCCCAGACAGTTTCCGGGTTCCCAGCCCACCAAATCCCTCAGGCATCTCTTCAGGGGCCCTTTCCTCTTCCAGTTGAGTGCTGCCTTATCCCAGAGCTGGGTGGCAGGGTGCAGCAGACATCCCATTTGGGAGCAATCCAGAACTGCTGAAAGGCTGAGCGTGCTGACGAGTTGGTTTTTGTGCGTCCCTGCATTGCAAGGGTGCACAGCCCAGAGCTGACTTTGTTGTCTTGACTGTCTGTGAGCCAGATCCCCTGGAAGTTGGCTTTATCAGGAAATGTGTCATTGAATTGCACTTAGGGAAACAAGCACTTTTGAGGGTGATGTCCCCAGTTCTGCTCCAACAAGGAATCTGGACATGCAGGAAGCGTGTTACACTTCATCTGCATCTGTAGGTTTTCCTGCTTCAGGCCTGAATACCTGGCTCTGTCCATTTCATATTCTTGCCTATGCTGGGAAATTTTTATCAGTACCATCACAGATTTGTATTTTCTCTGAGATTATACTTCACACGCCTTACACAGCTGCTCTGACCTGTTTCAAGGGGGTAGATGTGGATACAGATGTGGTGTGTGACTCCGTGTTTTGTACAGACCACTGGGCAGCCTTCAGAGTAGTAGCTTACAGTGCCTTTTGATCTGGGTTGGTTTTAAACCAGATGTCAAGGCATGTATGCTGTAAAACAGAAATTGTTTCTCTGGTCTCTGCAGAGTTCATCTCCTGGGTCTTCTCCTTGCAAGGAGGAAAGAAAAAAGGATTTGTGTGGAGCAGTTTTCTGTTAGCCCTTATGAAAAGTCTTGTGTAAAAAAGGTTGAAATTTATTTTTATATGTATTAGCTGGTCAAGCTAAACCCTGGAGAGCTTCTCAGATTCACATTAAAGGTACAACCTGCATTATCCACACAAAGCATGTCTCTGTTGAACTAGATGCCAGAACTGGTGACTTCATTAAGACACAGATTTCACTTCAGTTTTAATGGTGTCAGGAATCTGCTGTCTTTGTTAGTGCTGACTTATCCTAACACCCTGAAAGTTAAATAAAAATGTTTCTACCCACTGCTCACTCAGCTACAGGTGGTGGTGAGAATTTTTGCTTCTGTTTTCTAGGGAGTACTGGACCTGGAAGCATGCAGGGAGATCTTCCCGTGGAACAGGAATGCCATTTGGCAGTTAGTCTGGATTATGGGGCTGAGATGTGCTTCTGTTACTAGTCAGCCCTTTCAGCTTTCTCCCACCCCCTGCTCATGACTGTGTAGGCTGATGTGCTGAGTTGATGAAGGTTTAGAGAAAATTTAAGGATCCTGTGTTGGAAAGTGTTATAGTGGAACAAGAGCACACACCCTGACAGCCATGATGCCATTTAATTCAGGTCTAGTGTCCTTAATCCTCTTGTAATGATCAGCAAAAGTTTAGACTTTATGCAAAGTGAAGGAGAACGAATTGCCCTTTTCAAGCAGAGGGGAAATCAAGTCACAGGAAAAGGTACATGAATAATTTTCAGGTGTTCATGAGCCTTTGGCAGAGCAGGGAGTGGTGCTTGAGCACCCACCTCTCAATCCTGTGCTCTAACTCCTAGATCAAACGTTCCCAGACTTTTTTCAGTGGATGGGAGGCAGCTGAATAGAGAGTTGGCCTGATTGATGCCCTTTCTGTACATAATCACAGAATCTCCCTGTGGCAATTCCAGCAATTGCTTACGTGGGAGGTAATGGCAGGAAAATACTCTTGGTAGGATTTGTATGTGCTTTGTGTTTGCTAAACCTGATCTCCTTGAAGTCCTAGAAGTTTGACTCAACACTTCAGTGCCAGCAGAATTGACCTTAGTGCTGGGCAGTTTCACAAATTTGTGTCTTCTCAGTTGCTTTGAAAGCAGGTGGGGAGCTGAGGGAATGAGGAGGAGCCATCCACAGAAGTCACCTTTCCATCAGGTGATATTCCAGGGCAAGTAGCAAAACACCAGCAGCTGGGAACCTCTGCTTTTAACCCTTCTGCCTTTGGGATATGTCTTCTCTTGTGTCCTTAAGCATCCTCAGCTCTAAAATATGTTAATCTTTGGGGGTTCTGCTCATCAAGGGCTCAGGGCACAGGGAGGTGCATGTTTTCCCCCCGGGACAGCGCAGCCTGCGCAGTGCCAGGGGAGCCCACAGCTCCTGCCTCTGCCCTGGGCTTTGAGCAGGTCTAAGGTCCCACAGCTCACCAGGGTGTGCTCAGCAGTGCCTTTGAACCAGCTGACCACAGTGTGAGCAGCACACACTCTGGTACAGGCTGATTGCCCAGGGCTCCATTCAGCTTTTCTGAAAGGTTTGGGTGCCAGAGCTGCTCAGACTGAGGTACTCAAGAGAACTGCAGTGTAGATACAGCCTTGGTGACTTGCTGGGCCCTTTTCCACCCTCTTCCTCTCGCTGTCCTCTGTGCCTTGTGCTCAGGTGGACAAAAAGATGGTGCACTCTGTAAACAGTCATTCACTTCCTTTGGCTGAGACTGAGATAGGTGATTTGTCCAGTTCAATATCCAGGGGCACGTGGGAAAGTTTGGGTGTGCTCTTTCTTTTCAGTATCTTTGGACCAAAACCACTTCCTGGCTGAACTGCTGAGTATGAATGAGTTGTGGAAGTGGAGAATGTGAACCAGGAACGCCGAGCTGGGCGGTGATGATGAGATTCCAGTTCAGTACATCTTATATGGGCACTTCTTAAAACTTCAAGGCAGTGTGATGCTTCCTAAGCACCGCTTGTAATTGTGCAAAGAGAACAAGAGAAGACCGACATTGGTAACTCCTGAGGCTTTTGAAGGATAACAGAATATCTTGCCCAGAAAGCACAAAAGGGGTCATGAAAAACTGCTTCAGATAGCTCTGCTGGTTGGGCTGGGGAGGGATGGAAGCTGGAGGGGCTTGACATACAGCAGGAAGGAGGCCCTGGCTCATCCGAGCGTGCCAGGCAGGTAGCTGGTTGCCCTGTTTCTCCTTGGTGTCTGCTACTCTCCGAGTCCTGGTTCACAGCTCCCTGCAAGCCAGGGATGGAGGAGATCCTATGAAAATGATGATATGTGACAATCAGTCACAGCAATTAGTGTTTTGGTTAACAGGCCTTTTTTGTTTTCTCTCACCCAGACAGAATGTCACAAATAAATCCTCGCCTGCATTTGCATATTAATTGGATCGGAGACGTCAAGCATCTTTCATTAAAGAAAATGATCTGCATATTTGGAGACATAAAATAGTTATTTTGATGGGTTTTTTTCATAAGATCAGGGGGTGGGGGAGGAAGGTGATGGGAGCAGTGGAAATTGAGGTAGAGTGAAGGCAGAGAAAGCAGCTTTTGTGGTTAACCCCTTGTGGCCCAGAACTAGCTGGTGCCCAAAGCAAAAATAATAATAATATATATAAATAAATAAATAAATTCTGGGTCTCAGAGCAGCTTGTAGAGAACTGCACCATCCTCTCCATAGCTTTGTTCTTGAGGCCACAGAGTTGCTAGGTAGCCACAAACACACTTCCGAAACATCTTCCCTTGTCTACTCTGTCCAGCCACAGAGCTGGGTTGTTACAGGACCCTCCTTGTCATCTCCCCTTCCTGACAGCACCTTGGCCATACTGATGGCTGCTTCCTCTCAGGCTGTGCCAGTACCATGCCTTTCAGATCTGTGTGCAGTGCAGGCCTGTGTGCCTGAAGCAAGCAGCAGTGATGGGAGGGTGACCATGTGCCTGGGGAAACACTCTGGTCACAAGGGAGGGAGATTCTTATGCTCAGGTCCTGCCTCCGTTACCCCCATCTTAGGTGAGGGAGGTGCTAGAGGGCTGGGATGTGTTGGTTCCACAGCTGGGATCTTCTTCTCTCTTTCTGTGGTCTCTTCTGATTCGAGGCAGGGGTAAAAATTTCCCCAGTTCAAGTCAGTGGTGGTGTATGTGGTCAATAGGAGAGTCCCCTCTTTAACTCCTGGATTTCTAGCCCTGTGCTAGCCTTTGGTACTTCTGGCAGCAGCCCAGGGCAGGATGTAAGGAACTTGACCCTCTGCTTTGGAAACTGACTGGGGAATTTCTGTAGGCAGCATGCAGTGGCTTGAGATGGATTTTGGCTAGGACACTGAGGTTAACACTGCAATGGTTCCAAGGGTACATTCACATGAATGTAAATGATCATGTTATGGCAGATCAGCAAGTTGCTGCTTGTTAGCTGTGCTGCTGTGGGACTCTGAGAACACTACTTGCCTGTTGCAGATTCCAGGTAAAATGTATTTGCCTGAAACTGATGCAGACGTGAATTGAGGGACTGGCTTCCCCTTTACAAGTTTCCACAGCATTGCTGAGTGCCCTTGTCCACCTGCTCCCACAGAAGACTGCCTCCCTTCAGCCCAGTCCTGTCCTTTCCAGCCAGTCTAATGCTGTGGACCAAGATCTCACCAAGCTCATTTCACTGAGGTGTCCCTAAAGACGAGTTGCTCCAAACCAGCAGGTGTGGCAGCAGCTTTGGTTTTACAGGTTCCCAATCCCTTTATCTTCAGAGCTGCCCTCAGGAGTCTCAGCTGAGCATTGCAGAGAAACACAGTCCTGGGATTCCCTGCCCAGTGCCGAGGATGACAGGAGCTGGCAGCCTCATCAGGGCATGGCAGAAAGTGTCCTCTGGCCCCAGCACTCTTGGAGAGGAGCCCGTGGAGGGCTCCCTGCCATTCCTGAACAGTGCTGTGCGTGGCACAGCTCTAGCTCCCAGCAGAAATGCTTCTGGGACTGAGTCAGGGGGAAGGTGGAGAGAGACGGATGTGTTTGCAGTCATGGCACATCACCTATGTCATGCTTTGCTTTGTTCTACTTTTAAGAGCTCATCTAAGTCAGAAAGACCCCTGAGGACATCTGCTGGGGTCAGTTTTCAGGATTTTCCAATTTTGTGCATTAGAAAACAGAATTTGTTTCAGAAAGCCCATCTGCCTTTTGGGCAGAGCATGGTGCTCACTGTGGTACAGCCTGGCATGAGCAGATCCCTCTGAGGCCGTGTTTTCCTGGGGGAGTTTCCCCATGTGCTGGAAATGTGGAAACGTGGAAAACTTGGTCTTGAAGCTGAGAGTGAGGACAAAGCAGAGGCTCTGGTTAGACAAGTACGCCAGAGCTGCCAGTAATGGAGCGTGGGGGCTGCTGGGGTAGGTTTAAGGAAATCAGCTGGGAATAGATGAGAGATAATTTGCCTTATCAAAGTGCAAGGAGCAGGTCTCTCTGGGCTTCTGAAATCACTGCCAGAAGGTGGGGAACGCAGCGCAACCCAGAGCATGTGAGTGCTGGTTTGGGACCCAGCTTCTTTTCTTGGCTTTGCCATGACCCATTTAACCTTAAACAAGTCATCAAGAGATGAAATCACCTCTCTCAGCCTTGATTTCCCTTTGCCTGCCTCTGATATTTTAGCCCAACCGCCTCAGGCCGTCTCATCCTCAAAAATCACCTGGTGCACAAGGGGTCAGGCGTAATGGAGCAGCCATAAAGAAGGGTGCAAGGCTGCCTTTCCTCTGTGCTTAGAATCTCTGCAGGAAAGGCTTTGGCACATGATAAAATCTTCAGGGCACTCTTTAGTAGAAAGATTCAGCTCCTGGCTCCAGAGAGCTCTGTCCTCTGATGATGAAGGGACCGTGTTTCACACCCCTGTACTGCCTCATTTTGCAGAAAGGCCTGTAATTAGCCATGGTTCCTCTCTCTACCTCACATATCAAGGCATGTTGCTGGGGTTTTTTTCAGAATCCTGATCCTAGGAAGCCATCAGTATCCAGGAAACTTTATCACACACACTCGAAATAACCCAGAAAGCTGCCAGCCCCATATTAGGGAATGAATCCCTGACAGAAAGTAAAGTGGATGCAGAATTTATTGACAGGCTACTGTGACTGCAGGCAATTTGTGACCCAGCCCCTTCCTTTACCTCCACCCCTCCCCATAAACAACAACCCAAAAACCCTCTTCAGTCCTTCAGCCTTTATATTTAGAATGTCTGAGTCTGCCCCACATCCAGTCCTCTCCATTATCTCCTGTAGCTCAATACAAACAGGGAGAAAATCAACAAAAACAACAAAATCCCAACACCATCCAGCCTGAAAGTTCTTTTCCTGAGCTCACATTGGGGCAGAGGGTTGCTGTCCTCATTGCTCCAGTGCAAGGCAGGATGAGCTGGTGGATGGAGCAGGAGGTGGATGAAAATGAGCTCCTTGCTGGCTCTGCTGGGGACAGGACATGTTAATCTTTAATGACTAAGTTTCCCCGTTTGTAGATCTCTACCATCACTGCAGCCTCCAAAAGCCTTTCATGTCTGCTTGGTGAATTCCTGGAGAGGTTCATTGAGCTTCTGTAGTTTCTGTTGGGAACTTGAAGCAGGGGTTTGGGATACTTGCTTGTGACTTTTAACAAAAGGATTTGTTTATGAATTTTTTTCTGCTCTTCCTTATGAGGAAGGGTAGGCACTCAGGAATATCATCTGTGAGGTAGCATGGGCTTAGGCGTGAGTTGCTGTAGAGATGTGAAATGTCACTGTACTATATATGTATTAGGATCTAGAGAAAAGAAGGGAAGTGTAGGATGTGCGTTAGCAGTTGAATTGCACACGGAAATTTTCCCCTTGCAGTTCTCAGGGGAGGCAGGTATCTCTGAGGCTCGTGCTGTACCAAAGCACAGAAAGGTCCAGTGTCAGACCATGGCCACCAAGAGGCTCATCCCCGAGGACAGGATGGGTTTGGGGATAACTGCACCTCTCCAAGCAGTAGTTGGTAGTAGGAGAGGGTTTGGTGGTTTGTGGCACATTCAGCTCAGCAGACGGCAACTACAGATTGTCTCTTTGGCACCTGCTGTCCTTTAGCAGTCGGACGGCACCATCAGTCATATCCAGACACCATCAGGAAATGATTCCCAATCAATTATAATTGCTCTTCACCTACTTCCTGTATAAATCACTGATGTTTCACTGCAGATGCCAGTGAAACCGAGGAGCAGGAGTCTCTTCCCTCGACTTTCTGCCTGTGTCTCAGGCCCACCCACTGAGTTTGTAGGGATGGCCCTGTCATTCTGAGGAGCAGCCAGTGATTGGGATTTAAAAGCACTGGCATGTTTTATTGCCTCTGGAACCTAGGGACAGATGAGAGGAGGATAGTGTGTGCTCCTCGTGTCTCTGTGATCCACGGGAAGGTGGGGAGAGGGGCTGTGAGACAGCGCCCACACCTCCAGCGTTCAGCTGATGGCAGAGGTTTCATGCAGAGGCAATGGAAGCAGAGATCTCATTAATGCTGGATTAGGTCCTAAAACAGCCTTTCCCAATGGGATCCTGGGTGGAGTTTACCAGACAGGTGTTCTCACTTTCTTATTCATTCTTCTTCTCCTTCCTCTCCTTGTTTCCTCTTCTTCGTTTCTTCCAGGCTTGTTTGTGTGCTTAGCAAGGAGAGGGACTGGTGTTCAAAAGTGGACTTGAAGCCGAGTAAAAGACCTGCTAAGGGAGGCAGCACCTAATGCTGTTTGATTTTCGTGGTATCAAAACATTCTGAGCTCTTCTTTTGAAACCTCAGCAGCGTGTAAGATGCAATGGAACACCTTTGGGGAAGGGAAGGTCAGAGACTGAAATATCCTTTTGGAGAAGGGCAGAAAGCCAGGCTGGAGAGGCGTGGAGACCGTGGCGGGGGAAGAGGAGTGGGGTGAGGGTGGTGGGAGGGATGCAGGATGGGCACGGAGCGGGGTGGCGTGCGGCGGTGGAGCCGTGCCAGCGCGGATCCCGTCTGGCCGGAGTGGCGAGGAGATGCTGCGTGCCCGTGGGTGGTGATGATGATGATGGTGATGGTGGTGATGATGGTGGTGGTGCTGGGGAGCCCGGTCAGGCCGGGGCAGGCGCGGGCGGGCGGCTGCAGTGACTTTCCAGGCGGATGATTATTTTATGGAGTCCTCAGAAGTCCAAAGTTATGTGTGTTTGTTAAGCGCCGTAACGCTGAGTTTATTTAATGTGGTTTTAACTGCTGCGTGCTTTTATAAATCAAAATAATTAAAAATAATAAATTTGAAGGTTAAACAACAGCCTGTGCTGTGGCAAAGGAGAGAGAATGTCTCTGGGCTGTGTTTGCAGGGAGGGAAGCAGGGGTTCCCAACAGCTGCCTGCACCACTGTCACATCACTTGAGGGCTGGGGGCAGGTTTCAGGCTGGTGCAGCAGGGAAAAGGCAGTGCCAAAGTCCAGCCTGTCAAGGCCATAATGAGGAAGGGCATGTCCAAGTGGCAATGGCAGCCCCAGTTGTGTCCTCATGACAGCCAAAGATCGCTGGTTCTCTTCCTCTTTTCCTAGTTTCAAAGCACCTACAGACACTTGGATTTGCTGTACTCCTCATAGGATTTTCCGGCTATCAATATTCTTGTTGTTGCAGGGCATTTCTATTGACGCCACATCTCAGCCTGCATTATTTACACAGAGCTATCGAATCTGTCCCAGTATTCAGGACAGCCTGACAGAACCCAGCCTCCCTCTTTAAAGGTTAAACAGGCCAGGTCCCCTCACAACATGGGCTCAGGGCTTGGAAAACACAGGGCTCCAAGCACCTACCTCCCTCTACACACACTCCCTTTCATTTCAGCTCAGAAAGGTTACCCTGAGGTGCCAGGACTGGGAAGTGGAGGGTGCTGGAGAGTGTGTGTGTCTCTTTAAATGCTCTTTCTGTCAGTGTGATAAGGAATTTGATGGCTTTATCAGAAATACCAAAGCTTTATTTAGCAGGGTGAGGCGAGCGCCACTCAGCCCCTCACAATCTGCTGATAAATTGGAAAGAAAAGAAAGAGAGAAAGAAAGAGAGAAAGGAAAGAGAAAAGAAAAAGAAAAAGAGAAAAAGAAAAAGAAAAAGAAAAAGAAAAAGAAAAAGAAAAAGAAAAAGAAAAAGAAAAAGAAAAAGAAAAAGAGGCAGTGGGAAGAGGAAAGTCTAAACTTTCCTTTATTGCATTTGGGCATGGTGCAGCTTTCAGGGAAAGCCGAGTCACAGAAATCCTGCCTCAGTGCACTGTGATGGGTTTGGGGAAGGCAGTGCTGAGTGAGAAGTCTGGATTCACAATCCCATCCTGCCTGCACTGTGTAATGCTACCACTGCTTTCCTTCTAAACAGGCTAAATGTCAATTTTGTAGTTAAATCACAGAACTGGGTGTCAAGTGTCCTGGTCCCTAGCCACAGCTCTTCCAACTGCCCCCCATGGAAATCTACTGCCTTCTCTTTGCCTCTGTGGGGGCACTCTGTGCACATGAGCAGAGCAGCACCTGGGTTTGCAGCAGAGCAAGGAGTGTGCAGGGTTTTCCAGAGGATGCCCATTGCCAGGGCTCCATGGAGGTTGAAGGAGTTGTGCTGCCTTATTGAAACAAACCTGGCCCCGTGGTTGTGCAGCTGTCTGAGATCTGGGCTGGGAGGTGCTCAAGACAGACCCAGTATTTCTCCTGATCTGCGTTTATCATGAACACATGACATCTATTATATATCATTGCCATGTTTTGTTGTTCATCGCGTGCCTGCACACAGGCCACACACATTGTGACAGCTTTGGTCCCTTCTTGATGTCGTGCCTCCACACCTTTTTCTTTCCATCTTTGTGTTCATTCTTACTCCTCCTCTTTCCTTTCTCTCTTTCGTTTGATTTTTCCTCTCCCCTCGGCTTGCACGCATGCACACAGACAAACACACACGCATACAAAGCCCTTTCACAGTTGGATCATCTGTTCTTGGCTCTCACCCACATCTCTTTTTGATGTGGTTTCTGGAGGGTTTGGGCCAAGTCCCCCATTTCTCTCTCTGACATCAGGAAGCCTGCTGCAGCCTCTGATTCCAGCCGGATCTGGTTAACTCTCTTAGGAAACCTTGCCACCTACCAGAGTACAGCTAGTGTTCCAAGCCTGGCCGGAAAGGAGAAAGAGGGCTTGATCTACGCTGAGTTACAGCCTGATGTTCTGGAGTTACTCATGATTTACACTGATTTGCATGAGCACAGAACAAGGTTCTGAGCTGATGGAGTGACTATGGAGCTGCTCCTTTAGAAGATATTTCCCTTGTTGGGGTTGTGTGGTTGCTTTCCCTCTGCAAAGCTGGCCACACAGGAGCAGTCCCCTGAGCTCCAGGCAGGGCTCTGCCTCTCAGCTCCCATTCTGGGGCTTCTTGTAAGGATTTAAAAGCACATTTTCTCTTGGCCTCAGCCTGGGACATCTCTCGGCTTTTTTGAAGCCCTGTCTGGTGCAGTGCTGTCCCTCTAGCAGGGAGGACACCCTGTTCACTTGAGCACCATGTCAGAGAGAACCACCCATGAAACGCAGCTGGCAGTCCCACAGGCAATTCCTCCTCCGGCAGGCAAGGCAAAGATGGTGTGATTGTGAGCGGGTGAGCAGAGAAATTTAAAAAAAGCTTAACAGCAACTGGGTCTAAGCGACC
Source organism: Zonotrichia leucophrys gambelii (assembly GCF_028769735.1). NCBI lineage: Eukaryota > Metazoa > Chordata > Aves > Passeriformes > Passerellidae > Zonotrichia > Zonotrichia leucophrys. Next base: position 1,377,433 of record NC_088190.1, on the reverse strand, counting down.
CCTCTTCTCTGGAAGGTTTAAAGAGCCACGGTCAGTTTTGGGAAGAGGCTTGGCTGCGTGCTCGCTGTGTGATGTCTCCGTGCGGCCGCGGAGTGGCTGCATCGCAGCTGGCTGAGCTCCGAGTGCTGTGGAGTCCCCTGGGGGCTGCTGGCAATAGCTGTGCTTTCAGCACGGAGCAGAATGGGACAAAGGGACAGGGGCAGGGACACAGCCCTGCTCCTCGCAACACCCTTCTCGTCAGCTCTGCCCAAGCTGCCCTCGTGGCTTGTCTCAAATCCTGTTAAGTCAGCAGCAAAACTTTCACCAGCCTCGGTAAACAGCGAACATTTTCAGTCAGGTCCGCTCCAGGGCCAGGGATGGGGTTAGGAGGGAAATACCTGAGCGACAGTTTGCTGTAATAGAATGGGGAAGGAGGTGAGAGTAGATTGCTTTGGGCATGGGTAATGGGGCATGGAGACCTCAGTGACTCAGGCAGCACTGCGAACCTCTGTCCTGCTCACTCAAGCTGTGGCTGCTTGTCCTCTTGTCTGAAATGAGCCCATCATCTCAGCCTGCAACCCAGCAGGCTCCTGTCCCCTGCCACAGTGCATCTTTGCATGTGGCACTAACTGGCCACACCAACCAGGGCCTGTGGAGCCTGGACCCCGTTGGCTTCTCTTGCAGCTCAGTCATGAGATGGGGACAAGTTTGCCCCATGGCTGCCCACACAGCCCACACGCAAACTTTGCATTCGCTGATGATCCTGGGCAAAATTTGTTCCTTTCTAAAAGGAAAATTTGTACAGAATGGGCTAAAAGGCCTCAGGCTCCCCCAGTGTGGGCCTGGGGTGCTGGGATAGCACAGCTCCTCCCTGAAGCTGGCTAATAGAAATCAGTCCTGATTAGGATTAGTCCAGCCAGCACTGAGCTGGCAGGCTGATAATCTAATAAAAATTCCCAGGATTGGTTTACTCTGGGGAGGATTTGTGCTGGACGCGGGAGGAGCAGGATTAGCCCAGCTGTGTTAGGGAAGGGAGGGCAGCCCAGGGTGGGCCGCGAGGCTGCCGAGAGGGTGGGGGCAAGCAAGATGGACAGCAAGAGTAAGTGGAAGTGACAGGGTCAGACCAGGCCTTTGTCCTACAGCCTGATTAGAGAGTCTGCCCCCAGTTTCTTACACTTTGGGATGTTGTCGGACAAACTGGAGCTTAAATCTGTCAGAGCACAGTGGAGATTGGAGTTGACATCCCAGGAACATATTCCTTGCTGTGCAGAAATCCAGCCCTGCTGGGGAAATGTGAAATGCCCACCCCAGCCCCCTCTGAGTTGGAGGAGATGAGCTCAACTTCTTCCTTTAGCTGTGCTGGGTGGTTGAGGCTGAGAGCAGAGGCTTGTCCAGGAGCCAGGACCTGCCATGAGTGATCTGTGTTGAGTTCCATACTGGTCTCTCCAGCTTCAGCCCCTGATGGAGAGGAAGTCCTGAAAGCCAGGTTGCTCTCCCGCTGAAATCACCAGGCCTTGTTGCATGTGGTGGCAAAGGCACCCACCACACGTCAGTGAGAACTGGGCAGGAGATCTCTGTTCCTCCACGGAATCTTAGAATGGGCACTAAAGCTCCTTAGCATGCAGGGAGGAGGCCTGGAGCTGCAGGCAGTGACTCTTCAGACTGGGGCTGCCAAGGGTTTCTTGGGTTGCTGTTGAGGAAGACCCTTAATAGGGCAGGAGGTAATTTTCAGGCAGTAGTACCAGGCCCAGCTGTGCAGGCAGTGAGAAGCAAGCTTTGCAGTGCTGTTGGGTTTTGGCAGCCCTGTGAGGGCTCCGAGCCCCACGCCGCGCTGCCTGGGGAGCTGCTGGTGTGCCTGGTGCAGCAGACAGCTGGGGAGCTCACCCAGCCCCTCACCTGCCTGCTCTGGGGGTGAGCACAGGCACCCAGGCAGCCTTTTTGCTGCAGGAATTCTCAGCCTCTAGTGCCTGGGATGACTGTGAAAAACAGAAGTAACCCTGGAATGTGTGCACCCACATCCCTCATTTTAAATCAAGAGTATACGAGTCAGAACTTCACAGAGAAATGCCCTTGGACCTACAGAGGGTGCAGATTTTGTGAGGGGTTTTTGTCCTTTCAAAAATCTGCTGCTCCTGTGGATGGGCTGGAGTGGATCTGTCTGTGGACCAGCATCCTAAAAGCTCTGGGATCCTGTGGTTGTTTGGGACACCCTCCTCTTTAACTACCGAGCTCTGTCCCCCCAAAAGGTAAAAAAGAGAAGCAAAAGCCTCTAAGATGAAACCAGGATAACTAAGTAACAGGAGCTGTGTCCTCTCCAGGCTCGGGTAGCTGCATATATGATTGTCATCTTGATGAAATCCCCCCGGATGTAATGAGCTGATTTTCTGCTGTTAATATTGCATCTGCTGATGAAGGATTCGTTAGGATAATGGAACGAAGCTAAAATATAAATGACTCGCTGTCAAGAAGCAGCTTTTGCTAGTGTTCTCCTGACAGTTCCTTGGCCATGGCTAGGGAGTTTTGTGTGCTCTGCACATGTTTGCAAGGTGTGTGTGATTATTGGGTCCTGCATGTGCAGGGGCACACGGGCGGCAGGGTGTGTTCCCTACAAACCCAGTGCCTGGGTGCCGCTGGCAGGGCTCTCTGTGCCACAGGGACCAAATGGTGCTGCCCCAGAGAGCAGCAGCCAGGGAAAGTTGCTCCTTTGCTGAGCTGAGGCTGCCAGAAGAGGGGAGGGAGTGTGTGCTGCTGGAAAAGCATCTGTGCCTTCACTCCGGGTCATTTTCAGATCTGGCGTGTTCCTTTTCTCCTCCAGTTTAATTGCAAAAGTTGCTGTTTTCTTTCTGAACAAGGGAAATCAGTTTAAGCACGTTATAAAGTAAAACAGATATTTGCTCACAAAGCTTTTGTGAATGCAGAGTATTATTTTCATTGGAAAATGCAAAAAAGATCTTGATAAAAGGGCTTGTCATAGTGCTGAACAGTAATCCAACATCTGGGCAGAAAATCTCAAAGTTCCACTGTTGGTTTGGAGAGATGGGGTTGGTTTTCCTTGCAAAAAGTAGAAAAGAACCAGGTCTGTCAGTAAGGGGATTTTACCTTTAATGCAGTTTTGCACACTGTGATCCCAGCACTAGTTTCTCACCCCATCTCAGGACTGTGCACACATCTGAGCAGGTGTCAAGTCATTGTTATCAGATGTGGAGGGGGCAAACTTCTACAAAATATCTTTAAAGAATACCTTTTCAAGTACCCTTGGTATCTTTGACTTTCTGTACATTTTGTAAAAACATTAACCAAAATATAAAATTGCCAACTCTTCCTTTTACCCGATGCCTGAGGGCATTTGGTGTTTTCCCTTCAAATCCATAGACACAGGTCCAGTTCCTGCACCCATGAGAATCTCAGCTTTCATTGTTTGTTTGGGAGGACTTTTTTTAGTTTTTAATCACATTTCTCTCTCTTCTGATTACCAAGGGGAAAAAAAAAAAAAAAAAAGAGAATGCAAACATGAACCATAATGGCTCAAAAATGAAATTGTTTTCCATTATTATTTTTCAAATCCCATTTTTCAGCCAGTAATGTCAGGGATCAGAGCAGTGATTTTAGGTTTTTTCTGGAAGTGTGAGGTGGTGGTGGCCAGCCCCTCCTAACCTGCACATCTTTGGTGAATATTTGAACAAAGCTTGGCCTGGCACTACTTTTGGGCAGTTCCTCTCACTGCTCAGACTCCTCTAGTGAGGAACATCAGTGGTTTAATTGAATCATTCTTTACAAAAGACCGTGAATATCAATGATGGAGGAGGGTGGAGACACATGAATATGATGCTGGAAATTTTGCATTGAAATGTATTTGATGGAAAACAGCCTTCTGACCAAGTGAAATGCAGAGAGTGTGGGGGTAAACATACATGTAGAACTTTGTCAGCCTTCTTGTGAAAGCATTTCTTTGCATTTCTTCATGATAAAGACTACATGGAAGAAAATTTTCAACTAAAAGCTTATTTTCCCCAAGATATTTGTCAGGAAAAAGAACAACCTTTTCTGTCCAGAATTCTATCAGAATTTTACTTGGGCAAATCTAAGGAAATTAGTGGGATGTAGTGGCCTCCCTGGAGGCCAAATGCAAGGGGCAAGGAAGCCCATGGATATCCCTGTCCCACTGAATTCCCAGAGACAACTCTGCCAGGACTCTGATATGCCAGAAAAGGCAGAACAAGGACATTTTCTAGGGGATGAGAGTTACTCCCAATGGAAAAGTGGTACAGAAAAAGTGGAAAACCTTTTGTGCTTCTGCACTTTATATTGTGCAAGCTCTAAAGTCCCAAACTAACAGAGGAAGAAGCTGGGGAACAATTTGCAGTTTCTTTGCTACCTCTTGGCAAGAGTAACACAGCCAGTCCCAGGAAATTGCGAGTTGTGAGCTGGGCTCCAAAAATGTGAGATCATCCTGGAGGTTAGGAGATGGAGCAGGGAAATGCCGAAGGGTATGACATTCTTGGCCTTGCATTCCGAGTCCTTCAGCCTTTCTGGGCTTTCTGCAGAATTAGCCTGGGCAAGGGGAGGAGGTGGGCAGGGAGGTCTGACCAGAATCCGCCCCTCTTGGCTTCTCTGAGCCTTTTTATACCAGTTGCTTAAGGGCAAAGAGCCAGATCCTGAGCCAGCATTGGTGTCAGCAGGGCCTCTGTGATTCACACACACTCGGGCTCTCCTCCCAGTGTCAGGGAAACTCTTTTGAGGAATTTGGTTGCAAATTCAAGCATGGCTTGGCTGGGACAGAGTGTCTGTGTTATGGGAGGGACCTCTTGGCTCTGGGGCTTGTTGTCGTTTGGCAGGCTCAACCTATAGCAACCAGCCTGGGGGGATAGCACAGGCTTCTCAAATCCTCCACTTGGGCTTTTCCTCCATTTCCACCCTTCTCCAGGTACCTCCAGAGCCTGGCAAGCCCTGGAGGTGAGGGAATCAGGGACTATTCCCACATATCAGGTCTCTGGACCATCACTTGGAGCATTTCTGTGTGCATGTTTCTGTGTGTCACACTTATTTTTTTTCTAGGGTCCCCTGCTTCATCATTATCTTAATCAGTGTTGTGTTAAGTTTCATGCTTCCTTTGACCTTTATTTTTGGCCTGGTTATGCTGTTTATATGCCTCTGACACTTGTCCCCTGGTGCTATTGCCAGGGAAACTCAGCACTGAGGCCTTTCCCTTTTCCCCCACCCCCTTGTCCCTTTCTGTTTAATTTTTTTCTTTTTTTTTCTTTTTTTCTTTTTTTTTTCTTTTAACATGGTTTTCCTAAAAAGTTTTTTAATCAATCAAATTTGAGGCAGAAAATAGGCTTGGTCACGCCTGGTCCTTGGGTCGTGTGACACTCACTCAGGGTCCTGACAGCTCCTCAAAGGGGGCACCCGGGCCGGCGAGGGGGGCGGCAGCGCGTTTCCCCAGGAAAGAGCCCGTTTCCATGGCACTGCCCCCACCTCTCCGCCATCCGCCAGCCCGACGTGGGCCTGGGGCTCCTCAAAAGGGCCGTTGGGAAGCGGGCGTGTGTGCGGGGCCGGGAACAAACGGAGCGCGGGGGCCGCGCCGCCAGCTGCCGGCCTCAGCGCTGCGGAGCTCGCGGGGAGCCAGGCGGCCTCGGAGCCAGGGCCCCAGCCCGATCTGCATAATCAGGGCCTTTTCATAAATGCCCCATTTTTCATCGCCGTCCAAGACATTTGCTCAGGGAGAGCCGGTAACGCTGGCATGGAGGGACAGCGCCTGGCGCTTCCCAGTGCCGGAGCGCGGCCCCGGCTGCGCCTCCTCGCTCGCTCCGCTCTCCTGCTCCCTGGTCCTGCTGGGCCCTGTCTGTGCGGGCAGGCAGGTGCCCGAGCCCTGTCAGGTGCAATGCCACTGCCCCCTGTGTCACTGCCAGCTCCCACCTTGGCCCAGCATGTGCCACTCTCGCTTTTTCCTTGGGTCCTTCCTGATTCCCTCACCTTTGCCTCTCCCCACCCCGCCCTAGGAAACCACTTGCCCTTCTGCTGATTTCGTCCAAGGCTGTGCACCGGGATTTTAAAACCCTTTTTTTTTTGCCCCCAGCCCCTTTCTCAAGCTTTCTTCTCTCATTCTTCTCCCTCCTGTCCTTCTTTTCCCCATGCCCTTTCCAGTTCTTCATTTGTGCAGGGTCTTTTGCTTTCTCTCTTTTTTATAATTAATGATTAGCTTTAATTGGTTTGCTTAGGCAGCCTGACAGCAAATTAGCAGGAGCCAGCCCAGGGCTGCCGAATGCCAAGTTTGGGGACTGCTGTGCTTTACAGATGCTGTGGCAGGAGATGAACTCCTTGGGATCCCGCCTTGGCACTGCCCTCCTGCCCTGCTGGGCTGTGCTGTGGCTGGGGGTGAGCTGGGGCTCCGGGGCCTTCCCTGGTCCTTGGTGCCATCTGGGAAGCTGGGGCTGGCAGTGGATGCTGTCCCTGGTGCTCTGTCCCTTGCCTGGCTCCCGCACTCCCAAAGTGTAGGCACTGAGCTGCAGGGTTACCTCTGCAATGGTCTCTGTCCCTTTCCTGCTGCCCAGTTTTCCTCCTTTTTGCATGACCACCTTTATGGAGCTGGGCTCTGCTCAGCAGGTTTGAGCAGAGGGCACGGGGTAAGAGCAGCGCAGAATCTCTGTCCAAGGGTTCTCTCCAGCCCAGCAAAGCAGGTTGCTCTACCCAGTGCTGAACAGGCAGGTAATGGGGACAGGGTGTGGAGAGAGGGGGGCTTTGCTCTTTTCCTCCTTTGCAGTGATTTCCCTTTGCTTTGCTTTTCTTTTCTTTGCCTTTTTTATAGCTCCCATTTTTCTTTTTTATGAGAGAGAAACTGCAGGGTTCTCCCAGGGCTGGGAAGAGCGCTTGGTCCCAGGCTGCTCCCAGCCAGATGGAGGGGAAAAGAAGGGGGGCAGTGGGCCCATAATCCTGGGAGGAGAGTTTTCCTAGTTAAAGAGGATTGGGGATAGAGTCTAGGACATTTCAGCATGCTGTTTTATGAAGAAGGGGCAGACCATGACCTATTTGGGATGCTTGTGAATTTTCAACACAAAACTTTGCTGGGAGCACTGGCAGCTGTGTAGCCCTACAGCTGGGGATGGAGTTGGTTTGTGCTGCGCTGCTGGTGTTGCCTTGTAATAGCAGCCAAAAAAGGGAGAAATGGGAAATAACGCGAGCTTCCCTCTCCTTCAGCCCAGGCCTTTTCAGCCGAGCAGTCCAAGATTGGCAGGAGACAATAGCTGGGTGAGGCTGCTCAACTGGATCTATAGAGCAGCCAGAATATTCCAACCCTCTGCAAAACCAGGAAGGTTTGTTGGGCTGGTGACAGCAGGGTATGTTTCTTGTCTCCAGGAATCCTGGACTCTCTCAGTTGTCCTTGCTTCAGGTGTTAAATGGGTGATTTGCCCTTACTGGACACCATTCCAACCCTCCAACTGAGTGTTAATATCTACAAATGCCTTTTTATGGCATCCAGAGCACATATATAAGTGAAATCAGAGGGATGTGCTGTCTTCCTGGGATTTCTGTCATGGAGGAACAGCCTTTTTGTCAGTCACAGAGGTCCCTGCTGCATTCCAGATTCATGAAAGATGGAAGCCAGCGCAAACACGTCTGCTCTCAGATCTGCGTGTTGTTCAGCTGTGAGTGTACTGGCAAACACCATGCTGTGCTACCTTGCTGCAGCCTGGCCTCTTTCCCGAAGATTGGGATGATTATAACTCACTCAGGTGACAACACAGATAGCGCATGTAGGGACTGGAGCCGGCAGGTCTCCTCTGGGGCTCAGAGGCTTCGGTGGCAGGGCTCCCTCTCTGCCCCTGCCCTGCCCAGGACATATGGCTGTGCACTCCCCCACAGCTCTCGTGTCCCTTCCCAGTCCTGACGACACTCTCAGAGTTCCTCACGGTGCTTTGCCAGTGTTTTGGACCTTAGCTGAGCTTTGGGTTTCTGCAGAGCAAGGCTAGGGGATGAGTGTTCCTATCCTGAGGGAGGAGGGAGAGGGATGAGGAGAAGGGTGGGAAAAATATTTGCCAGAAAGTCATTGAGACCTTGCCGCCCATTTCACTTTTAGATGGTCTTGGTTTATTCCCACAGCAGACGTCTCTGCAATAACAGAAGATATATTTGATTTGTGGCAAAACTTCCATGTTCTGTGCACTTGGATAGTCTCCTTTTCTTTTTCATACCCCACCCCCTCTGAGGTGGTGTTTTAAGACCCTTTTCACTTTCCTGTTTGCATCTCACTGCCCTTCAGTGAACCACCTCCTCTGCTTGCTTTGCAGTCTATCAGATTTATTGCTGTTGCCATACTGATCGAGACCTTTTCAAAACTTGGGAGTGCCACTGGAGTGTCAGGCACTGCACAGCTTCCTCTCCAGGAGGGTGGCCATCCCTCTCCCTACTGTCAGAGCTGTCTCTTCCCATCTGATTTTAGCAATGTGGGTGCCAGGATTCACCCTCTCCCTTGGCAGCTTAGGGGCTCCATGACAATTGTGTAGTTCTTGACAGTTGAAGAGCAGCTGAGGGTTTCACTGTAGAGCTGCAGGTGGGAAACTGAGGCATGGATTTGAAGGTGTCTGAAGATGTCCTCAAAGCTCATGAAGTGACCCGCTGAGGGATTATCCCACCTGTGCTCCAAGGTCCTCATCACAACCCAACCCATCATTGCAAAGGAAACAAGGGGAGCACACGATGCCTCCTGCCCTGCCCTGCCGTGCCTGTGGCTTGTCTTGCTGCCCTTCCTTTCCTGTCCTTCCTCTGGCACTCTCTGCTCCCAGCCCATGCCCTGAGTGCTGCCTGGGCAGCCTGGGCTGGCTCCTTTAAGGCAGGCACGCCAGGGGACTGCGCGGTGCCAGCCTTCGCCGCGAGTGCCTCTCGCGCTTCCCCCTTGGAAAGTTTCCTGCCCAATTGTTATGTGCGATCCGATCTGAAAGTTGCTCTCTAAGCTTCTTGTCACATTTTGACTTAATGAAGTGCAACTGGAGTGGGAATTGGGGTTCATCACGCCAGTCTCACTGCGCTCCCTTGTTGTCAGAAAACAGGGGCGGTTGGGGACCGTAATGCAACGCTGCAAGTCGTTATCATTCCGGTCAGTCTGTTTAACACAAAATTAAACAAAGAACTAATTAGTGCCTCATGAATTAATAAATGCGCAGTTGCTGGGTAGGAAGGGGAGGAAGGAAAAAAGGTTGTTGAAGGAAAGATACTGAAAAAGTCGAATTAGGATGTTGTGTCAAGGGGAAAAAAAAAAACTGAGTCCACTTTGGCGAAGAGTTTGGATCCATTGGTTTCCTTGAAATAAGCTCCCCTCCTCCTCCTCCTGCGTCCTGCATGTCTGCTCTGGAGAGTGATGAACGACAGGCACAGGGAAGAAGCAGCCTTTCAATGTTTCTTCAGGGAGGCTCACAAGAAAGATAGGGACAAACTTTTTAGGCCTATAGTGATTGGACAAGGGGTGATGATTTTAAACTAAAAGAGGCACAATTTAGCCTAGATGTAAGGAAGAAAATTGTTATGGTGAGGGTAGTGAGACCCTGACACAGGTTGCTCAGTGAAGCATGTTTCTGCACCATCCCTGGAAGTGTTCAAGGCCAGGTTGGATGGAGCTTGGAGCAAACCAGTCTAGTGCAAAGTGTGGCAGGGGAGTTGGACTATATGACCTTTAAAGGTCCCTTATAGGACTTTATGATTTTCCTATGATGTTCCCCAGGTGCTGCAGCTAGGGTCTAGCATCCAAATACTTAGCCCAAGCAGATGTGGGAACTAAGGTATGGGGTAGAAGCCCATCACTGGAAAGGAGGGAGACATCAAAGATGTTCATGGTGAGCAAGTCTCCTCTCTTTGTCTGAAGCCACAATTGGCACGGTGGCAGTGTGTAATCTCAGATTAGCCATGTCCCAGCAGCCCTGCCCCTGCCCCTTGTCCTCTTGGGCCCCTTCCCGCACGGAGGGAGCAGAGCTGGCCGTGGGGCTGTGCTGGGTGCCCACCCGGCCGTGCCCACAGGTGCCGTGCCGTGCCACGCTGCCAGGGCGCGGGCTGGGCTCTGGCACATTGTCAGGCAGGGAAGCAGAGCTGGGGGAGGGAAGAGTCCATCCTTAAGAGGACATGTCAAGTACAATTAGCGTTATCTGTCTAAATATGTACTGGGAACACAGAATACAAGAGGAGGCCTGGCTGGCTTTAATGGAGACATATGCAAGGTCATATTGCCTCATACAATCCCCCAATCTGATTTGGGGATTACACATTCTAAGTAAATTGGCGTTATTCCTCTTGCATCATTGATAAGCTGCAGCCAAAAGAAGAGGAGTAAAAAAAAAAAAAAAAAACAATTAAAAACCCAATCCCAAGAATTGATCGTGCACAGGGGTTAGGGAGTGAAGGCAGGAAGGCAGAGAGTTACAGGCAGAGAGCTTGGGAAGGAGGGAGAGAACAAAAGAGAGGGAAGGGAAAAACAGTGTGACAGTGGCAGAGAAAGCAGTGGAAAGAGCAAGGAAAAAAGGGAGAACAAAGGGAAGGAAAAGGTGAAAGAAGGGATGCCAGTAGGACCGAGGAAAAGCACCTCAAATCAGGGAGCTGGTATTACTCCAGCCATGCCCTCAGCCTTTTTAGCATCAGGATTTGAGTGGGAAAGGAAGGAGCCAGGCTCCTTCCTTTAGGTGGAGGTTATGCACCTTCCTCACCGAGGGGCTCTGCCCTCCTGTCCATGCATCCATCTGGGATATTTCACCAGCTCCTTCCTGCCCTGGGTCCCAGCCAACATATGGCATCTATCTTTGGCAGTGGCAGAGTATAAGTGACAGGAGGAGGCTGTCCACATGCACAGAGTGCCCGGGCCCTGGAGCACAGGGCTGAGCCATGGCAGCAGCACGGAGCCCCCTGAATCCCTCTCACTTTTGTCCTGCAAGGGCCTCGAGGGGGTCTCAGAAGGGCTGGGTCTCTGCTGCACCCTGAGAAGGGAACGTGAGAGGAGCAGTGTGTGGCACGGAGAGCTGGGGCTGCTGGGCTCAGCCCCGGGCACGCTGGGCAGCACCTCGGGGCAGTTTGTCCTTGTGCTGCCACCCTGCGCAGCTGTGAGAGCTGCTGGGGCAGGGCTGCAAAGCAGAGGCTGCAGGAATGGCCCAGGCGCCCCTGCCACTGTGCATGAAGCCACGCTGTGCTCCTGGCCACCGCCCAGCTCTGGCAGAGGGAAGACCCAGTCTGGCTGCAGAGCAGTCTTCCCCCAGCCCTGAGCTCTCCTCCCACCCTGCCTGTGCAGAATAACCCCCTCCAGAAGTCTCATGGCACGGCTTTTATGCTCTGTCACATTTTTGGAACATATGGTTTTAAATAATTCAATTTACTTTTCGTGTATTTTGCTGTGACTTTTTTTCCCCTGTCCCTTTTCTCCTTCGTCCTCACTCTCTGTATTCTCCTGGGCAGAAAATACGCAGATGAGTGGGTCAGGGGGTTCAGTGACCCGGGACCCAGTCCTGCACCCCATCATCTTGTGCCCCACAAGGTGTGCAAGGGAGGCCTCACCATCAGCCCACAGGGGAGCCTCTGGGAAAGAGGGGTCAGCAGAGGAAATGTGAAGATTGGGAAGGGAAAATCTGACATGGAGCAGAACACAACCTTAGATGTGTGGGCAAAGTACGGAGCAGACTGGCCCAAGGTGTGTCTCTGGTACCTGGGGAGCAGGATCCAACCCAGCAATGGCTGCTCTCTATGTGAAATTATTCCCAACCCTCATGAGGAACCTTTTTCACAGAGAAGTGCTGTGGGGTGCAGCTAGGAGCAGGAAAGCATTTTGTTCCCTTGTGGAGTCTGAATGTCCCATGCTGGACCATGTTCTTACGCAGCTTTTGTGACTCTTGACTTTTACTCAGGTGTGCCCTTTGTGTTAACCGGACCCTTTCTTTTCTCACTCCAGAATGAAGTGAATTTAGAGCTAAAAACGAGGCAAGAAACGAGGCCTTGAAATCTCCGAAAGGTAGGAGAGACTTCAGACTGCAATGGGTATGTCACTATGCCCTCCTGGGTTCTCTTTTCCTCTGTGTGTCTCTCACACTTACAGCCTGCTCACCGTGGCCATGTCTGCACTAGACCTTCTGGGGTTGGACTGTTGTCACTCATGAAGAGAGATGGAAGCAGAAGAAGGTCAAGTGCAGACCTGGCATATGTGTGTCCTAATCCCGTCTTTGTCTTTGTACAGCAGTTGTTGTGGGCACCTGGTTTTGTCACTGAAGGTTTTCCTCAATATCTTCTCTACTGCCTCTATCTTTGCAGCTAAAAAAGTGTAAGGATTTTGGTGAAAGGGAACTGCTTTATCTTCATGCATGTGTGATGGAGGAGAAGGATATAAGGTCCTTTCACTGAACAGGATGCAGTCTCCATCTACTGTGAAGTTTTGCTGAGCTCAGTTCACATAATTCAGATGGTGATGTGCATGTTCTCCTCTTCTTCTGGCACATTTTTATCTATTCAGACTGCAGAACCATGGTGGTAGTGTGGAACATTTCCATGTGTCCAGCAGAATCTGTGTTTTCCCTTTACCTAGACCCTCATGGTCTGTCTTAGGAAAAAAACCCCCAGCTTCACAGTCTTCTAGAGCTTGGAAGGGGACTTGGTCTGTCCTTGCTAAGAGTTAGAGGTGTGGAGCCCAGGGAAATGGAAGATAATATTGTCTCTTAAAAGCCTTATCTCCATGTGCTGGGTAAGACACTCCCTATGCCCCCTCAGATGATGGTTCCTGAGAAGCCCCTGCCATGCTGAGGCAGTTCCTGCTGTCCCTGGCTCCTCTTCCTTCCCCTCCATCACCAAGACAGGTCTGAGGGCAGGAGAGCCGTGGGGAGGGTGGGAGGTGCTCTGCCCTGTGAGACATCACTCAGAGGTGCCAGGAGCTCTCACCGCTCAGAGCATCCCTGCAGCAGTGGGGACCCCCAATGCCCAGGTTTGGGGAGCACATGGGCTGAGTCCCAGCAGCATCCGAGGGGCCCAGGCTGGCTGGGGTGGGAGGGGGCCCCAGGCTGGGCCGGGCAGTGTCAGAGGTGACCGGTGGAAGGCCAGTGTTATGTAAATACTGCTGCTGTAACATGGCAGGCCTGAATGGCCCTATGCATCCATCCATCATTGCTGGGGAACAGAAGCCTCCCTCGGAGCACGGGGGGCCAGCAGTGTGGGGCATGCAGACACAGGCAGCATGTGCCCTACTCATAAACTGTTTGTTTTCTTTTTGTCTCTCTCGTTTCGGGGCACCCCACCGAGAGCAACTCTCTGTTCTGTCCTTGCAACCTCTCCCCCAGCCTTCCCCCACCACTTCAGGCCTTCCTTTTCCTCCCTTCTTTCCCCAGCCCTTAAAAAAAATGGAGAGGAAAAAAAGGGGGGAAAAAAAAGTCCCCAGTTCACATTGCGGCTTCTTTCTGTGACTTCAAAGGCTCCTCATCATTGTTTGGGATCGGCAGGCAGTGGCCCTGAAAACGTGATCACAGCCAGGCACAGTGTAGGTCACCACTGAGCGCCATGCTCCAAGTGCTGAAAGGAACAGGCAGATTCTTCCCTTTTCATGCTTCACAACCCTGGTTACAGCACTCTGCCTCGCCCGTGTGCTCCTCGCTGCATGGCCATTCTTGCTCTTTTCTCCTCCTTTTCCTCCCGCCCTCCCTCTCTCTGTTTCTCTCAGGTCCCTCGTTTCTCCATTCATCCTGCCCCTCTCTGTGCCCACCATCACACACTTCTCACACTTCCTTCTCTTCTTTCCATTACTTTTCTTCCTCACTGTCTCCTGCCTGGCACTGCTGCCACTTCTTTCTGTTATATGAATCACTGTTTTATTTCTCCCTTTTCCCTCTTCTAAAGGTCAGGTTGGAGGTTGATTTCCTCATGCTCCCTGTTCCTGTATAGTAGCAGCCTTCCTTTCTGTCTTTGCCTGTGATATCTCACTCACTGTGCCCAAAACTACGGCAGTTCTGTAATTTCTGGATTAGTCCTGGACAGCTGGCAGCCCTCCCTGCAAAGGTGTGAGCCCACTGCTTTCATGTGCATGGGTTTATCCCCCAAAATCTAGCCTGGCCTTGCATGGGGAGGTAGCACACAGTGCCTACCATCAATGTCAGCTTCCAGACTTGCTCTTTGGCTTGGCTGGTTAACCTGAAGGAGTGAGCGTGTGGGGTCAGTGTTGTGGATGGATTTGGAAAGCCGGGCACTGACTTCATATATACCACAGGGAAACATTTAAATCTTGTAGGTCTAGCAGGGAACATGACACCGATGGTAGTGCTGAGGGCAGAGTTAGGCAGGGATAAGGCAGAGAAAAGCAGGCCCAACAGTTTAATGGGCATCCCAGAGCACTTCCTCAGCGGATTTCAATGAGGGAACAACACTTGGTTGTGCTGGAGCTTGGGCATGTTTGGCAGCACAGTGAGCCACAGCCAGATGGAAACTCCCTGCCTGCAGAACATCCCCCAGCAATATCTGAAGCTTCATTTTGCTGCAGGGGAAGAGCCCAGGACTCTGCCCCTCCAGCACCCATCCAAGAAGAGCCGCCCTCTCTCCACCCCCAGAAGTGGAGATCATGGTGCTTGTGCCTCTGGTGATTTGTGAGGTTGTTTTAATGCCGAGGAGCCCACCAGGACTTGTCTCTTGCTAAATAGGCATATTAAGGGACATTGCAGCAGGGGTTATAGAGTAATAATTTGTTCTAATGAGCTGGTGTCACGTTCTCCCTGGCTGAGCTGTGCCCGAGCAGGAGCCGTGCTAGGAAGGGGCTGTGCTCGCTGACCTGTCAGCCCAGGTTAATGAAGTGCTGCTCTGCTCGGGGGTCAGGGAGCAGCACTGCAGCCAGTCAGCAGCGGCTGGGGGGCTGCAGGGGAAGGATGGGGCTCTCCCTGAGCTGAATGCCCTGGGGAGGGCCTGTGCCATGCTGGACAGGGCAGCAGGGTGTAAGTTATGGCACTGGGTGGGATCTCCATGCTGTGCTGGCAGCTTGAGTGCGCTGTCTGCAGGCAGGGGTGAAGCTGCTGCACCTGGGCACTGCCTGGGGCTTGTCCTCTGGCCTTGCAGGAGAGCCCAGGCTGACACGCTGCGAAGGAGGCTGGAAAAGTAAAAGAGCATCTAAGTTACAGATGCCTACAGACATGAGAGGATAGGTGCAAGGCCAGTGATGACCAGTTTCTAACTAGGAAGTCTACAGAGAGATGGTGCTGATCCTTACCTTTGTGTGCAGAGTGTAGGAACTGCCAGAAGTTCTCTTTGTCCTTCCTGTTCCCTCTTTCTCCTCCCTTGATGCTCCCCCATGGCTTGCTGAGATCCTTTGCCTTGCAAACCTAATCAGTTCCTTTCATGCCTGCTGGGTGCCTGGCCAGGAAAGATACAGGAACTTTTGCCAGTCCCCCAGCGATCACCCTTGGGGAGCAGGTTGATGGCAGGCCAACCTGGGCAGCTGCGGTTTGAGCAGGGCTCCACATTCTTCAGGAGATGGCAGGAAAAGCCACAAACAGGGAGTCCTGGCCCAGCTGGTGCCTTGGGGACCCATGGCCTGCCTTGCTTCTGTGAATGATGCCACCCCATCCATGCTGGGGCAGGATGGTGCCCTTGGCCACGCCAGCACCCTGAGGTCTGCAGCACAAGTCCTGTGTACCATCTTCCTCCTCCTCGTCCTCCCACTCCTTGCTCCCCCCCTGCTTCTCTTGGCTTTTCCCTGTCTCCATCTCTCTCTCCCTTTCATCTACTCAGAAGGCTTTACTCTACTTCCTTGTCACCCTAATTGATTGCATTAACCTTTCAGCGTATTGGATTTCCCCAGCACCGTGCAGAGAGCACTGTGCAATATGCTTATAATCCGGGCTGTAATGGACAGGGAGCAGTCAACGAGCCCCTGCTCCAACAGGTTCTGCTGACAACTTCTCTGGGAGGGGGAGAGCAGTGGGCCAGGGGGACCTGGGGCATGGCTGTCCTGCAGCCCGTGCAGACCTGGCCTCAGGGCTCCCCCCTGAGCAGGCTTGTGTTAGCTTGTGAGAGTGGAGGAGATGTTATATTTGACCTGTTACTGTGATTTTTCCTAGTGTTTGAGCACCATTCTTCTGTATCTGCTTGGTCTACTGTTTTCTTCCATCTGCTCAATACTAAATTAATGTACACTTTACATTTAGGCACTTGTTGCTAGTGGCAGGATGAGAAGACAGTATCATGGAATCCTCCTGTTTTCACATCATGCTTGCCTCTGCCTTTTCCTTTAGGATGAGGATACAAGGGAGATGGACACTTTTCCTCAGATTTCAAAGAAAAGCATAGGAATATTGTGTTGATGAGAAAGACAGCAGCAAGCTGCAGAGAGATCAGGAGACAGAAACCCTGAATTATATCTCAGGCTCGGCCTTGGATAAATCCTTTCACTCCCTGGTACCTCATTTTCACCCATGCTGTTGGAGGTGTTGTTTGGGTGGGTTGGGAAGATGGAGGGCAGTTATTGCTGCTCTTACTGGGCAAGGGATGAGAAAGTGGCTGCAGACAGACAGTGAAGCTACACAGCCAAGTGTGCCTGCTCACACTGCCTGTGAGGCAGGAAATAAACCCACAGGATAAGCAGCAGCAGCATGTGAGCCTGTGAAAGGCCTGGCAGACTGCTGGTGGTCAGGGCAGAGCCAAGAGATGTTTTGGCACCCTTTATTTTAAAGGATTGCAGTGATGGATCTGCCATTGTCTCCTGGCCATGGTGCCTGCTTTAAAGTTTCCTCGCCATAGGCTCAGTTCAGCACAATGCTTTCAGCACTAGGTTGAGTTTTGCTTAAGCCAAGATCATTTAAGCAAATATTTAGGAGTTCTGTACCATAGCATGAGACCTAGACTCTTATGAGGCCCTTTTGTAGTTCTCCTTTTCAGGTAGCAGTTAGCACAAGATGGTTCTTCATTTATGGTTACAGCCCACAGTATAAAAAACAGCAATAGTGGAAGGATTGCTGATCACTTCATAGATCTTTAGTTCAAGTTACTTCATCTTGTTAGGAGCAGTTACTCCGAAGGTACCACTCTCCCAAGGGGATGTTGAGCTGGCCTTTAGAAACTTGGAAAGTTCTTGACCACACCAGGAGGAGGGGACAGGGCCTGTGCCGTGCAAGGTAAAGGTAAATCCCCAGCTTTTCCAGGGAAGAACGCGAAATAACAGGAGTCAGAGGGGGGGAAAACTTTATTCCAGGCAATCATTCCAAAAAGTGTGAGGCTCCTTATAAGGTAGTTAGGGTAGGGACTTTTTTTTACATTAAATAAAGAAGAACGAGGAGCAGGAAGCAAAGGATCAGAAATCTGAAACTAGCTGGAGAGAAAGCGTGAGGGAGAGCAGCACCTCCTAAATGGAAGGGTAAACAGGCACTCCGAGGCATTAACTTAATTGATTGTTCTGCAACAGGCTGAACGCTGTGTTACTCTGTCACCGTGGCAACAACCCAAAAAAATTGTCAGCCTGTTTGGATGAAGTGAAGCGAAACATTCTCTAATTTGCGGTGATCCGGGTGTTTGTTTTCCTTCCGAAGAGGCGGGGGCTCTATTGATCTATTATTTGCACAGAGCTCTTTTTTTTCGTGGTGAGATGGGGAAAGCAGGAGCCCTGGGGTGTGTTCCTGGGGCAGGTGAGGCAGCAGGGGTGTTTCTGCTGTCTTTCCACAGATCTGCCTTTGCAGGATGGCCATGCACAGCCAGCAGAGGCTCCAGTGGTAGGAACCATCCCGAAGAAGCTGGAGGACAGGGAAAAGTGTTTGGGTGTGAAGAATTTGTGCCAAAAGCATTTGGCTGTGATAAACTTGTGCCAGGGCTACTGCTTTGGTCCATCCTGTTCTCATCCCTTTGGGCTCTGGCAGTTCACAGTATCACAGAACCCCAGAGTGATGGAGTATCCTGAGCTGGGAGGGATCCACATGGGATCATCAGATCCAGCTCTTGGCTTTGCCCCGGACAGCCCCAGAAGTGACACCAGTTCCGTCTTTTCCATGTTTCCCACCCAGGCTGATGATCCTCATTGCTCCTCAGCAGTGCCCCAGCCCATGCACAGCTAGTCCAGCTGCTGTACAAGGGCTGTCTAGTTGATCCCTAAGATTTCGGGGAGAGCTGTGGAATATGTTGGTGTCAGCTGCTGGACAGTGTTGCTTTGTGGGGTTTGCAGGGGGAAAACCCCACCGTGTATTCCTGTGCACTTCTGCCTCCATCCCACATCCTTTCTCTGTTCTCCCAGGGGGGTTTCCTCCTCTGTTTGTACTGGTTTTGCTTTATCACCCTTTTCCCCTTCTGTCTCTCTCTTCCGTTCTCTATTTCATTCTTTCCATCCAGTTTTTAACTCCTCTGCTCTGTTCCTCTTTTCCATAGTGTAGCTATGTGCTGGGGATAAGTGCCCGTGGCTGGTGGGCGAGCACTGGGGCACTGTGCCCTACTGGGGCATGTGCCCCCTGCTCCTGCTGGGTGTGCGTGGTGGGGGCACCACGGGAGAGAGGAGTGCTGCGTGTCTCTGGAGAGAGCTGAGCTGCCAGTGAAAGTTTGGTGGTTATCAGTGTCAGGAGAAGCTAAATAACCCTGTAACTGGTATGAAGGTGAATTCACGGTCTAGTGAGCACTGAAAATATGAAAGGGCTCTGAGACAGGCAGAGTGTGGAGAGGGGAATACAGCTCGCCCATGGCTCAGGGAGGGGTGTGTTGCTGGAGCAGTGCAAGGGCATGTGCTGATGCCATCCAGATCATCAGTCATGGCAAACCGCCTTTTGTGGGGCTGCACACAACAGGGAGGGTGCTCAGTACTACAAGTTCGGAGACAAATGAGACATGCACACGTTAACATGGCAAGAACACCCCTGGAGAATGTCTGTGGGCAGCCACATCTGACTGCACAGCCCTGTACACATGTGGCCAAGTGCCCACACAGTGCCACCAGGCCATGCACATCCATGTGCACAGATGAGCAGACAGCCATACCCACGCAGGCAGGTACTCATCTATCTCTGTGTGTTGTCCTGTGTGGAGATGCTCCCACAGCTCCATAAACACGGGGTCACAGGCACACCCAAGCTGCCAGTGCAGTGCTCTGCCACCTGTGTCAGCTCGCAGTCGTGCCAAATTCCTTTTTGGTGTAACTACACTCCAGTCAGGCAGCACAGATGGGTTTATCCCAGCATATCTTGGATGTCTGTGTGGTTACCTGCTCTGAGCAGGAGGAGACTTGTGGGAAATCTATTGTCCTTCCAGCTGGGAGAGGCTGATGCTTTGGAGAAGCAGAAGATGTGCAGAGAGGAAACCCCCTTCAGCTCTTCACCTGGAGCTGGTAATCTCCTCGCACCAAATCCCTGGAACAGGGGAATTGCATTTGAAGCTCAGCCAGTGGTGATTTAGTGTCAGACATTTGCAGAAGAGACTTTGATTAATTCGTAGTAAAATCAAGTAGCACTTGGGTGCCAGCAGCACATTCCAGGGTGAGACAGCGACCAAGGTGCGCGCTGGGCAGGCTGCCAGGTGCCTGAGCAATCCCCGCGGAGGTGGCAGCGCCATTCAGCCCACAGCCTCTCCCTGCTTGGGCTTCTTCATTATTAATTTATTTTTCTCCCTTCCTTGGCAAAAAAATACTATTTGGTAACGACCTCAAATTGCAAAATGCTGATGATTTGGAGAATGTGTCACAGAAGCTCCAGGGTGATAAAGGGGAGACGAATCCCAGCCAACAATCCGGCTCAGCCAGTTTGCCTATTTATTAAAGAAAAAGCCCAGATCATTAACTTTTTTGTTGTTGTTCTGTTTGCGGGCAACTCCCTGCTGGCAACTTTCGGGTGCCCAGTAAATTAAACCAAGTATCGGCCTGGTTCAGGGCAACCTGAGCTTCTATTTAGAGCTATGAGAACAAACTGGCTTCGTTTATGTTAGCACGTGAATAAACCCTTTAGGGTACCATGCAAAAGTGCTCTCTGGCATAAAAGCAGTGTCAGAAAATCCTTACTCTTGCTGCCTCGTGGAGGGTCAGGTATTGTAACTGGAGAGCTGAGCTTCCCTTCTCCTCCCACTGCTTGTTCACACAGCTAATTGCCCCTCGACACCTCACTGTGCCATGCTGCTCCCCAGAGAAGCAGGGCTGGAAGAGAGCATCTGTAGGCACAGGCTTTGCTGGTTTCCCTGTTTGCCTGCTTGGGTTAGTTGTTGAATAAAGAACAGTTTAGGGATGGGCTTGCCTGCCTGGTGCCTCTGTGAACTCGGAGAGTTCCCTGCGCTATCAGGGAAGGGTGATTATATCCCCCTCCTCTGGAACATCCCACGTGTTCGCTGAAGTAGTGCTTCAAGCTAAATCAGTTTGCTGAGGGCTCCAGCTTCCCTTAATTCAGTGTCAGGACCAGGCTTGCATGGCCATTATTCAAGAAGTTTTATCAGAAGCACAAAGCTAGCATCTGCCCTCCTGCTTCCCTCTGGGCATCACCAGCTCTGCTGCCCTGGCTTTGGCACAGGGAGGCTCGAGGGATTGCCTCCCCGAGCCCATTTGCAGGCGAAGCTCGTTCCAGCTCCTCGAGAGGCTCGGCTGTTTCACGAGCTGCACGGTGGCTTGTCACTGGTGCCTGGCACAGCAGCTCGGAGAGGCTGCCAGACCCGAGGAGCTCGTGTGGGAAAAGGGAGCAAAGACGCTGCTCGGATTGCTGGCCTCTCCCCTTCCCTCTTCCAGCGCAGCTCAGCTGAACTAGGGCTGATTTTAGGTTTTAATCTCAGCTGATATGCACACGCTTTCTCCCAGAGGTAGCCACCTTCTTTCCTAGGCCTGGCTCATGTCCCTCTACACTCATTTCTCTGGTGGAGCCTGCCCAGACCCGTGTTCACGTGGATGTTGATGGGAGGAGAAGGGTATTTTTCAAGGTTTCTGCTGGGTTTTTTTCTTCTGAAATATAAGGATGTGCAATTTTTTTAGTTTCAATTTAGCATTGGAGAATTTTATAATTTAGTAATTAAAATCTCTGATAGGCTTTAGAAATTGCAGCTAATTGAATTTAATGGGAAGATGATTTTCAATTTTATTTGATTACCCGGACCCCTGGCATTGGTATTTATGGGAAAAAAATGGGAAATGTGCTGTGTGGGCTAAGATGGCATAATTGAATTAGGGCTAATCGGATTTCTTCGTCATGAATTTCACTATAATTTTCCTATAATTTTCCATTAGATATCTAGTTTACAAATATTCACAAAGAAATGAAGCTCTTTCGGAATGGAGATTGCTGGCTAACAGGATTACAGGGACGATAGCTCGGCATTGCCAGCCCGGGCTCCTTCAGTAATGCAATCGCTGCGTCTGCCTCACACTTAGCGCCCGCCGCTGCTCCCGCAGCCCCGGCCCCGTGCCAGGGCTCCCGGGGGGCCGCGGCCGCGCTTCCGCCGGGCTCGGCAGCCGCTGCCCGGCGTGTCCGTGAGCCCTCGGGGCACACAGGTACAGGCATAGCCAGCCCTGTACAGCCAGCCCTGTACAGACAGCCGCTGCCCGGCGGTGTCCCCGTCCCTCGGGGGCACTCGGGTCCCGGCCGGGGCTGCGTGCCCCCGCGGCGCTGGCGCGTCCCCGGCCCGCTCGGAGCCCTGGCAGGCCCGCTGGCACATGGCCTGTGTCAGCGGCGCTGGAGCTCAGGCGGCCCCGTTGCACAAGCAGGGCCAGCCCACGCGGGTACACTGCGGCGCGGGCAGCTCTCGGAGTGCGCCCACCACCAGCTTGCTTTGCCTTCCCTCGCTGTGCTCGGGCGGGGATCCTGCTGTCACATCCCAGAGGAGGAAGAGCAGGGAGTCCCCCCTGTGTGCAGTCCTGGGTGTGATGCCCATTTCTCACCTCCTCCATCATCTCCCCTCATTGTCACTTGTATTGAATGAGTGACTGCTCCTCTGGGGACAGTCCCTGGCAGTGCCCTGTTCCTGCCTCAGTGCCCTGCATGGGAGCAGGGCTGACATGGGCTCTGCCTGTGATGGGGCAGGTAGAGCAGAGCAGACAATGGGCCAGATTCCCTCTGTGTTCCCTCCTTTCTCCTCTTGCCCGTGCCCAAGCCACATTGAATCCAGAGTGAATTTGTGGAGACCAGCCCTACCGCACAGTGTCAGAATCCTGTAAAATCCAGCCTGTCTGTTGGCCTGCCCCATCTCTGTTACTTGGGAGCCTTTACAGATCTGCCCAGCCCATGTCAGGATAGAGCTGCTGGCGGAGCAAGTCATTGCCCTGTAGAGTAAGTAGGGTGGCAACTCCTCTCTACCCAGTGCCCTTTGACACCTGCATGCCATTAGGCCTTCCACATGTGTCCAGAGCAGGACAATCTCTCTAAAACATCCATGCCAATCCAGCCCTGTCCTGGCTGCTGCAGGACCATGCTCAGGTCTTCTGTGTCATTGCATTTACATGACTCTGTGTGTGTGCACATGGCATGTGCTCCTGCTTTCATTTGCGTGTCTCTGCAGGAACACAAGCTGGCTTGCAGATCCTCTGGACAGAAATCAGAAATCACCATTTCTGTTTGCGCTTGCCCCATGCGCTGCAGAAATAAGTCTTGCGCAGTCTGGGGCCCATCCTTGGGCAGCAGTTTCCCATCCCAGCTGTGTGCTTTGCCAAGCCCGGGCTCCGGGGCTGTGTGGGGTTCAGGATGGTTCAGGGTGGTGTTTGCTGGTTTTGCAGGCAGAGCACCTGCTTTTGAGTGCCAGGTACGTTCCCTATTGGACCTGCTGCCTGGGTACGACTATGCCCTTACCTTCCTCACCCTGAAATCCCCAGGCTGCACTTTTAATTGCTGCAGTAAATTGTAACTAATTGTTAGTGCATTCAAACCCCTGCCACTCCTTCCCCCCAAGTCCTCTGGGCCCCTGTGGAGCACATGCCGTGTACGTTCAGTGCCGTATGGCCCGTTCCCAGCACAGTCATTCCCTCTGGGCAGTGGTCAAGAGATGAGCAGCATTGGCTTCCAGCAGATGCTGGAAGCTGTGGGGTGCCTGGAAAGCAGTAGCTCCATGGTGGGGACCTGGTGTCAAACTGTTTGAGGCCAAAGGAACAGTAAATGGCAGAATTGCTCCCAGCAGAGCCTTCCCCAGCACGCTGAGACTTAGCACAGCTGCTTTGGCAAGGGGTTCTGGGAGCCATGTGCCAATAATGTGATTGAAACTGAATTGAGAAGGAAGGAGGGAAAGAGAAGGAAAGGGAAAGAAAGCATGGATTGTCTGCTCCTGCCGCCCAGGCCCCGAGGCCTCTGGGCACCTCCCTTGACGAAACAGAAATCAAACAAAATTACAGAAATAGGGCAGGAGCATTTGCCTAATAGACTCCCCAAGCAGGAGCAGGAGGAGGGGCACAGCACTGCCAGATCTCCAACCTGCAATCTGAGAGCCAGCGCCCTGATCCCACATGAATCCAGAGCACAGTCCCAGGCCCCCAGGCCAGCTCCAGCTAAGGAGGGAGAAACTGCCAAGAAAATGGGCTAAGCATAAAAAACAAAGGTAGAAGAGACACAAAAAGGGGGATGTCCCACATCTCAGTGTGACTCACCCCCTGCTCAGCCCTGGCACACTGTCTGCGGGGAAAGCATTAAACTGTAATAATAATAAATTAATCATCCTTCCCCCTCCCATTGCACTTTTCATCTGAGGATCTCTGAGCACCTGGCAAACATTAATTACCAAGAGCTCCTCATGCCCCTGGGAGGGTGGAAGGGGACACAGAGAGGTCTCCTCACCTGCCACGGAAGGGCAGATGTGGCTGGAGCGGATGGGGCGGCTCTCGCCAAGGCACGGAAGCAAAGTTCAGAGCAGGGTGAGGGGTGCTGCCTTCCCTCGAGTGCTCCTGGAGAGCAGGGGGTCCGGGGGCCTCCCCATGCCAGGGCACGGTCAGAGGCAGCTTTTCCTCAGAGTGGATCCATGCCCTGAAGGGATAAGGGAAGGAGGGGAGGTGCCACCCTCACGGGGGGCACAGGGGCAGAAAGCTTCAGAGCCCCCGAGAGAGGAAAGAACCAACGTTCCTTGGGTAAGAGGCAAAGGAGGGAGTATGGGGAAATAAAACCTGATCCTGTGACAGGAGATTGCTGAGATAGGAAATCAGGCCTTGCCATTGCATCAGCTGCAGGGCGTGGATTTCACCTGAAAAAACACCTTGGCGAGTTGTTCCTGCAAGGAGGAGTGGGAGGGACAGTGGGAAGTCTGTGGAGGGGATCCTGCAGGTGTGTTTAGGTTGTGTGTGTGGGTTCATGTGTGTCACGGTGTATTGTGTGTATTTGAATGTCAGAGAACACAGAGTATCATTTTCTTTGTGGAGGGCATATGCATGTTGCGTGTGCGTGCTGGGATGGGAGGGGTGGGGAGCATTTGTATACTGATGTGTGAACGTGCTCAGCTTGGTGCACGCAGAAGAACAGGTATGTTCAGAGGGTCTGTGGGGCTGTGTGTGCATAGTGACATATCCATGTTAGAAAGTGCGTTAGAAAGGAGATCCAGCAGGGGCCCACTTTCTCAGGGAACGGTGGTGGTGAGCACAACTCCCACTCCTTAAATCTTAAGTTCACAGAGGAAGCAAAAATGAAGATATCTGACATAAAGTGCAGTGAACTTATGAGACCTGTCAGCAAACTCAAACCTGCGAGTGTTGAATCCAAACTGATCTATTACAGAGCCTGCACAAACAGTTCTGGTTCTGTCCATTACTTGGCAGGGTGGGATATTCCTAGGCAGGTGCTGTGGTGCCTGACTCAGGCGTAGGGACTAGGGCAGGCTCTGCTGAGACTGAGGGTGATGTGGGCTGAAGTGCAGACAGGCAGGATTGTAAAGGCAGCACGGGGTGACAGCTGATCGGAGCTGATGGTGGGGTTAGAAAGCAGTGAGTGGGGAAGTGGGGGCAAAGCTGATAAAGCAGGAGCTTGGCTGCACCAGGTGGGAAGGTGAGTCCCGTACAGGGCTCTGTGCAGGAGTGCTGCTTGGCTGGGCAGCCCCCAGGCAGGGCACACTTGCCTCCTGCCTGACACTGTTGTCCCCACGTGCTTCCCGGCTTGGAAGGTCCCTGCGTGGCTCCGTTTCACTAGACTTTGTTTAGATTTTTCTCTGAGAGGAGCCAGAATATTTGTGGTTTCCACAAATGACTCCCCTCTCCTCTTCCCTCTCCCTGCCCTCTGGCCTGCATTGCTGCCTGTGCATTTTTGGCCATGCAAATGCAGCACTGCTGAGGTGATGAGCTACAGTTTGTGTTGCGTCTCTGGGCTCAGGACACTATCAGGGCGCAGCACATCCTGGTGCATGGAGCCAAACACACCTGGGCTCCTTCCAGCCCTGTGACTAACCTGTCCAGCCACTTCTGGCGAGTCACTTCCCTCACTAGTGCCTCAGTTTCCCCATCCATATGGGGTAATGATGCTGGCCTCCTTTGGGAAGCACATTAAGTTCTGCTTATAAAAAGGATTTAAGAGCTGCTAAGTCCATGGGCAGCTCTGTGTGAGCCCCGGTGAGGAGCCCAGCTCTGCCAAAATCCTGGAGCCAAACGTGGTGTGTTCACAAAAACAGCCTACAACCTGCTCAAAATACCTATTTAATCAGGTAAATAATCTGCTCGTTTGTTTTAAAGAAAGAGGCTTATATCTGTGTTTACCCAACACGCCTCTCAGAACCTCCCTCGCATTCTTTGCTACTTAGAAAAATAAAGCCAAAAAAAATGAGGAAATTCACTGCGAAAGGGCCCCCTTCCCCCCGCCTCCCGTGGGCCCGGCGTTCGGGGGTAGAGCGCCGTGATCCTCCTGAGGGCAAGATGCGTCCGGGGTTGTGACACCCGCAGGTGGCGGCCACCAGTGCCCCGAGGGCTCCGGTCCTGCTCGGTGCGCGCTGCGCTCCGCACGGCCGAGCCCGGACACGCGTGGGACGGCGGTGCGGGGGCAAACCTGCCCGCGGCTGCTGCCGTGCCCGGTACCAGGGCACCGCTGCCGCTCCTCGGCCCCGCACGCCCCCCTCCATCCCCTCGTGGTTTGCGGTCTGCTCCGCGCCCGCGGCTCCGTCCCCGCCGCCCCGGGGCTTCCGGAGGAGGCAGCGCGGCGGCCGCGGGGCGGGTGGCGGCCGGCGGCGATGGCTGCGGGGCAGCGCGGCCAGGCGGGTCCCGGCGGGCGGCCCTGCGTGCGGGGCAGCCCCGCGCTCCTCGCCCGCCGTGCCGGCACCGCCGCGGGCTGCGCGAGGGCCGCGCTCCGGCTCCGCCCGAGGTAACCCCGCCGCCGCTGCCCCCCGGCCCGGCCCGGCCCGGCCCGGCCCGAGCCGTCCCGGCCCCGCACCTGCCCCCGGCGGCGGGCCCGGCGAGGGGGCGGCTCCGCCGGCCGCCAGTCACCGCCCCCCGCGCGGCGCGCCCGCCCCCGGCCCCGCTGCCAAAGTGACTCGGGGAGGACCGGCACGGCAATGACATCAGTGCTTTAAACAACTTGTTATTCGGGAGCAATCAGCTGCAATTAGGTATTAATTAAGTATTATGAAAGTTGATTATTTAAGTGAATTCGGCTTTCGTCTCTCCGACTATGGTAAGTACAGCACAATTGTCCTTTTCCTGCCCCCAGCCCCCCGCCCGCCTCTCGGCGGAGCCCCCGGTCGGTGCGGCCGCCGGTGCCGGTGCCCCCGCGCCGGGCGGTGCGGAGCGGAGCGCTGTCCGCCGCGGCCGCCGCTCCGCAGCCGTGCCGCTCCGAGCCGCGGGGCCGGCGCTGCGGGCAGCGCAGTCAGTCTCTCCGGACGCGGGGCCGCCGCCGCACCGAAACTTTTGTTGTTGGGTGCGCGGTGCAGGGCTGCGGGCCGGGCGGAGCGGGGCGCGGGGCCGCACCAGGTGCGGCGCGGTGCGGTGCGGTGCGGCGGGGGGCTCGCCGCCTCTTTCACTTTGCTTCTTTCACTTGTTTTACGGAAGTTGCTCCCGCGCCCGCCGCCGCTTCGGCCCCGCTTTCCCGGCCCCGCCGGGGTGAGCCGGGGGCTCCGGTCCCTCGGTCGGTCCTTCCCGGCAGCGCGGCCCCCGCGGGCCGGGACAGCGGGGCGAGGAGCGGGCTGGCCGTGAGAGGATGCGGAGGGGAAGTTTATGGGGGTTTTGAAATGATTCTGCCTTTGTATTTGTTGTAAGTTGTGTGGGTTGTTTTCTCTTTCATATTTTCCCCCCTCCTGAGCTCTGGCGTGTCGGTGGTAAAGGTTGCTTGTCAGGTTCCTGTACTGCCTAAATGAAAAGGAATTTAATTTATTTGGGACAAGGCAGTGTCAGATGAAGAGGCTGCTTATTACATTTAATGAGTTGTTTTTTGGTTTTATTCAGCCTGGGCATATCTGGGATGGGTTTGTTTTTGTCCTTCCATGTGAGGTGTATGAGACCTCCCCCACCCCTTCACATCATGCAGGGAGGAGGAAAGGTGGCCAGGCTGGGGCAATGTTTTGGTTTTAGATTACAGGCCTTAGCACTGGGGTTGGGTGTGTTTTTGATTGTAGCTTTTTGTGGCTTGTCCACTGGTTTTTGATCAGGTATCAGGATGGGGAGTAGGTTCCGGCCTGGTGCTTGGCTGGGCTGGGCTGGTGGCCCTGCTGGGTGTGATGATGGATAAGTCTCCATCAGGCTGGAGTGTGATTGCAGCCAGGAGCTTTGGGGCTCAAAGTGTTGGTGGGTTTTCCAATCCTTGGACCGTCTGCATCAGAGTCTCATTTAGATTTGACAAAATGTGCAAATTCAGAGTTTGGTAGGACTCTATCCCTTGGGTGATGATACCTTTCTCTTTGGGACCAGGTCCCACCACCATGGCCCCGTACTGGCTAACACAACTACACCTGCTCTTCCAAAATGGTGTAAACCATTCTTTGCCACTTAAAAACCAAATGGCAGCAATGAGCCAAACAGGCCTGTGCTGGCAATGCGCCATGGTCCAGGTAATTACTGCCAGAGAGTGTGTGCTGTTTTTTTTAATAAGGAGTAAGATGGTAATAAACTGGTTGATGATTGACTGGGCCTGAACTATGTACTCTGATATTGTGAGTGAGAGGATAATTTTGCCGTCGTTTATTCCATTTATTTACTTATTTCTACCATTGATATCAGGAACCGAGTGGCTCCGGAGCCACTTCCACCTATGAGCAAGACATGCCAGCTCCGCTTGGGCCCAGCCGTGGGCGTGCGGCTGCCTCCCTTCTAGATCAAGAAGCTGGGATGCTGCGTGGGCAGCTCAGGAGTTGAGGATGTGGTGAAACTGCAGGAGGGCCCGTGCTTCAAAGAGCAATGAGCAGTGATGAACCCCGCTCTCCATCCCGAGGAGCCGTGGCACTGCCCGCCGGGCCGGGCCGGGCCGGGCCGGGCAGGGGCGGGCAGGGCCGTGCCCCGGCGCTGCAGCGCCCTCTGCCGGCGGAGCGCGGCCCCGGGGGCTCCCCCGGCCGGGGCTGCCCCGCCGGCGCCGTCCCCTCCCCAAACAGGGGCTCTCCCTCGCCTCACGGGCGCTGTGGGCGCTCGGCCTTGCCAGGGGTGCTGTGGTTGCTCAGCCTTTCCATGAGTGCTGGGGGTGCTCAGCCTTGCCATGAGTGTTCGGCCTTGCCAGGGGTGCTGTGGGCGCTCGGCCTTGCCACGGGCGCTGTGGTTGCTCAGCCTTTCCATGAGTGCTGGGGGTGCTCAGCCTTGCCATGAGTGTTCGGCCTTGCCACAACTGCTCCGCCTTGCCATGAGTGCTGGGGGTGCTCGGCCTTGCCACGGCTGCGCCCGGGTAGCATGTGGGCTTTGGTCTCTGCTGTGGGAACCCAGGGCTGCAGTAAGCCATGGAAATGAGCATCGGGGAGATCTCTTTAAGTCAGCATTATGATCTGTGTGTGGGTGAACCCGTCTTGTCATGATCTTGGGGCAAAGACCTGCCCCATAATCACCACCTCTAACCCTTATCTACTTGGGCCAGCTTATCTCCCTCAG
This sequence comes from Zonotrichia leucophrys gambelii, assembly GCF_028769735.1. NCBI lineage: Eukaryota > Metazoa > Chordata > Aves > Passeriformes > Passerellidae > Zonotrichia > Zonotrichia leucophrys. Next base: position 1,348,584 of record NC_088190.1, on the reverse strand, counting down.
TCGCTGCCTCTTGAATTCTCTCCAAGCCCTCAGGCAGTGGCTCTCCAGAGGCAGTGCCCGAGGGCTGCTCGTACGAGCTGCCAGCTGGCAGAGGCAAGTCCAGAGGGGTTTCTTTCCCAGAGGGACTCAGTATGTGGGGTCTGACAGTCTGCTCTTGCTGAGGGCTTTCTCAGCTCAGTCAATCCATGCATGGACCTTCTAGGACCAGAAGTGTTAATAATGGTTAAGGGCGGAAAAGAATTTGTGGACTGAGTCCATCTGCGCAGGAATGTGGCAAGATGTTCCCTGCATGTGACTTTCTGTGAGTCTGGTTTTAAATACCTTGACTGACTGGGTACTTGTCACTTCCTTTGGGACACTGTTCCCCAGCCTAGTTATCCTAGTTATGAGATTACAGGAACTGACCTCAGAATGAGGACCAAAACACCTATGGTAAATGGGCGGAGGAATAGCCAGTTTCCCACTCAAAGGGTCATTTGGTGTCTTTGTCAAATCATTGCTGTTGTTTGAAACACCCTGTGGATAGAAACACCTTCTTTGGGCTGGTGGCAAATTGTTTGGTTTTTTTTTTTTACCAGATTTTTTGGGAGACATTGGCTCAGTCAAGGTTGGTGTCATTCGTGAGCTCGTGCTCTGTAAAAGGTTCCCCGGCAGTTGGTTTGGGTGTTCATGTCCCTTTTCAGTAGTTCTATGAGATACTTGTTGGGTGGAAAGCATTCAAGAGCTTAAGCCTACCAAGTGAAGATTGTTCCTTGGGAGAAGGGTTTAGCAGGGCAAGGATTAACCTTCCCAAAATGGAACAAGCAGCACCCAGCTATTACTTGGAGAGCGTGCTTCAGAGCTGCTTGAAGTCCATAGGAGTGTTTCTACTGCTTTGGCACTGTAGAGAGATAACTCACAAAAAGGCCAGAAGCTTGATCTCTGAGGTGAACTCCTGTTCCCTCACCTGTGCTCTGTCTGCTGTATCTCATGAGTCCTTCTGAACCAGGTCTGCCACTGACAGTGGGGTGCACTCTGATGTGTGCAGGTACTACACCATTCATGAAACACAGAGTCCCAGCGGGGAGAGGCAGCTTGTACTGAAACTGGCTGGGAATGGTACCGATACCCAGACTGGAGGGGATCACATCATTGATGTGTAGTTTCCATATCATCAGTTTCTCTTTCTGTTTTGCTAAATTGTTTATGCTTCTACCCGGAGCCCTCTTTCCTGCGATTGGATCTCAGGGCTTTGCCTACACAGCCTTTTCTGTCCCACTTTGGCACTTGGCTGTCCTCCCAGCGAGAGCCTTTGTGGCCACTTTGACTCTCCCTCTGACATCAAATCGTACCCCTGGGCTGCTATGCAGCCTACGGTTTAGGCGCCCTCTGAAAAGTTGGTTGAAAGTGTCTGGAAAGTAATGAAAAGTCCTGTAGTAGTTGAAGATAACTATTGCCTGTGCTGCATGTCCCACCTCCACCTGGGCTCCTTCCCTCCCTCCCTGCCAGGGTTTGAAGATGCAGCCGTTCCCAAGGTTTGGAGAGCTCAGGTGCCACCCAGGGCTCAGCTCCCAGAAGTGCTGACACTGCAGAGGCCGTGCTCGCCGATCCAGCTGGGGTTTGGGAGAACCAATGTCCTCGTCCTCAGCTGCACTTTGCAAAGCAAAGAGGGGGCAGAGGAGGCTTGGCTGGAAGCAGGGGAGGGGCAGAAGCTCCAGCCAAAAGTCCCACGCGGCTCCGTCTCCTCCCCTCCGGTTCAGTGCGGACTGGATCAATTTGGACGTCTTCAGCAATAAAAAATGCCGATGTCGTCCTAATTCACTAGGCCCCGAGATGACAGCAAATTTACATTTTTTAATTAAACTAGCAGCCAGTTTTTATGAGAGGGGGCTGGGTTATGCAAATCAAATGGTTGTGTACGAAAGATTAGGAGAGTTTGGGAATAAATTCCACAAATGCTAATAAAAAAAAAGAGAGAAAATGAGAGGGGGGAGAGAGAGGGACATTGTTCCATTAGCCCCTTTTAGGCTGATTTCCCTAGGGAGAAAGCTATGGGGGGTGAGAGATGGAGGCAGCTTTCAGAGACAGGTAAAATCCATTTCGAGGATGGAGAGCCCCTTGGACCAGGACCTTGTTGCTCCCTGTTTTGTCTCCGAGGGCTTGCAGGGGAGAAGGAGGAAGAAATTGGTAACAAAAGAAACACTTGCTGGTTTCTAATCCCCATTCCTGCTTGACCGGTGATCCACAGGCTGGAGCAGCAGCTGGGACTGGCTTGAGGATGTAGAAGGTGCACAGTGCTCAGGGGCTGGAGGGGCACAGGTGGGTGAAGGGCTGGGCCAGGGCACCGTGGGGCTGCAGGAGGGTGGATGTGGCAGGGCAGCAGGGCAGTCCCTGGATGGGCAAAGCTTCTCTGGACAGGGCCCATCTTTGGGCTGACAGATGGTGACAGGGCAGGGCTGCAGCTGGGGTTGGTACCCTGGGGCTGCATCTCCTTTGTGCAGCTCTTGTGGGTGGGCTTCTGGTCTCTGGCAGGAGCTGCTGGTTGGAGCAGGCAGGAGTGCTGATCACAGGTGAGGGTCTAGACTGCTGTTCCATGTAAGCACAGGCTTTACCTGCAGAGCAGAGTGTGTTTTGGAGTGGGATGGTGATGCTGTTCCCTCACCCACACTGTGGAGCCCCTTGTTGCCCATCCATAGAGATCTCAGGCTGACTCCAGCTGTCAACACCTCTTTCCAGTGTGTTAACCTGGCACCAGTCTTCATCTCTTCCTCAAGGGACTTTCCATCTTTCTTCATGGGGTGATTCCAGAAAATAAAAGTTTGTCAAGTCCCTTCAGGAAGAAATAGTTACGGCGAACAAAAAACATGCGTTTCACTCACGTAAAATATGTTCTTGTAGAAGTTTCCCAAAGGATTCCAAGTTCTCGTTGCATTTAGGAGTTAGGTGTGGTGGCTAGGTACCAAAGCAATTGTTTGCTCTGCTGTGGAGAAACAAAACCAGAAAATTTCTGGAGGCTGGGAAACTGCTTAAAGCTTCCAGTCCTAAGGCAGTTTCATGCTTGGAATAAAAGCTGAACAACCCATGCAGGTTGGCAAGAGAAAGCAAAGGGTGGAGAACAGGAGATACAAGGGAAAAGGATGGGAAGACTAAGGTCACTGGGTGCATTTTATGACAATCCCCTGAGGATTTGGTGCCTCACTAGAGAGCTTTGCCACCCATTCCTGGTTTTGGGGTGTGAAGAGATGATTCACCAACGTGCTCCTGTTTTGCTTTGGAGAGGTGACATTTTAGCAGAGCCTCTCTTGTGAAATCAGTGAAAACACCAAGCTCTGGTGGCGCGTTTCTGGAGGTGTTCCCCACACCCAACACCTACATCCCTGTCACTCTGTCCTGAACATGCAGGTCTGCCCCAGACACTCACCCACCTCCACGCTCCCGGACACTCACGTGTTGGTGCTGTGCTGAACTTGGTGTTCCCCAGGCTGCTCTCTCAAGGCATTGCCATGATGAACACCCTGCTCCTGTGCACTTGCATCATCGTTGCCATGAATGAATCCTTCTTGGCAGCAAGAGCAGATGAGGGTGGTGTCTGCCCTGTGTGTTGGGTGTCTCTGTGCTCCCCCCAGAGCTGCTGCTGCGGTGAATGGTGGCCTTGGCATCAGCTTGGTCCACAGCTTCAGACAGACAGACGTACAGGGGCTTTGTGTAACATGAGTTTCTGAGCTGAACTAGGGCCGAGTTCAGCCTAAAACTAACAAAGAGCTCCAGAGCAGGTCTGTGAGACATGGCAGAGTCTGAGGATTTGGTGTAGGATGAATAACTCCTAATGTATAAAGTGGGCATAATCCTGGTGCCTGTTGCAGCCCAGAGCCAGGGCTGGGCGCTCGGGGATGGAGATAAGTGCTGAGGGCTGGCTGCAGTCCATGCAGGGTGCGGGGTCGGGCAGGAGGGCTCCTCCCTGCGCCTGGGGTGGGGTGCCTGGGCTGGGGGAGAGCTGAGCCCGCTCCCGGAGCTGCCTGGGGGCTCCTGCACCTCCTGCCCCACTGGGCCCGGGCTGGCTTGGCATGGGGACCTCCCCAGGACCTGGGCTGGGAGGGGAAGAGCTCCAGCTGGGCTGCTCTCCTGGAATGGTGCAGTGGTGTCAGCCCTGCTCCCAAAACTGGATGGGCCAGGGCAGAGCAGAGGAAGAATTAGGAGCTTTCAGCTTCCATACATGGGAAACTGTCAAAAGCCAGGTAGCAACACCAGCTTTTGTCTGGTATTTCCAGAAAAACCCGGCAGGACCTGGCATCCCAGGGCATAATTTATTATGGAAAAATAAAATAATAAAGTACCAATCCCTTTGAGGCCTGAGTCATAGAAGCATCTTCTCATTAAAGCAGCTCCACCTCTCTGCCTGGTGTTTGCCAGCTCCATGCCTGTATGAATCCACTCCCTGAGCTGCCTCGCCCAGGGCAGCCTTCCTCCCACTCCTCCTCCTCTTCCTGCTGCCTGTGCTTCCCCAGCACCCCTTCCCCTGTCTGGAGGAGCACAAGCAGTTCCACATCTCAAGCCAGCTTCTCCCCAGGCTCCCCATCTTTGGACCAGCTGGATGTTTTATTGGTGTGTGTTGTAGACAAACATCTTCATCTTTTCACCCACCCACCCACCTCCCACCCCTGTGCTATCGAGTTCTCTGGGCGTGCCCTGGCTCCCACATGCCCTTCTCCTGGCCATGTGTTGTGAAGGTGTGTGTGGTATCTTTCCATGGCTCCAAGCTCTCTTCCAAGTGGCCCTCTGCTAGCAGGGGAAGGAGAGGAAGCTGCTCCTGGAGTAATTACCATCTGCATGTCCCGAAGGCAGGCAGCAGATGTTAGCAGAGGAGGACTGCATTGGAAGAGGGTGAGGGAGCAGAGGCTGGGGAAAGGGGGTCTGATTTTTCTTCTTGATTGCATATGAATATTTTTAACTGAAACTCAGTAAGACAAGGATCCCAGTTCTGCAAAGTTGATCCGTGCACTTGGAAACTTTAGGGGAAAGCTCCTTTGCTCGCTCTAGCTGTGTTTTCTGTCACTCACTCTGCTTTTCTCAGCCTTTTTTATGCTGCACTATTTAACTTTTCTTACTAAATAGCTTTCCTTTATGTCCTTCTTCCTTTCCATATTCCCACAGACCTGTCACTCTTTGTCACTCTCCTGGACTTCCATTCTGTCTTTGATTCTGTCTTGCTTTCCCTTTCCTTCCCCCCCCCCTTCCATTGTCTTACTCCATTTTTCATTTTCCCATTTTTCTGTGGGCTGATATTCAGATGAGCAAACTTCTTCCAGTTAAAGGAGGTCATGAATATTAGGATTTTTCTATCAAACAATGAAATATGGCTCAAATTACTCTAAAGAATAGGGCCCTTTTCATAAACCACCTGCTGGGTTTTTTTTGAAAGAAAGAACAACCACTCGCCTGTATGCTCCAAGCAGTTGTCTCACATCTCTACCTCGCCAAGCTTTGCTGTTCCAATTTCTTCTGCTGAATTTGTTGCTCTTGGTGGAGTAAGTCTGCTCTTCCCAGACTGCCAGCACCCAATGAGTCTGGGTTTGGACAGGTTGGGACAGGATGGGGATTCTGGCACGATCCTCACTACTTTAAATGTTGGTTTGTGATTGTGCTTTTTTGATTGCCGTGTGTATATTTTGGGGTTTTATTTTTGTTTTCGACAAATAGCATTCTGGTGTGAAACTCATTTGGTCTGAACCTCTCAGCTTGACTGAGGGATCTCCTTCAGATGTTAGTGGGGCATGGAAACACAAGGACCCCCTGCCCTGGTCCTTGTGCTGCTGGTGTGGAGCAGCCCTCGCTCCCTGGACCTGCTCAGGCCTGGCCGCCAGCCCAGCCTCCCGTGGTCCTGTCCCTCTCGTCCCAGCCACAGCTTCAGGAAAGGACCTCTGAGCACAGTGGCCACAGCTGGCTCTGGGAGAGCCAGGTTTGTGCTGCAGGAGATCCTCCATTCCTTGTGGTCCTGGACAGCGCCGTGCCTCTGCCAGGGCAGCGCCAGAGCAGCTCAGCAGCGACAGGAGGGTGGTGCAGCTGTGCCCCAGGGACCTGGGTCTGTGCTCCCTTGGGAGCTGCCATGAGGCAGTCATGGGTAGTGCCAGAGACAGGGACAACAGAGGACACCAGCTTGTCTCAGACTTAGGTTTTGTTTTCGGTCCAGCCTATTTATACTCTTCTTAGTTGCTATTTTTTCCCCAGTTACACGAATGTGTCTTGTCCTCGCTGTCTTCCATCTTCCCTCAGCAAACCTTTCCATTTTCTGCATGCCTTTGCTGGGAAGCTCACAGCTCCATTCCTCGTGGGCAGAGACCACACTTCTCTGAGGAGGCACCTCTCACTGGTGTGCTCGTTCCAGGAGCTGCTCCAGCCCTTCCACCCTCTCCCACCTGCATTTCCCTGGACAGAAACTGCACACACAGCCCGGGCTGTGTGAACACAGAGTTTGTTTTGCCAGGGTGACCTGTTTAATCATCTCATTTTCTGGTGGCCGTTTATTCCTCGTTTCCACGGTTACAGCCCCATTAAGAGGAGAAGCAATAAGGCAGCGAGTCAAACAGGTAATAAAAACATTAAAGCCATGTGCGCGCTGGGAGGGAGGAGGGCGAGCAGCACTCAGTGAGACGAGACGGGCCGTGCCAGGGAGACAGAAGGGTCACAGGAGCCCTGTGGTGACACCAGCTCAGTGCCAGCCTCTCCTGCAGCATCCCACAGCACTGTGCCCTGCTCTGTTGGAGTGTGCTGACACTCAGGACAGTGCCACTGCCACCAGTGCGCTGCTCTCCCCGTTGCTGTGCCGTAAGGCAGAGCTGCAAGTGGACAAAACCTCTCGAAATAAGAGTGTACTTTCTCTGTATTTTCTTTCAGGGCTCTGACTGTCTGAAAATTTGTAACTTCCTGTTTCTGTTTAGTTTTGGTGATGCTGGTGGACCCAAATACTTGTTCCTGGAACAAGGGAATTGGGTCTCTCCTGCTAGGAGGAATCCCCAGATTTCTGGCTTTTCATTGTGGGCTCCTAAAAGGAAAGTAGCAAAATAAAGAAACCTAAAGCAGCAACTCTGGAGTGAGCAGAAGGCAGAGCCTTCAAGAGAAGGAAGAGAACTGTTTTCAGCTCACTTCCACCAGGCAGTGGTCCTCAGGGAACCCCTCAGGGCTCTTGGAAGGTGGGAGCCTTTTGTTACCATGTGCTTGTCATCCCAAAACTGATTTGGCCAGCAACGAGATGGTGGCCTCTTTTCCTTTGGGAAATTTTGGGCCAGATGAACTCTTGGGTGTGAAACCCTGACCTGACTGGCAAAAACCAGCAAAGTTACTTTTCCCTATAATTTCTCAGTGGCCATAGAGGCCAAACAGCACTGGAGCTTAGATGATGAGATGTGGGGTTTGAGGTGGAAGGTCGCTGCCATGAAGGAGCAGGTGCCCATGGGCTGAGAGGATTCTGACCTGTGGATAAGGGTGAGTTTTGCTGTGGATGAAAAGAGGTTAAAATAACCCTATCCCACTCATATAGGTGGCACAGCAGTGACAGCAAAACAGAAATATTCAGAAAAGCAAAGTATAAAGGAGAGCAAGAAAACAGTCCCAGAACTGCAGTACCACTGCTTTACCTGCTAGCTCTCTCTGTTAAAAGAGTCTGCCCTGTCACAGCCCCGTTTTGCCCTGGTGGGATTTATTTTTTATTATTTATTTCTGACATTGTTTTGGGTTTTACAGTTTCTTTTCTGCAGACTTTATCAGAAAGCATATTTGTGGTGAGAGCCTGTGAAAGGACCTGGCTTGCTGAGTAAATGTTCAACGTGGAAATGAGCTGCATGACCTTGAGGAGGGGAGAGGGAGGAAAGCTGACAGAAATTCATAAAAAGCTGAAAAAGAAAAGAACAAGGAGAAGGGAGGGAGAGGAAAAAAGATAAAAGGCCTGGCCAGACTGGAAGAAGTCACACAAGAGAGGAATAATGGCCTTTCTTGTTAGAGCAGTGACTGGACCTGTCGCATTAGGCATCTTAAAGAGCCCGATTCTAAGTTGTGCTCAGCACTGCCACTTTGAAAATAGGCCCATTTAAGGTGACTCAAGTTGGGCAACAAAAGTCAGTAGTCACTTTAGATCATCTTGGCCTGTGTTCAGAAGGGTGAATTTTATCCTTGGCGAAAGGCCAGTGGGAGGCCCTTGTGTGTTCTGTTCCCGTTCCCAGAATAGGACTTGGGGTGGCTCCTGGGGCTTGTGCCAGCCCTTTGGGGCAGGGGCAGAGCCCACTCTGCTCTGTGTCGGGCTGAGCCCTCCCTGTGCAGAAGGCAGCGGTTGCTGGCTGGGCTCATGTGTCAGTCCAGTTGTCTGTGGGCACAGAAACTGGGCTTGGACTTATATGTGGAATTTTTGGGGAGCTGTGGGAGTCTGGAGAAGGATCTGGATGGAGCAACCTGTCTGTCCTCAGTGCAGGACCCGACAGTAGCAGCAGTGCAGGAGGCTCCTCAAGAACGTGAGATTGGGATGGAGACACTTGCTTTAGAAAACTAATGAGGATGTCAGTCAGAAAAGACCAACAACACACTGTTGCAAGGAAGAAACTTACAGAGGAAACACCCTGCAGTCAGAGGCCAAGGTGTGAGGTCCAAGCATGCTCTGGAGCTTGGCTTTCCAGAGCTGCCTGGTTTGGGCTTGATGGTTTTACTTCAGTCCTGCATCTAGTCCTGGATTTTAAAATTGTGTATTGTCTGAATGCATGAAAAAAGTGTAAATGCACTTAGGCTCCCCTTACCGCTCTTTCTGTTGTCATTTCTTTGACTCCCCAAATTCTCTTTATTTTCAAGGGGGGAAGTCTGACTTCAGTGGCATCAGCACTTCCAAACCGCTGCACACTGACATTAACAGTTCAGAGTGTGGGGCAAGGACTGTGCTGAAGCAGAATCCTCATTTGTGTTGAAACAGGGCTGATCACCATTCTTTGGTTACACCTGAATATCTGCACCAATGGTCCTCATACACACATCTTTAAATTTTAGTTCATTTAGGTGGGGGGTCGATTTCTTTCCATAAGCCTGAAAATTGTAGAGTAAGATTTTCATCTTCACTGCTGGTATGGGAGAGCTCTGCTGTATGGAGGGGAGCATTTTTTGATTTTTTTTTTCCAGTTAGAAAGGAAAGAAATCAAACTTTTTCCAGTAGGGAAAAGTCTTGTTGAGTGATGACCTCAAAATATTTTCTCTAGCAGTGCAGTGTGATGTCAGACAGACAGTATGTGGCTGGGTGGGAGGCACAGACAGCATGGGCACGAGTGCCTGACACAGGGGAAAACCATCAGGGCACAGCTTTGGGAGGAACTGGAGCAAAGTCACCAGCGCAGATGCCACAGCAAGGAACTGTAACTGTACATTTAATAGCTTTGGATGTTTGCTTTTATGTGACAGTTGCTGCTCAAGCAATCAGATTGGAGAATTCTAGACTTGCACAGATTTCAGGGATTTTATTTGTATGTGTTCAGCGCAGGACATGAGTGGGATGGGAGCATAGGGGTTTTTCCAACAGGAGAAGGGCCCTGTGCCCTGCTCCTCTGTGCCCCTGTGTACCTTGATTTTATGAGCTGAGCCTTCCCCTCTCACTCCTGCCTCTTACTCTTCCCTGAAGTCACTGTACCTCCAAACCCACCTCACTCACCTGCTCCCTCTGGTCCCAGCATCCTCCCACGCTCCCTGGAGCATCCTCTGTTCTGTGCTGCTCCCTGATGTGTTAACCTGGCCCTGCCCTGTGCCAAAAGCCCCATCTGGAACTCAAACAGCCGTGCCCCGAGTGCTGGCCCTGCCCGGCCTCCCGTGCCCAGCCTGCCCTGTGAGAATGGCAAGGCAGAGGCACATTTTCACAGTTCATTCTCCAAAAGGAGAGCCTGCAAGGGGTGAGGGGCAGACTCCTTGCAGTGAAGGTGTTAACAAATAGCAGGTGATTAAACATGACAAGCAGTGACATTTCTGTGTGGGGTTCTCAGTACCAGCAATGCCAAGAATGAAGCTATAAACCCTGACATTTTGTGTTATGCACTGAGGTTTTTAATAGACATCTTTCTCTCCCTCACCCCTGTTTGTTTCTTTTATTCCTCTATTCTCTTCTGTCCTCTTCTCCCTTTCCTCTCTCTTCCTGATCCTCACCCTGGCTCTGTCCCATCCCAAGTGCCCCCATCTCCATTTCCCATCCCTCCCTCCCCGCTCTTATCTTTGCTCTCTTGCTTCACCAGACTCATTTGTTCAATGTCCTTCACTTTAGCTTTTGTTTCTCTCTTCCTCCCTATTTTCTTGTTACACTTTTCCAAGATTTTTTTGCTTTTCATGGCATCGTTCACCCTTCCTTACTCTTGTCTTCCTCCTGCTCGCTGCGGTCTGTGCCATCTGCACGCGCTCTCAGTCTCTCACACAGATGCACTCCCACATTTATTGCACACACACACTGGCACTTCCCGCACACTTCCCTGCTCCCCCCACGCTCCCGCTCTCTCCTGCTCTGTCTCTCACATACGCTCGCACTTGCTCTTTTCTTTCTGTGCTTCCCCTCTCCTGCTCTTCTTTGTCTTTGTTACTCCCTTCTGCTGTCATCCTCCCTCTGTCTGTTCTTTTCCACTCTCTCCCCTTCTCCCTCCCTTTCCTTTCTCTTTTTGGGGTCTGATGTAATACTCTAACCATGGGCAGCCAGGCCAGTTGCTTGTCAGGGAGCAGGTGTCCCACCCCTGAGTGATGTTTTTGTTAATAACATTTTTGCCCTGACTCAGAAGCCGTCATTTTGGAGATTGGTTGGTGGGTTTTTTTTAAGGACAGGAGCTGAGGAGGCTGAGCTTTTGGGAACAGTTGCTGGGTTTGTACTAAAAGGACTGCAACAGTTGTTCTGCTGAGCAAGAAACGTTGGAACAACTGCAGATTCTCTTCCCCCCCCCCCACCATCTATCCAAAGGGCATTTGGAGGTGACACCCAGTGCACAGTCCCCCGTGCAGCCAGCTCTAATTGGAGCTGACGAGCTGCCACTCGTTCTTGGCTTTGGAAATGGGGCACTTCTGCCACTGGAGGTGGCCCTACGCAGCCCTCTCTGTTACAAAAAACATTTCCTCCTCTTCTGCCTTCTCCTGGTGGTGCTATGGGCGCAAAGCTAGCGGAATGCCAGAGTGCCCAGAGCAGTCGAGCACAGGGCTGTCCTCCAGCAGGTCTGCAGAGCTCAGCAGGTGTGGCCCAGCTACGTGACCTGGCCATGAGAAAGGGGTCCCCAGGCACAGAAGGATGGGAGGGTCAGCGGCTCCCTGGCCTGTGACCTGCCTGCTCACTGTGCCTTACCAGGCTGTGATCCCTGTGATGCACAGGCTGAGGCAGGGCATGGTGCTGCCCTGGCTGGAGATGGTGTGGGCAGGCCCGGGGGCTCAAGGCACCTCCAGGGGCTCTTTGAGCAGCGCAGCCATTCCTTCTGACACGGCTGCAGAGTCTCTGCCTCTCCCCAGGTTCCTGGGGAAGAGCCACAGGGAGAATTACCAGGCACAGGGTCTGAGCTGTGCATTAGGAATGTGCTGGTCCATCTCTACAGCTGGCACCTCTGCACTGAGAGCACCAGGGTGGGCGAGAGGCTCCCCTGGGTGGACAGAGAGGACAGAGGCTGGGCAGCTCCTATGGCAGGAGGTTCCCAGGTCCCCAGTGTAAGTGGCTTAGCAGGTATTTGAAATGAGTTCAAACTAAACTGCAGTTTCAGTCCGAGTATTTCCTCTTCCTTGACTCTGCACTCATTCTAAAAATCAAAATACTTCCCCATAAAGAACCGCCTTCCCATAAAAGGGCCTCTCCCTCCCTGCCTGCCCAGGTCTTATTGATCAAGCACCACAGACAGTGGCTGCAGCTTCAGTTGCCAAGTAGGGCAGATCGATAGAGACTCGATAGGATGGGATTTTTGGCAGCTGGAGCAGATATTTGTTCCTCCTTCCGTCCCACCATCCCTCTGGGAGATGGCTGGTGTCACAGTGGAAGCAGGTGGAGCAAAGCTCCATCCTCCCGCTTGCCGCTCACCTTGTCATCTGTCCTCTGTGCTGCTGCCCTGGGACCAGAGAATGGGGCTGCAGAGAACGGGGGGCACATCTGGAGACAGAGCAGTCCCACCCTGTGCTGGCTCCCCCGGCCCCTCTCTGCTGCTTGCCTTTTACAATGGCCAAGTTCACTCTTTTGTGTACTGGGGCAATGCTGTGGGTGAGTCCAGACTCCCCAAAAGCAATATTTGGCCTTTATTGTTTTCCCAGTCTCTATTCAACTAGTGTTTCTTCCTGCCTGGATCCAAAGTCATTTCCCTGTGCCCCTCCCTGTCGTTGTCAGTGCTGTTGTCATCTTCCCAGAGATGGGGAGAGCGAGGCACGCTGATGGGACGTGGCTTCCTGAAGGCCAGAGGGACTTGGTGCTGGAGCTGGGGTTCGGGGCCCTGTTTCTGGCTGTCCTTCAGCAGCACTCAGCCCCATGGCCGTGGGCCTTCCCCACCCAGAGCCCTCCCAGGCTGCCCTGGCCGTGTGGGACCCAGAGCTGTGGGCTGGAATTCTCCAGCATCAGCTGGGGAATGAGACACAGAGGGGAGCACTGGGCAGGAGAGGGATGCTGTGCAGACTCGTCTTTCTCCATCCTCTCTGAAGAGCAGTTAGCTCTGCCATAAGATGTCCTTAACCCTTGCCAGCCCTCGTGGCTGCCCAGCCTCTGGCAGGTGCTGAGCGCTGTGCACAGAGAAGTTAATGAAATGAGTATTTTGGGGAGGGGGGCAGGGAGGCTCTCTACTGCACCCTGGGGCCCTGGGTTTATTAATGGTGACCTGCCATTAAAGACTAAAGTGCTAACCTGGTCATATTTAGCAGCTTTCAGTGGTATCCCAGTGGTCTCTGCCTGCAATATCAACTCCTGCTTTCCCCCGCAGCCCCAGCTCAGCAGGAGCTGACTCCAGAGTTTCTCTGCTACAATGAGTCTGGTGGGCAGCACTAAGAAGTCTCTGTGCTGCTGCTGCCAGACAGATTTCCACCTCCTCCTGCTGCTGCACGCAGCTTCCCCCTCTCACTGCCAGGTCTTGCCAGGCAGCGCTTGGAAAAGAGGACCAAGTCCTGGCATCTTCATGATTTCCTTTATACAGACAGAGCCTGGGGGTCGCTAGGAGAGGGAGATGTGCCAGCATGAAGCTCAGAGGGTTTGGCCATGAAGAAGAGGCACACTCCAGCTCTGCAAAGCATTTCCACAGAGCTCTCTGAGAAGGCACTGGCAAATTATCCCTGCCTGGGAAGCGAGGCAGCAGCTCTGCCAGACCTGATTAAAAAGGGACTCGAGGCTAACAGCTCCAGGTCAGAGCAGGAGGGCTGCTCCCACTGCTGCTGTCCCTCTTGCTCCAGTCTAAGAGGGCTGTGGAAAACCCAAGCTCAGGGGGATGTCCCCTAGGGGATATCAGCAGTTGGATATTGCAGTGACAGGCACTTTAGAAAGATGCTGGGAGCTGCTGCTGCTGCTGCTGGTCCAGGCAGGGATCAGTGTTAGCAGCAGAAAAAAAAAGCCCCAGAGTTTCCTTGAAGCTAATTCTGCTCTTGATGCTTCCCCAGAAGCAAGATCCTGCTGTGCTCTGTGTGCCAACTGAGATTATTGCTTTCCCTGATCACTTCTTCCTGGATTAAAACCTCAGCACAGCGTATTTTGCAGCGTGTTATTCCAGGATACCCCCTAGAAGCTCACCATGGTGCAGGCTCTGGCAGAGATGCCAGGGAATCATGAGGCTGCTCAGATCAGGAGGAGGGGGTGCCCCTGCCCCTGGCGCTGCTGTTTGGCTGAGGTGAGGGCACAAAGAGCAGGGCTGTGGGGATTTTCCTCTCTGCAGAGAGCCGCAGATGCCGTGTCCTCGCCGCCCTGCCCTTCCTGCGGGCACGTTTGCCAGTGTGGGCTGCAGAGGCAGCGAGGGCAGCGGCCCCGTTCCAGCCGAGCCTCCCAGCAGGACGAGTGCCGCTTTGGCAGCCAGGCTGGGGGCAACCCTCGCTCTCCGCTCTGGCTCCGTGCCCCAGCTGATCTGCAGCCAGGTTTCGCTGTAATCCCTACATCCTGTTGCAGGTCCTTAATCAGCTGGAGGCAGCCTGGAAAAAAAAAACCCAAACCCCAAACTGTTGTGGTTAAAGCTCCCCATGGCCAGGTGGTGGGGAGGGGTGGGCAGCAGCCTTCCCAGGCACCAGGTGGGGCACGGGAAAGGTTGGGAGAGATTACAGTCTCCTTGGTAGGGATGGAAGCAGAGAAAAGGGTGTTTGTTCCTGCTGGGGGTCTCTGCAGGACCCGCTCAGGCTGTTCCCCTGCAGAGTGGATGGGTCTGGGTTTGAGGCATGGGCTGCTCCTGCTCTCCCACTGCCAGCTCAGCTCTGGACACTGCCCCTTCAGCCCTCGTTGGGCAGGCTTGGAAACTCTCCGGGTTGTTGTTGAGTTGGTTTTTTTCCCATTTAATGCATAGAATAACACTGATGGGTCTGAACAGCTCCAGCCAGGCGACGAGGGGAAAGAATAACAAGCTCCTGAATGTCAGGCAAAATTATGGGCCATTGCTATTTAGGGTGAGTCTGGTGGATTTAGGGCCTCTCTGTTCTATTGTCCTGGCTGCTCTGAGCATTGGAGCAGGCGAGACACAAGTCGGGAATTTTATTGCAGAGCATGTTCAGGGGAAGGCTGGTTCTGAGCGCTTCCGGAGTGAAACAGCAGCACTGGGGGAGAGGGGAACGTTTCTGTTGGAAAGTTGGGGAGATGTGATAGCAGAGGCTGTAAGTCCTGGAGAGGTGGTTATCCAGCAGAGAACAGAGCCCCTTTGCATCCTGGTTTCTGTCAGGATTCAGCTCTAGATGTTCAAGTCTGTGTAGGGTTGGTCTCTATCCATCAGAGCTGGGCTGGCTGTCCAGCTGCTGCGTCCCTTGGCAGACCCTGCTGGTCCCCACTGCATCTCAGGGGCACATGGCTCCTTGTCTTCCCTTGTGAAGCATTCAGGAATGTAGTTCATATGAAAAACAGTGCCTATGCGTGTGTGTTCAGTGGGGATTAGGGGTTTTGGTGTCATCTCTTGGATTGCTTATTGCTGGCACTGGTGAGGTAACCAGGGCTGGGCACTGCACTCGCATTGCCAGGTGTTGGGGGAAGGCCCCAGCTGAACAGCATAAGCACAGAATGACACAGAAAAGCTGAAGAAAGGTGTTACACAGTGTGATAGAAGTGGATTGTCCATGGGAAAGTGATGTCTTTAACAGTGCTGAACAGGGTGTACCCTAAGCTTCCAGATTTTGGCAAATACATTCTGTCCCATGCCAGGGTGGGGAGGAGTGGCAGAGAGCAAGAAAGCCATTCAAGCCTGACTGTCTGCATAGGTGTGAGGCTCAGCAGGGTGAATTCTTTGCTTCTTTGGGGCTCTTTTTATTTGACCGGATTAAAAAGCCTATTTGAGTTTCTTAAACCATTTAATCTAAAATCCCCAGGTAGATGCGCCATTGGATTCAGTTTTAAGCTTATAAACAAAATAGGTCTGTGTTTGTCTCTTCTTCATTTTGTTTTAAAGAAGAAGGGTTTGACCTGTCCTCCCTGGGGCTGGGGGGGAGTTGAGCTTCTGGTGCCTGTGGATCCCTGTGGGCTTTGTGAAGGGTGGGAGAGTGCAGAGGCTGGGGTGTGCTGGGGTGACCTCCCTGCAGCCCCAGGGCACAGGGACAGTGGCCTGGGCAGGTTGGGCTCCACTGGCTGCTCCCAAGGGCTCAGAACCTGCACAGATGACTGAGTGTAGGTAAAATTCCAGTAGAACCATTGCTCTGCAGATAGCTTGGGTGTGTGGAAAAGGAGAGGACCATAGGAGATGGGAGAAAGTGTGAGGAAAGCATGGAATGGTCTGGATAATTCCAGTTCCTTTTGAGAGGAAGCTGGTTCTCCTCTGCTTTCTCCAGGGTTTCCTCCTGCATCCATCCTCTCCACACAGTCTCCTCTTGTCTCCTCTGCAGTGCCATATGGGTTATTGCTGCCACTCCCTGTGCTTCAGAGGAGGTCCCATTGTCCCCAAAATGGGACAGTTGAGGATTTGTTCTCAGGAGAGAGGTGCTGCTGATGCCTGTGGCAGCTGCAGGAATGCCACAGGTCTATGGCCCGCAGTGCCAGATACTCTGAAGGAAGGTACCAACCCCACAGCAGCTGGGTGTAGGATGATCTGCCCCTGTGTCCCCTCAAAGTGCTTTCCATGTGTGCACAGAGTCACTGATGCCTGCACGTATGTGGGGTGACGGTGGCCGGGCTCAAACCAGCTGTAGGATCCCTTCCAGGGGATCCCCAGTGCTGGGAGCACAGCAGAGGCACTGCCCATCCATCTCCCTTGTGCAGCCATGGAAAAGCTCCTTCCAGCACGGCCGCACAAGGGCCAGCAGGGCAGGCTGCCCTCACCTCTTTGGGCTTTGCTGTGAGAGAGAGGCCTCCTGTGAGCAGGGCGCTCAAGGAGATGCTCTGTGTAAGGGGAAGGTGGGAGCAAGGCTGTATCCTTCCCACCTTCCCTCTCCCAAGGAGCTGAAGACAGACAGAGGGACAGGCGTCTGTCCGATGGCAGCCGGAATAGGAGGGAGCCCTGTTGGCTTTGCCCAGGGAGCCTCTTTCTATATGGAAATGAAGAATTTAGGCTAATGGAGCTCAACCATCTCTAATTTTGCGATGGCAGGAGGATTTTGATTGAAAGTAATTAAGCAAGCTAGCTGTAAAATTAATTAAAGCAAAAGGGGGGGATTTTTTTATTGGATTGGATAGCGATATAGCGGCTGTCAAATGGGGGACGGATGGGGGTGACCTGAATTCTCTGCCCTCCCTCCTCCCACTCGGGACGTTTATGTCACTTTAATCTCCTTACAGCGGCTGGTGTGCATTTGTTTGAAATAATCAAGGAAATATGGTCAGAAATTGTCAGCTTTCAGATCTAATTTACCTGACAGCCCTGCGCAGACCAGTAAGCCTCTGTGTGCGTGTGTGTGTGTGTGGTGCATGCGACTGTGTGGTCATGGAGGACTCCTTGTCTCCCCTCTCCCCTGTTTTTGTTCATTCTATCTTCTCTTGATTCTTAGCAAAAAATACTTCTGACATATCTGGGGCCACCCAGCACCTTGCAGGAAAAAGAAATAAGTTGGACAATTTTCCTGTGGTCCCTTCTCCACCCCCACCTTCCCATCACTATCTCCTCCCAACCTGCTGCCTCATCCTTGCACCATAACCAGCTTTAGGGTTTAGGCAATATAGGATTAGGGGAGGTGGCTGTAATTCTTTATTCCAGATGGCTGGCAACTGCTAAACCCACTGTCACAAGCACAGAGTTATAAAAATACTTAAATTAGGCCCTTTGTTTCAGCCCCTGTCCCTGCCAAGCAGCTATCCTGGTGTCCTGCAGGGAGCTCAGCTTGCACAGAGCAGGTGGGGGACTCTGAGTCCAGACTGTAATGATGATGCTGGGGAGAGGCTTCTCTGGACTCACACCTACCTGGATTCCCTTGCTCAGCTCCATCTGCTTCTTTTTTGCCTTTAGCTCTTAAAGAGAGACCTGCAACAAGGAGGCGCTGGGCTTGAGTTGGTGTGTGCTCACTTGGCAGGTGAACATGCCAGTCCAGGGATGTACAGAGGCTGCAATTCCTGCCCATCTGTCTGGGTGGGTGGGGGTGTGCACATTCCTGACAGAAATCCAGGCTTCCCCCTGGACCTAACCCTGCAGGAACCCAGTGACCTGAGCTCACTGTATTGAACCTGAGGAAGGAGGGCGACTACTGCAGGACTGGTGTTTCCTCAGAGCTGCCCTGGTGCCTCACATCTGTCTAGCTAGGTTGGCTCTTAGGGTTATTATTTACTATTTATTATTATTCATCAAGCACCAAGAGAGTTTGGGCTTTTGTTTGTTTTGTTTGGGTCTCCATATAGAGGCCTTTGCTGAGGCAGACTCCAGTGCCAAGACCTCTGGCACTTTTACAATTACTGCCCGTGATCCTACTGTATTGTTTATGTAGTGACTCTCAGTCCCGAGGGATTCTGCAGCCTTTCTTAGGCCAGAGCACCCAGCACCTGGCAGGGAGAGTGCAGGGCAAGTGCTGGACCCTGGTGCCAAGGAAAATCTCTGGGCTTTATGTCCCAGGGAATCATTAATATGTAGAGGGCTCAGGCAGGACCTGCTGTGAGGATCCACATGCAAGGGAGTTGATTAAGCTGCTTCAGAAGGAGCAGATGATTCATCCCTGCCCGGTGCCTGAGGCCACAGGGTCTCTCAGTAGCTCAGAGCTGATGTTCTGGCTGTTGGGTGTCTGCACCCACCAGTCTGTCTCTCATACAGGGAGCTGAGCTGACTGGTCCTTGTGGGCCAGCTGATGTGACCAGTCCCTGAGCATCCCAGAGCACCCCAAACCACGTCAGCATGGGAATTGAAACTTGGAGTTGTTAGGCAGGTGTGTGGAGGGCTCCAGACCAGCTCTGTAACCTGCAGGACGTGGGTAGGACTGGTGATGGCCAGCTGCACGGGGCTGTGCTGAGGTGGGTGATGAGCTCATCACCATGATTCTTGGGTTTAATTCCAGCTTTGCCACTGATTTGCTTTGTGTCTGTAGCCATGTGAATGCATAGCTTTGTGCCAGTGCTTCCTCATCAGTATAATGGGTATAATTAGGCTTCCCTGATTGACGATGGCGCTGAACACTGAGTGTGCTGGCAGACTGTTTGCTTTTGTTTAAAAGTCCCTTCCAAAATAAAGAGGTAAGACCAGATTTTAGGGTGCAGGTTCCCATACCACATTGCAGATATATGTGGGTTAAGGTCTCTGGCAATACCCAACCCTTTCCTTGTGGGACAGGTCTGCTCTGAAGAGTTGGCTTCCCCTAAACCTAACAGGACTGAGTTAGGTTAAGACTAAGTGCTTCTAAGTACTGTCTCCTCTGTATTCAGCAAAATACAGAATGTGGCACTGCTGATCTTCTGTGTTAATTACAAATATAACAGAATGTAACATGAAGAATAGTCTAAATAATTTCATGGCCTGTTAACCAAAAGAGAGCTTAAGTTCTGGGACATGGACTAGGCTACCACTGATAGTGGTATCTGAATTCAGTGGTGTCTGGAGGAAGGGTCATACCATGCTGGCTGCTCTGATTTCCCACTGTAGATTGCAAGACCAGATGATTAAGAGTGCATTAGATAATCTTCTAACATAACATTCCCTACAGGCAGTTACTGGCATTGCTGTAGAGACATCCTGAACGACGTGTTGGAAAAGGAAGTGCACAGGACAGTCTTTCTGCATTGTGAACATGTTTGAGACCCCCATGCAAAGCTGTGCTCTGTTCTGACTCCAAGTCTCCTCAGACATGGCCGAGGAAAATGCACGTGAGTGCTGACCTGGGGGCACCTTCTGTTGTTCTATTTGCACCTGCTTGTACTTGTTCAACACCTCTCCCCTCAAGCACTGCCACTCTCACTGCCAGTGAGTCTGGAGACCCTGACTCCAGCACAGCCAGGAGTTGAGGAACATCCCATAGTTGGGTGAATGGGATGAAAAGTTCAGATTTGGGTGGCATTTCTTTTTCTCTCAGTTTAATGTAAGCAGCAGTGGAAAGGCATAAGTTCCCTTCTGTCACTGCTGTGGTGTCAGCTGGGAAATGATTCTCCTGAGCCAGGCAGAGTGACATGAGCATAAGATCAGTCAGGGGAGGATGAAGCCCAGCGAGTTGGGAAGAGCTGAGGCACTGGGCTGTCTGGAGATGAGCTGCCCATGCTCAGTGGCTGGGGAGGAGAGTCCCCCAGAAAGGGCCTGGCAGCTCAGCTGGTGTTAGTTCAGAGAGTGGGAATGTGCAGAGAGCCTCAGGAGTGAGTGAGGATGACAGACACCTGTACCTGCCTTTCCTGTGAACTGCTGGCCCTCACACAACGCCCTGCTCCAGTGCTCAATCCTGGCTGCTGTTTGTGTGTGTCCAGCTGGCTCGGGGCAGCAAAAAGAAGAAAAGAACAGAGCCAGGCTCAGCTGATCAGGGGTTTCAATCAGTAGCTGCCCTGCCTGATTTGCAGTGGATTCAGGGGCTTACTTTGGAAAACTGTCTCTAGGGCGAGTCTGAACAAGCCAGTGGCACCCAATTTCCCAGGGAGACAGAAAAGCCACAGAGGAAAAAAAGATGTTGCAATAGAAGTTTGGGGATAAGAGGACAATAGTGTTGCTGGCCAAACAAGGCTGTGAATGAGGATGTATATGCCCCATCCCATTTACCTCCCTGGCAGTGGGACCCAAGGACCTCGGGAGGATTCAGGAAGGCTTCTGTGAAAGCATCCTGAGCAGGGAAGGGGGTGCTGAATGGGACAGGGCAGCAAGGGAGACATGGAGAGCTGTGTGTCACGCTGCTCAGCTCCTGGGGCCCAGTTAAAACACAGGTGTAAAGTAAAAGTGCATCAGTGTGCCTTCAGCTCAGCCTCTCCTTTCCCCTGTGCTTCCACCTCATGTTCTCCCTGGAGCTCCAGGCAACTTTCTCAATTTACACCCAAATGCAGTAGAATCACCAAGGCTGACAGGGTTTTGGTTTCATTAAATCTGGACCTTAAACATGCCAGCCCTCCACCCTGGCACGTGTTTGCAGGGCTGTCATGGCTGATGCAGGCTTCCTCATGGCTTGACAAACCAGCACCTTGGAAGCCTGGGCTGAATTCACAACATCATAGAATTGTTTAGGTCGGAAAAGACCTTTAAGGTCATCAGATCCAGCCATTAACCTGGCACTGCCCAGCCCACCTCACAGTGGCAGTGACCCTCCAAGAGGGGTGAGCGGGGTCCCAGTGTCCTCATGTATGGTCCTGGTGCCATACTGGGATTTCTGGGGACATTCCTGGGGTTTCCTCATCCCAGCAGAGGGAAGGGAGGCTCTGGGCTGACGGAACAGCTGGTGATGGATGTGTCCATGTGTGTCCTCATGGCAGCAGGGCAGTGCCCAGGTCAGGTCAGATCCGCTGCTTCCCAGACAGACCAGGAGCCAAGCCCTGGGTTTGGGAGAGGCTCAAGGCAGCACTCCCCGAGTTCCCTCTGCACAGAAGATACAGCCTCATGGAGCTGTCTTTTTATTTGCAAACTGAGCAGTTGTACTGGAAGAGATTTAGCAAACATGGGACTGCACAATGCTGTGTGTACTGAGTCACACATCAGGGCTGGAGCCAGCTAGCACTGTGAGCTACTGAGGCAAACATTTGAGAATAGCTACAATAGGCACCAAAAATATCTTCAGATGAGATCTTTCTGAGTTGCTGCACATTGGGTAACAGGGAGGGCTGACAACCTAAGCTTAAACTCTACCCACATGCTCTAGAGCTCATCCTGGGCAAGCCAAGCTACTGGAAATGGGAACAAAACAGAGAAAAAGCAAGTTTTCTCGTGTAAAGGGAGCTCTGATTAGCCAACTTCACATGGGTTGGGAAGGTTCTGGCTCTGGCAGGGCTCTAGGGATTGCCTCTGTGATCCTGGCTCTGGCTGCCTTTCAGGAGGGAATGACTGACCCCAGAACTTACCCCATGCTGTTGGATCTGCAGCTCACACCTGCACAGGGCAGGATCAGTCCCTACAAGGCATCATCTGTCTGTTTTTAAAGTTCCCAGGCAAGGGGCTTGGTCTTGGAGTCTCCCGTAAAGGGTCTCCCTATTACAATATTTTCTCAGGGGTTTGCTCTGTGGTTGCTCTTCCCTCTCTACTACTCTTTTAAAATAAAGGAGCCACTTCCCCAGAACCCAGCTCTGGCTCCTGAGACGTGATTCCCCAAGGGCAGATGTTTGGGGGCCTGTGTGGGCCGTGTCAGCAGAATGGGAGAAGAGGCAGTGGAGGCTCTTGATGCTGTCTGACGTGCACACGGAGGGCAGGGCTGGTGCTGATGCTGAATGTGATCAGCCTCCTGCCAGGGGACCCTTGGGCATCCTGTCCCCAGTGCCCCAAAGCCTTTCCTTCACTCTGCTGCTCTCTGCCCCTCGTGCTGGGGCCGGGGCTGTGCCTTGGCCCTGCTGCAGCCCCTCCCAGCTCACCATCTCTCCCACTGGCTCTGCAGCCGTGTTTTCTGCCAGCGCAGGGCACTGAAAAGTGCTGGCACTGCCAAAAACCCTGTGTGCACTACGACTCCCCAAACATCCCTTTATTTTTATTGTTCTGTTAATTACTGTTTAAACTTTAATAAGTCACTTCGTCAGGAGGGGGGACCTGCAGTGAGGTTTCTGTGCAAACACTGGGCCCGGCAGTGACTCTAGTGTAACATAACCCTTTATACAATGTGGGAATGTTTAGACTGTAACAGAAACTTGTTATTTTAATGACAGTTAAAGGGGAAAAAAAAAGAAAGGAGCGAATGAAAAAGGGAAGCAAGTTTGTTGGGGAAATGGCTCATCTCAATCTCTCTGTCTGGCCTCTTTTCTCTTGGCTTTAATGATATCTGGATAAGGAGGCTTTATGGCTTCAGTTGAGGCAAGTCTTGTTCCCAGAGATGCCCTATACCAGGCAGTATGTGATCCCCTCAGTTCTGCAGGGCGAGGCCAGCAGCGGAGAGATGCTGATGGAAGCAGCATGGCTTGATTTTGCTCAGACACAGCAGCAGATGCCTAAAGCCAATTTGAGCTCAGTCTAATTATTCTGACCCACACAAGAGACTTTCCCCTTCTATTCAGAGCTTCTTCCACTGGTTAAGTTTTTAAGTAGCTGTGCTGACACAGATGCTGGCATGTCATACATAGGAGGGTCCAACATCCCATGGATAAAATGGACCTTGAAGCAAGAAGATGTTTCATTTTGACTCCTCAAAATGAGGAATCGTGCAGACGTGAGAGAGGGAGAGAGAGACTCTTGGCAGTGGGAGAAGAGAGGATTCACAGGCATCCTTGATTTTGGACTGTGACTTGTGACATCTGCGTTGCTTTGAGGTGGAGAGTGACTGTGCAGTGGCTGCTGTCCCCGCACCACAGCTCTGAAGTCACCTCCAGGTTTGGCTTGGCTATATTTAGCACTCACTATAGACAAGACCATATAGAGTGATATATATGATCTGAAAACCTTCAACTCCTGCTGACCTCGGCTGCGACAGTGAAATCCCCCAAATCTGTGCAGTCTGAGTGAGAAGTGACGTGAGACCAGAAGAAGGGAGAGCTCCCATGTTTCCCTTGACAGAATTCCATGTTCCCCCCTCCCCAGGCTGGTCACCAGGGCTATCCTCTGGGAAGCTCAGCATTTTCTGCCAGACCTGGCTGCTGGGCCCACAGGGAATGAGAGTAGAGAGGTGTACAGAGGGTGTGGGGGTGCAGAGTGGGGACACAAGAGCTCTGGCAGAGGTTGCTGGGAAGGAGAAATGTGGAATGGTGCTGGGAGCTTGAGGAAAGAAGGCAGGAGAAGGAGAGCGCCCTAAGGGCAAGGCCAGCAAGGGGGGAACAAAGGGCAAAGCTTTGGAGGGAAGGAGAGGTTAGGAGGGTGTGGGGTGTGAGGAGCACTTTGCTGGCAGAAAGACCCTTCCCCAGGTGCCACCTCATTCCCAGGCATCCAGTTTCTCTGTGCAGGGCCCCTCTCTCCTCTTTGCTAAGTTCCTGGCTAGAGCAGGAGCCTGGGGGACTTGCACTCCATAAAGCTTTTTGGTGAGGATGAGTGTAGGGTGGAGTGGGAGGGGATGAAATCATGGGCCTCTGGGGAGTGTGTGTTTTCCCAAGTGGGTGAGCATGCAGGGAGCAGGCCAAAACAGTTCATGCTTTCCTCACCCACTGCTGGGGTTGTGATTGTTATTGATTGGGTTTGCTGTTCTCGGCACTTTGTGTTTTTCCAGCTGAGCATTGGCTGCCCCTGGAATTTTTTTTTTTTTTTTAACCTCTGCTTTAGTTCAGATACGCACAAACATGGCAGATGGGGCAAGTGTGTGCCCAGCTCTGTGCCAGCCAGCGCTGCAGGGGCTGAACCTGCCCTGGGGCTGCACGGGGCTGGGAGAGTGCAGGGATGTGTGGAAGGTACCAGTAATGTGCAGACCTGCTGTTAGTGGGATTAAATTCATAGGTGTGTATTATTGCTGGATGTATGTCATACAAAAAGGTAAAGAAATCTGCTTTTGTATGGAAAGTACTGTCAGGACTTCGTGTTGGAGCAAATAATGGGGACATGCGCAGGGATTCCCATGCTTGGGCATGTATAACGTATAGCTGGCTTAGGGTGCACAAACTTCAACCTCAGGGCCAAAGGGCCAAGAGAATGCTAGCTGCAGAGATAGTTGTGTTTCATTTCCAACACGTGGCCATGAGTTTCAGACCCACCAAGCCCCTCATGTGGGGCTGTTCTCCCTCCAGCCCTGTGCTTGTTGTCCGTACTCTGCAGAGCTGTGCCTGCTCGTGGGGCCAGTGGCAGGAGTTGTCCCTTTAGGAATGGTATTTTCCAGGTTCCTGTGTGAGGCCAAACATGTCCCAGCTGCAAAAATAACTAGACTGTATATCCTGTGGAAACAGGAGCAGCAGCGACACATCTGTCTGGTCTGGGCAGAGCTGGCTTGTAACTAATGCCCCAAAGGGGCATCAAGCGGCTGCAAGCTCCTTGTCAGTGTGCAGAAGCCCAAAATAGAGACCTTTGGGGAGGACTGGCCCCTTGGAGGGTGAAGCTCTGCAGCGGGCAGAGCAACAGATCCCTCTGAGCCTCTTGCAGGAGCAGTGTGTTGCAGCAGGACGTTAATATTGACCGGCTGCGCTGGCCCAGCCCGGGGCGCGCCATCCCCGAGCAGCCCCAGCCCCTCGGCAGCTCCCTCCCGCCTCCCCCGTGGCCGTGGGGTCACTTTGGTTGGAGAGCACAAGCAGAGCTCAAGGATAGAGCCCCCTGGACGGAGCCAAGGAGCCACCGAGCAAAAACGCTGAGGTTTTCCTTTTCTGTACAGCGCGTTTCCCTAAATTGCCTTTGACTGTGTGCATCGCTAATGAAAGTTTATGCCCTTGTTAGAAGGACAGGCAGGTCCATTCCAGTTAGGGCTGGGTCTATCCTTCTGCCAACTGCCCTCCCCAGCACACATACACACACACTCTCACTCACTTGCTCTCCCTGGTGAATAAGTAGAGGCTGTTATAAAAAAAAAGAAAAAAAGAGAGAGAGAGAGAGAGGCAAAAAAGAGGAGGGGAAAAAAATTTCCATATTTGTGTAAGTTGCTTTAAAAGCATTTTATCATGTCATAAAAAAAAAGGAAAGTACTCTCGGAAATTGATCCTGCACAAGAGCCCATTGGACAGAAGGACGTTGGGATGTTAATGGCTATTTTGCTCCAGGGTGGCTTATTAAAAAATTTATACATAAATGCTTAAAATTGCATAAATTATTTAAAAAAAAAACATAGTAAGCAATTTGCAATCCCCATCTACTTTTCCTCTTTTTCTTTCCCTCATCATTCTTTTCTTCCATTCTTTCCTACAAAAAGAAAATATTCCTTTGCACTTCTCTTACCCTTGTCCCCTCCCTGTCTGAAAATGTGATGTGCCCAAAATTGTACATGTCCGTGGGTAAGATAAATACGATTTTAAACGGTACCTGCAACTGACCAGCAGAGCTATCTGTGAGGGGGAAAAGAAAAAAAAAAAAAAAGAAGGGGAGAAGAAAAAAGAAAAGAAAGAAAGAAGTTTGGATATGATGAGTGTTTCTCGCAGGCGTGGAATGTCACCCACATATCCTGGAGATTGTACTGGGGAGGTTTATGATGGTTTCCCATTGATTTGTTTCCCCGACGCAGCTGCCGACCTCTATTGAGGGACAAACATAATCAGCACTGACGCAAATTAGATGGTTATTCGTTTTGAAAATTGACAGAAAAACAATAAAAAAGATGAAATGCTCCCAAATCAATAGATATAATGAAATTCAAATAATCCGAGAGATGAGGTCTCCATGGCAACTGATAATGTGGAAAAGAAAACAATTTAATAAAGGACAGACACACTTTGAAAACAGATTGGGCAAAGGGAAGGCGGGGGGGCGAGGGAGCAAGGGGGGCTGTGGGTTGGGTGGTGGTGGGAGGGGGCAGCGGGAGGAGGTGGTGGTGGGGAGCCGGAGCCACTGCCTCTCCGGTTGGTTAGCAGTGCTGTAGTGAAGGATCACTGTCCATCCCAAGGACGCTTGCCATAATTAAGAGAGGCTTTCGGTCCAGAAAGTGCAGATTCAGGTTTTAATACACAAAATTATTTCAGGAGCACTGAATCGGAAAGTCGTTTGTTATGACCTTCCTGAGAGGCCTGGAGCAGGGCATGTTGGAGGCGCGGCGGCTGAGCCAGCTGAGTTATGGCATATTTGTGTTTTTATAGTGCAGAGGGGAGGGGGAAGGGGGGAAGAAGGTTAAACAGTATTTACAGCTCAGTTGTTTTCAGAAAGGAAAGAGAAATAGAGTTCATGAAAAGATGCGAGTGGAAGAGAGAGAGAAGGGAGAGGGAGAGATCCCCTGCCCGGCACACACACTCTGCTGGGACGTCAGCTCCATGAGACATTCCCCGGTGCTCTGTTTGCCTTAAGGTGTGAGGTGCACATGGGCTGGGGGTACAGAGGGGCTCTTTGGTGGGATGGGGAGTGTGTCTGTCCCTGGCTGCAGGCTCCAGCTGGGAGTCCACTGTGTTGTCACTGCAGGCTGCAGCACAAACTGCATCTGGCGTGGGGCTCATGCGGAGCGTGTGCGCGGCGTGAGTGCACGCGGGTGCCCTGCTCACACCCGCGGCTGCCTGTGCTGGCTGGCTGCACGTGGGGCTGCTCTGGCCTCTGCCTGGGCCCTCTGGGCTCTGCCTGGGCCCTCTGGGCTCTGCCTGGGCGCTCTGGGCTCTGCCTGGGCGCTCTGGGCTCTGCCTGCCTGCTCTGGGCTCCGTGGGGCGCTGGCTGCGTGTGCGGGGCTGAGCGGAGCCAGGTGCGCGCAGGGTGCAGGTGCTGTGTCCATATGGACATGTATGTACGTGCAGGTGTGACACCTGTACAGTCACAGCTACACGGGCTGGTGTGCATTAGGCTGTGCGTACAGTTGTGTGTGTTTGTGTGCAGGGTCGTGTGTGCCTCTGCATGTGATAGTGTACCTTGCACGGCCACGTTTCTGTACACGTGTGTGTTCCCACGGAAGGGTGTTTGCCGTCAGTGATAGCACAGGCACATGGACAGGCTCACAAGGACATAGGAGATAAGAAGATGAGCTCTAATGACCAGAAGGAAGAGCGACAAAAAGCAAGACATGGAATTAGAGTGGTGTGAGCGCTGGGAAGCATGGAGTGAGTGCCCACATGGCCCAGCCATGGGGTTGTCTCCCATGCTGTTCTGACAGGACTGCTGAGTTAACAACTCAGGCATGACCCTCTGCTTTCACACCAGAGCTCTTTCTCCTCTGTCCTGATCATTCCTTCCAACAGGATGGAAGCATTTCTCCTAACCACACTGCACAATATTTGCAGGTCGCAGACATCTGCAGGGATTCAAAGAGCCCTTGAGCTCCCAGTATGGTGTGTAATGGGCACCTGCTCTGGATTCACAAAAGAGTTCAGCCCCACTTGGGGGTCACAGAAACCTCTCAGGGCACTGAGTGCCCCCTTTGCACAGCCAGCCCAGAGCAGTTACCCATTCACACACAGCTCAGGCAGCAGGCAGGGGCTGTGGAGAGGACATAGCAGGAGCTGGAAGGCTGAGATGCTCTGGTTTGCTCTTTGTATGCAGCCCTTGTTGAGGTTTCACTCACCTCCTGCAGGCTGACACACTGATTTACTTTGCAGGACCTTGAAAGACCACAGTAATGAACTTTCTCTGGCCCTGCATTTCTTAGTGGTGCAACAAGCATTCACGCTCCCAAGTCCTATTTAGCTCCCGACTTCCCACTGCAGTTAATTAGCAGCCTGCATTCTTTGTTAGGTCTGAGCTTAATAGTGCTGAAAGGGATTGCAAATTGCTCTTAAACTGCCGACCAAGTACCAAAGGGTCAGAGGGACCCTATTTTAGGAGCTGGCTCACTTAACCCCTGCCCTCGGTAGGGATGAGCCCAGCCTGACACCAGGGAGCTGGTGTCCCCTGACTTGGGTCCTGGTGGTTTGGGGTTCTCTGTAAAATCACTCATTAAAGACAGTCAGCAAGAGGAACTGATGAAACTTTGAGCAATTCCCTTCTGAATCTGTCCTTTAAGAGATCTCTTGTCTCTCCCTGGTCCTTTTTGTTTCCCCAGTGTCAGGTATTTGCTGCCAAATCTGCCAAATTTGATCACACCTCTGTGTTCCCCTGTGCCCCTGGCCTTGACCCCTTCAGTCTCCAGAGAGGGGTCCATGCAGAGGCTCAGGCCTTGGCCTCATCTTCACTCCCTGGGAGCTGGCTCCCAGTGAGGTAGCAGGCTTTGCTCCAGAGGCTTTCCCAGCCCTCTGCTCCCACACCCTTCCCTCCCTCTCTGCACCCTCAGTGTCCTCCTGCGAGCACTCGTGAGCACTCTGGGCTATGGAGAGGGGAAGTTAGGCACTGTGTTTGCATTCAGTTTCCCCAACAACACGTCTGGCTTCACAGGGAGTTTTCTAAGGGCCACAGGGAGCCTGCAGGGACCTGAGGGTGATGAGCTATTACTCTTCACTCTCCCTTTCATGTCTTTTCCCCCTTGGTTTTCTTCACAACCTGTGGGGAGATTGATGGCAGGATTGTGATGTAGATGTTAGCAGTTGTGCTTGATTTATAGAGTTACTTAGGCTGAGTGAGGCTACTTATGCTCCTCTGGATGGTAAACCTTTTAACCAGACTAAAAAATTAATAACAAATAAATAAGACAAGGAAGAGAAACTAGATCAGAAAAGCTGATCCTCTTGGCTTTATGTTATCTGAAAGAAAGATGGTGAGGACAGAAGGCTCCCAGGGAGCTGCTGCTCAGCCTGGGGAGCCAAGGCCCTGCTCACTGCATTGGGTTGGAGCACTGAGAGCAGGTTTTCATAGGAAGGAAACTGATGAAATGTCTTATCAAAGATCCTGCATTGACAAATGAACTAGGAAGTTTGCTGCAGGACACAAGGGACTTTTGAGCTTCAATCTCTCCTCTATCAGTATTTTTTCTCTGCTGTTACTCGATTTGCAATAGTACCTAAATTGCAAAGGCAGTGGGCCCGCTAAGCTGGGCAAGAAATCCTTTTCCAGTGGGTGATCCATGAAGGGGAGCCAGGCAGAAGGGGAGCCTGCACGATGTCCTTTGCCCAAAGAGAAAGAACAGTAGCAGAGTGAGTGGCAGAATCAGAATTCCTGACGTTGTTCCCCACTTTTTTCCCCTCTTCTTTACACTCAGCACTGTGTAACTTGTATGCAGAAAGGCGTTCTTTTCTTGTCCTTTGGATGTTCCAGGGCACATGAGTGCAGAGCAAGGCAAAGGCAAGGGCAGAGATGAGGAGCTTTGCCTTGGCACTCGGGCGAGAAGCAGACCCTGAGTGGCTCTCTGGGTGAGGAAGCTGGGGGCAGACAAGATCAAAGCACATTTAGAGTAATTTTTGAGATCTGCCTGGGAAAAGGTTCAGACGTGCGTTACTAAAGAGCTGCGAGGAAGGATTAGTCCTGTCCTTGCTCGAAGTTGAACCACTTCCGCACTTGCAATGCCTGCAAGGGTGGGCAGTCAGGGGGGTGAGGTGTCAGAGGAGCGGTGAGGCAGAGGCTGAGACTTCCATTCGCCCGGGGCAAGGCATGCAACCTGGGCTGGGCTGTGGGCAGGTCAGGGTGGGTGGGAGGGTCAGAGGAGCCTGGTTGAGGCAGAGGGGCTGACTGTCCCCATTCAGCCCCCGAGGGGACAGGGATGCTGCCAACCCTGTGCAGAGCTGGTGGGGCAGGTCAGGGTGGGTGAGGGTGTCAGAGGAGCCCAGGTGAGGCAGAGGGGCTGGGACTGTCCCCATTCAGCCCCCGAGGGGACAGGGACGCTGCCAACCCTGGGCTGGGCTGGCGGGGCAGGTGAGGAGGAGCCTGCAGCAGCACAGTGCTGAGCATTGAAGGTGTCCATCGTGCTCTGCTGCCTCCAGCCAGCTCGGCCCTTCAGCAGGGACTCTGCGGACTCTGGAGGACTTTTTGAGTTGCAGCCCATTGCACCATTGCAGCAGGAGCGGCTGTGCTAGGGCCAGCTCGCTCCTAGTGTGAGGTCTGCACTGCCTTTCTCTCCCTGGCCAGTGATATATGGCATAAATTAGGCCTCTGAAGGGGGATACTGCATCCTTAAGAAGAAATATGTCCTCATTTTTCTTAAACACCGTTTGCACTGAGTGAAATGTTTAGAAGGGACGCTGAGGGATAACTTTATTTCTTACTAGGGAGTTCAGAGCCGTTCAGTTAAACCCATAAAACACTGGGAGTAGGGAAGCTGACAGCCTGCCCGTGCATTAGAAAAGCCATTACTCATCTGGGGGAAGTTCACCCCATGCTGGAGCCTTGTGTTACCAGTGGGGTGGTCTAGAGGAAAACATGGGATCATCTCCCATGGCCATCTGAGGGGTCAGTAGGATGCTCAGAGGTGGAAAAGACTCTGTAACCATCCAGCACAGTGACGTAGAGGGCTGATACAGAGACCCCAAAGCACTGGGTAAGGCTCACTGGTGGGTAATTGTCCTCACTCCCCTCCCCTGCATGGGGAAACTTAAAGCTCAGAAAGCTGGGGAGACTGATGGCTACGCTGTGGTTGGAAACCAGGCTGGAAGCCAGCATTTCTGGTTCATAATCCCCAGCTTGAATCACCAAAACCAAATTCTATTCCAGAGGCAAGGAGTGAAGGACTGACCTCCTGTTTGGTTTCTGTCACAAAGCCGTGTTCCCAAGTGGAGCCGAGAGCCCTGACTCTGTCTTCACTGCAGCCCTTTCTTCCCAGTGGGGTTTAGAAAACCTCCTGGAAGATGAAGGCAGGGGCTTGTAGATAAGAGGAATGGGAATTCGTGTCCTGGCTGGTGGTTGGTGCTGTGGTGAGCTGCATTAGAGGTGCAGGCTGCAGCCATTCCCCCAGTGAGTGGCTGCTGGAGAGGACAGGGCCACCCAGGGCACCCAGAGTCACGGCAGACAAGGCATTGGCCACCAAGGGGGTGGTGACTTTCTCTTTGATATTTTATTTTTGGAGGCTTGACACCAAAAGATTTAATATTTGTTTGAAATGAGAAACAGTTCTCGAGTGAATTTGGAGAGCCTGGGAATTAATGTCAGACCCCCCTCCCCTCCCTAAACATCCCTCCTCCCCGTCAACTGAGTCCCCCCCTTTCAATTTCTGAAGCTTGCTGATTTGAATATTTATAAATATCAGTAAATTATTTATTGTAGCAATCTGCTGTGCCATTTCACCAATCGCCGTTAACACTTTAGGGCTTGCTCTTCAGGAGGATGCGCCGGGAGGAGACGGCACCTGGGGCGGGGGGCAGGCGCTGGGGAGGGGGTCCTGCCTGCCTGGCTGCCCCGCCAGCAGGGGTTGGTTCTCTCTGTGGGCACCACTGGAAGGGTTGAGATGTTTGCAGGAGAGGATGGGGAACCTTCTGTGTCCAGGATGGGGACACTGGGAGAGGACATGGCTGAAAAGGGAGGCTTTCATGTTGTAAGGGGGTGGGCTGTTTGTGCCCTCTGGCATGCAGGGACCTGGCCCTGACTTACAGCTCTGCACTCACTGCTCTTCACTTGTAGTGTCTGTTCCCCTGAGAGGAAAATTCCTCTTGGTTTCTCCTGTCCCGTTCTCTCCTTTCAGAATTACACTCCTGCACAGAAAACACACCCTGCTCAGGGATGCTGTGGCTGTCTTCTGTTTGGGTGAAGGAGGGGCTCCCTGTGTTCACAAGCTCTTCTCCCAGAGAAGCCCCATCAGCAGCACGGGAGCAGCCCAATGGCCAGGTGGTGAGAAGCAGGCTGGCAGCCCCAGAGCAGGGCACCAGGATCTCTCAAGCCCATGCCTTCCCCTGCTCTCAGGGCATCCTGTCATCCCTGCCCTGCACTGGGGGATCAGGAAATCACAGCTGAGAAGGCTGAGCAAAGGGAAGCTTGTGGGCTTGCTGAAGGGAGCTGGCACTGCTCTCTGCCCCTTTGGGCCAGGGCTGAACCAGGGTTCAGCTCTCCGGGAGCTGCAGATAGGGAGGAAAGCAGACCCTTGTGTGTCTGTAAATGCCAGTGTGGTGGGCAGGAGAAATCAAGCAGTGAGGACTGCAGGCAGACTGTGCTCTGGCAGTCTGTGGGGACCAGAGCAGAGTGCCCAGCCTTTCGTGCCCGGTTTATAGATGGGGTGTGTGGGGAGAGCCCTCGTGGCTGTGGGAAAGCAGGGAGTGAAGCTGGCAGCTCTCGGGTAAGGACACCCTGGCTGCTCGCTCCGTTTCCCCTCCCACGTCTCTGGTTCTCCTTCTCCTGGCTGCCCAGTGCTGAGCTGGAGCCTGTCACGTCTGACTCTACACCGAGGGCTTTCCCCAGCTCCTCGCAGGCACGCACGGGCGGGATCCATGCTTCCAGGGCAGAGGACGTTGTTAAAGAGCCTTTGTGAACTCCCCAAGGTCAGCCAGAACAGACAGCATCCACTAATCCAAGGTCATTTCCTGGGCTAAAAGCAATAAAATGTTTTATTGATAAACTGAAGAGGGGAGAATACGCACTAAATCCACTCTCAGACGTTGTGGGCCATGCCTGGGATGTTCTGCCTTTGCCCTGGCCCTGCCTTAGGGTAATAGACAGGTCTTCATGCTGGAGGGAGAATATTTTCTGGTAGGGGCTGAGCACTTGGCTGCCTTCCCTGCCTCCTCCCAGCATGTGGCTGGGCAGTGCCAGGGCATTGCTCCTTAGAAGCATGTTCCCAATGTTTGGCTCCATTTTAGGGACTGCAGCTCAAGTGTGAAGAGGCTCCAGTGTGCAGCATCCTCACCCCCCACCCCAGTGAGCCGTGCTGCCCTCCCTGCTTGGGGCTGCTGGGCAGACTGGAGTGTCTCCAGTAAGTTTGCACCACAGTGGTTAAAAAAGAAAAGGACTGTGCATGCATGTCAGCCCTCCTTTCTTCCCCCTCCCCGCCCCAAATAATGCTGTTAATAATTAATCGAATGAGAGCTTGCAGCTCCTGGAAAGCTGGCAGTGGGACCTCCCTCCTGAACGGAGCTGCTCAGCTGGGCTTAAAACTCTTCAATAGGAATATGAAAGCTCCATCTGTTCGACGTAGCCGGCCTTGTGAAGTGACAAGGCTGTCCCTCCCCAGCCAGCACCCTGTCCCCCCGAACGGGCCCTCCTGCCCCAGGGCTCTGCCCTGCACCCCGGCTCTGCCCCAGCAGAGAGCTCCTGCTGCTGCCCTCCACCCGTGCCAGCTGGTTCACCCAGCTCCCACACGCCCTTTTCCCAGCTGGGACCCTTCCTCCCCTCTGTCAGGGTGTGTTTTCATTAACCCCACGCTAAAGCCAGGCTTGGGCTCTCTCCTCCTCTCCCTGCAAAGCTGGACTTTATTATCAGTGTAGTAGCAGTGTGCCCCTTGGCTGGGATGGCCCGTTTCTGCCCGGGCTGCAGATCCTTTTGTTCCTGCACACCGTGTGTCCCCCACAGCCCGTTTTGTGCCTCGGGGGAGGCAGGGCTGAGCCGTGCCCGGCTTGCAGCGCTGCACTGTGCAGTTGGGTGAGCTGCTGCAGGGCTGCATGCAGGGACAGAGCCAGGCTCTGCACGGGAGCTGCTGGCAGCACTTGGGGTGAAGCAGGGGCAGTAAAATGGCCAGGTGAGCTCTGCCCACCTGTCTGCCAGCCCTGGCTGCAGCAAGATGTGCCTTTCCTTCAAAGCGAGGATTGCCATCAGGATGCCCCAGCGATGGGTACAGAGGGGGGAAGAGCCAGTGCCTCCTCGAAGGGTGTGGAGAGGGGCAAAGAGGAGTAAACTCCCGGTGGCATTGTTTTCAGAGGAAGTGCTCAGTGTAAATAGAGCTTGTGGGAGAGTTTGTCCCGGGCAGAGATGAAAAGTCCGTGTGACAGGATCAGGTTATAAATGGCTTCCTTAGATTGATGTGAAATCAAAACATTTCTATTTAGACGAAGAAAATGAAGGGGGATGTTTACTTAGCCTGGAATCTTTAAACAGTGATTTGGGGTGGGGAGCTCGGCCTGGGGGGAGGGTGCCTCTGCCTGGCTCCTGGGATCTGGCAGTGCCGACCTTGGGCAGATAGAATGATCCCTCATCCAACAGCTCAGCTTCCCTCCCTCTGCCCGAGAGAACGGAACACAGGTGTTCTGGTCTCCTCCAACCTGAGGCTCATGTTCAGTAATTCTCTGTAAGGGTTTCCCTTCTGCTCGGGGACTTGACAGCCTAAAAGTAGGGAACAGGAATCTGCCTCGCATTCCCTAGAGAAGGAAGTAAGGCAATGAAATGATAAAATGTGTCCAGACTTGGAGAGAGGGTGGTTGCAAGGTTGGCCGGAGAAGCTGGAGGTTTTGATTTCCACCTATATTGGAATAGGTGAGATATAGAGCCCTGGTATTTCAGAGCAAATGCCATTCCAGGAAGGTCTCTGGGAGGGTTAGTTCTATAGATCACGCAAGTGGCATGTTTTCAGAACTCGCTTTATTTTTAGCTTTAACTTTAGGAAAAGATTCTCAAAATGTTAAAGAGAAAAAATCCCAAACAAAAGAAGGGAAAGGGAGGATGCCAAAGAGCAGGGCAGGAACTGGGGGCCAGAAGCTGGAGAGGTAGAGGGGCAAAGCCAGGGTGTGTGAGATGGAAGGAGGCAGAGCAGGAATGGAAGACAAGTTGCAGGCTCCCTGGAATTGCTGCATACGCGGCAAGTGCAGCCTCAGGAACGTCTGTTCCTCTTTTCCTTTGAATAAATATTTATATATTCATTTGCCAGCTGGTGCACACACTTGGCTGCTCACCTCCAGACCCGAATAATGGGATCTGCCTTCCTGGCAGAAAGGGGTAGGGCAGCGAGGGTTCGGGCTGCCGAATGTGTGCCTCCCGGTTATCTCCAGCTGCTGATCTCACCCGTTAAGTAGGGCTGGCTGTGGTGAGAGCATGGACAGGGAATCACCAGGCCGTGCTTGGGAGACAGGCTGGTGATTCCGTGCTGACCCAGTGCCCTGGCCCCGGGCAGGCACAGCGGGGAGGCTCCGTCCCAGCCACCTGCGGCCAGCGGGGCTCTCCTGCCCTTGGCCTGAGCCCACAGCCCTGAGCTGTAGGTGTCCTGGCCAGGCTCCACTCGGAGCTCACAGCAGCCTCCTGAGGTTCCTTCCCTCTGTGGTACCAGCTGGACACAGGATCAGCCTCCACTTTGTGCCCTAAATAGTGGGAATGCAATTGGAAGGGAGGGTGCCAGCAAATAAAGACTCGCAGCTTTATGGGCATCTGCCTGTGCCCATCTGTATGTGCGAGGGCTGCAGGCTTGTGTTGGGGAATGCGTGAAAAAAGGAATGCGTGGGGGAAGGCACAGGAATGTATTTTGGGGAGATGGGACTTCTTAACCTGTGCATGTAGGACTGTGTTTACGGAGTGTGCCAGCGCATACACACAGCTCTTTGAACAGCTGTAATTTCTAGATGGGGAGGTACGTGTTTGGGAGCACCGTGTGCTTTCCCTTGCTGAAAGCATGATTGCACGTAGGTGTTAGTGCCGGGGGGTGCCTTTGGAAAGCGGAGGAGTACATTTTGCCTCCCTTTGTGTGGGGGGCTGATATATTTGTCGGGGGGTTATTTTTCTCGCAGTCCTTGACAGGGAAGCGTGTCTGAAGCTGTCAGGAGTTTACGCTAAGCAGCCACTCTCTGGCTGTTGGACAGCAGGTCTAAAGTTTCACTCTGTTTGTATTGGGCTGTCATGTTACGGGATTAGGGGCTGTCACAGTGGCTTCTGGGTGCATTGTAGGGGGTCTGATTAATCTCAGTGTGCTTCTGTGGAGCAGCACCTCTGTGCTGGTGACAGGGAGGTGTGAGCTGAGCAGCCACGAGGGAGTCCTGTGCAGTGGAGGAGCCCGTTCTCATCATTTGAGGTCTGGTTCTGTTTGCTCTACATGTGACTGGCCCCTCTTTCAGCACAATGTAAAATCCAAGACCCCATTTTGGAGGGACCTCCACCTCCAACCATGTCCCCACAGTAACTCTTGTGGCTTGTGTTTTATTGAGCGCTCTTCCTGAGCCCTGGATTGCAGGGCAGGGTCTGCCTTGGCTCTGCTCTGGGGGAAGAGCCAGGCTGTGTGTCCATTGCAGTCCTTTAACCCTGCTTAGTCCGGGCATCTCTCAGAGGTATCAGAAATTAAGAGAGAAATGAGACAATGCAACTGCTTTACAATAATTATTTTGCTTTTACTTGGGATTGAACCTTGTTAATTGTTGGTGCAATAATTATGCAAGTGACTCTGATAGAGACCGTTTAGTTCAAGATTCTCCATGACCTTGAAGTTAAGACCTTACCTTCTTCCTCTCTCCCCCCACCTTCTCTCACCCCTCCTTTACTAGCTGTCACATATGAATAAACTACATTAAAATAACAAACTCACACTAATTAGCTGATTGTGCTGGGAAGTATGAGAGCAGAATTTCCTGTGTGCGAGACTGAGCAGGCACAGGGGCCTGATCAGCCAGTCCCAGCCCACAGTGATTTTCTCCATACTGCTGTGACACACCAGTCTAGTTGTGGTGCTCCAGCACACACACTTTGCCAGGGCTCCTGTCCTCCACACTGGTTCTCTTAGGTGCATACTGGTTCTCTTCTTGAGACTATGCACAAACCCTTTTAGGTGAATTCCTCACTGTCCATAGGGTTAGGCTTGGGAAGCTGTTGTCCTTGCTAGAGATGCTTGGGTGCAATTGCTGGCTGGTGTGGTTCTGGCACCCACTACATCCAGGATAGACCTAGGGACCTAAAGCAGGTGGTGCTGCAGTCTGAAGGAGGGGGCAGTCCAGGCTTTTAACAAACTCGTACCCCACCTAAGCCAGGAGCAAAGGTTGGTGCCACGCTCACCTGCCCGGGATGTTTGGGGTCTTTCAAAGCCGGTTCTGTCCCAGCACAAATTTCTTGTGGCCATTTTGGTCCCAGCAGATTCAGAGGATGTTCTCACCGAGCTCTTCTGGTTGGGCTTCCACTCCGAGCTTAGGAAGCACATAGCAGCTCCACCTTTCCAAGGATGAGACTGGCCATGCCTGAAAGCCCAGCGGGTTGGCACCACCCTTTTGCTGTTTGGGTTCAAGTTGTCTGATCCCACTAATGCCCTTCCTTGCTTCTTTCTCCTCTCTCTTCCCAGCTGAAAGAACTATATGCACTGACGCAGCCTCAGGAAAACCCGCGATGGCTGCCAAGCGCAAAGGCGGCCTGAAGCTAAATGCCATCTGTGCCAAGCTGAGCCGCCAAGTCGTCTTCGACCACGGGGGAGCTGAGCAGGCACGTGCGGACAAGGGGCCACAGCAGGAGAGCAGCAACAAGGACCTGTCCCAGCCCGGCACCAAGGAGCTGGGGACAGAGTTTTCAGATGGACTCAGCTGCGTGCAGAAGATCGAGGAGGACAAAAGGAGGGAGGTGATCGAGAAGTGGGTGAACGGGGAGTACAATGAGGAGCCCTTGCTCGGGCGAGCGGAGGGCAAGGAATGTAAGAGCACCGAGAGCACAGAGGTGCCCCCTGAAGGGGTTTACATGGTGCAGCCCAAGGGCTGCAGCGACGAGGAAGATAACGGGGACGAGGCAGACGCTCTGAGGGGCTCCCAGGACGGCAACTTCTTGGATGACAGGGATTCAGATGGGCCAGCCAAGGACGATGCCTACCGGTCCTCCAGTGGCGAACCAGGCTCCAAGCTGGGGGCAGGAACCACCTCAGGTAAGGCCTCTGTGCCCTCCATTTCCTGACACAGGGCAGCCTCAGAGTCACATTTGCTGTGTCCATGGCAGGTCCTGCAGCACCTGGCAGCCAAGGGGAGGAGTGAGAGCCCTGAGCCCCATGCAGAGGCCTGTCATTTTGCTCTTGGGACCATAGGGAGTTTGCCTCTGGCTTGGCCTCCCCTTCCCAAGAAGGGTGGTGTGAGGCTGGACGTGGCTGGATAGTTCTTTCCAGACCACAAATCCCTGGGTAGGGACCGACCGGGCGGGACGGGAGCAGTGGCCGGGATGAAGGTTCTGGAAGGAATGGCCATCGAGGCGTTCCTCCAGGGACTGGACCAGATCAGGGAGGCTGTGGGAGGCTGAACTGAGCCAGGGCAAGGCTGGGATGGTCCCTAGAGAGCCACCTCACAGTGAATGTCTGATCCCTTCCTGCTGCCCTGTGGTCAGGCGGAGGGGCTGAGGTGATGCTCGTGTTGTGGTGCTGCCTCCCCTCACGAGGGGCCCAGTCCTCGAGCTTTGCCCACCCTGAGCTCAGCATCGAGCTGGTGAAAATGCCACTTCCAAATCAAAGTTTCCCCCACCATCTCGTGTGTTCCCTATTTTCAGATTGCTTCTGCTTCTTTTTTGTGGTTCATTCAAAAGCTGAGGTCAACAAGAGATGCTGAGGAGAGCCTCAGATGACTTTCTTGCTCCCTTTCTGATACCCAGGTTTCCCCCAGATTGATTTGAGGGGGGTGTATGAGTGCCAAGCCTTGATAAAAGCTTTGGGTGAATTGAATTCTCTCCGTTAGGGCAGAGCAGCTCCCTCCCCATTTGTCACTCAGCCGGGCTGGATCTGTAATTGAAAGATCTTCCCCTAATCTGCTCCACCTGCACGCACCCCTCCCCTGATCTCAGCACTTTGTGAATCCATCAAACTTTCCTCCTTTTGTGTGTGCGCATGTTTTCCTCCTCCTGTTAATAATGCAGCTGAAACTCATCTCCGTCTGTCCGTTCCCCTTCTGGAGAGGCACATTCTCCAGTCTTCACGAGTTCAGTGGCAGCGCACATAATTATGCATATAAGATATAAACAGAGCTGTTTAATTATCCTTCGCCACATCAGTGACAGAGTAATTAACAAACATTGCAAGATCAATGAGGGAAAGTGTGACCTTCAGTTTCCTTTGATAGGAAAGCCCTTGTCGTTCCCAGACACAAGGTGATTGTGCCTGGACTCTGGTTTAGTTTGTTTTAATTCACACCACTCCACCCCACCTCACCATTTGCAGCTTTTATTTGCTATAAAAACTAAAAGGAGGGGAACTTAAATGTAAAAAAAAAATGTTCCCAAACTAGAGAAAATGAAAAGAAGCTGAGGTTTCTCACTGGGTGAAGAGATTTAAGTAAAATACTTTTGCAGGGCTGTATTGTCAAAGGATTATGCAAAAATGGGTAACTGTTTGGGAAGGGGGGGTAGCTGAAGCTTCATTTATGTCTAAGGCAGGTAATGGCACAAGAGGCGTCCAGTTTACATATAGAAGCACGTGGGATTTGACTTGCAAACAGACGTGCTGCTGTGTCTTGAGCGTCTGCTTCAAGAACCTTGTTAAAAATGTCATTTGCAACATTTCCCTGAAAGCACAAGAAACATCCCTTGCCTTGGAAAGGACAAAGTTACTTTCCTTAACTTTTTCTGTCAGTGTCCAGGAAATGAATTTTCAGCTGTTCATCACCAAGTCCTCTCAACACCTGACATTACTGAGTGTGAACTAAACTTATTCCAGTGAGATTTGGAATTCCCTCTGTCGAAAAGGAGGAATTTTTTGGTGGGAGCTGGGGGCTCACAGGAGTCAGATGAAAGGAGAGGAATACAGGTCTGCCCTCCCAGTCAAAGTGGCTTTGGGGAAATCATCACAGAAACCTTGATTTGAAGAATCTGAGCACCACTTGCTCCCCATGAGAACAGAGGGTGCAGGGCTGACAGTGCTGAGCAGTGTTTAAAGCTGAGCCCAAACTTGTGTGAAAAGCAGGAGCCACACCAAAAACCAAATCCTACATCTACCAGGCTTTCTTGGTCAGTGGGAAAACTGATCCTAATTGTATGGGGATGAGAAGGGTTCCTGGTGTGTACACATCTTGTCCACTTTCTGGGGATTCAGCTCATGCCCATGTCTTCCACCAGTACCTCTCGTGGTCTGTTGCCAAATCCTGGCCACCTCTGTGTCCTTCCAGGCTGACAGGAGGGCTTGGTGTGCATTAGGCAGAAGCTCACAGACTCGCTCAAAGCTATTCAAGCCTCGTGCTTTGGAACAAGATGGAGTTTCTTTTCCAGCCTCCCTGGGAAAAACAAGATGAAGGAGTTGGTGCTCAGTCTTGCCCTGTGCCCTCCTATGACTGAGGAGTCACAAAGCTGGTGTCTGTCAGGAGATGGGTGTCAGAAGCTGATCTGGATGTGCAGATGTGTTTGTTCATTCATTCAGGCACCCTCTGTTGCCCACTGACCGGCCCATGCTTCTCTGTGCCCATTTATATATAGCAATGAGATTTCTCGGCGCGGTCTCTGACACAGATCCCGTTCCACAGTCGCTCACTGACGCACACACACCCAGGCAGATTTTCCTACACATGTTCTTCACTTTGGCTGTTACATAGTGGGCTAAAGCAGTCGGAGTAGGAGCTTCCCCCTGTACAAGCTTTTGGATCTGCCTTTCTTTTCTTAGCTTCTTGGCTACGTCTCTTGGAATATTCATTGGCCCTGTTTTCAACCAGGAGAGTTTTCTCTTCCTAATTTCCTGGGGAGACTTCACTTAGGAGAGCGTACACGCCAAGTGCCAGTTTCTTGCTCATCATCCTGTATCCCCCAGGTCTATGTATTTTCCCTCCCAAGCAGAATGAAGGACAAAGCCCTGGCTGGGATGTCCCATCCCCCAGTATCCAGACCTTGCACTCCATTTGGGCTGTTTTGCTTTTCCTTCCATATATAGTGTGCTGCTGCAGGCTATTTTTAGCGCCTTTTTTGCTAGCTTCGGATCCTTTGTGATATGATAGCTGCTCTGAGACACACAGATCTCTGCTCTTTGGCAATGCCCACAAATGGAGAGCAGCGACTGGGGGAGAGGGAGCCCTTTATTATCACACAGGAAAGGAGAGGAAAATGCAGTGCAGGGAAGGGGGAGGAAGACACAGGGATAATGCTTCCTGTGGCTTCCAGGAGTCCTCACAGGGAGTGCTTCCCAACGGTTGTCCTGCTTTATTTTTGTCTGTTTGTGGAAATGAGGGGGTTTTCTGTCAGTTAGGTAATATCAATTATCTCTTCACTGTTGTTTGAAAGTCTATGTGAAGTGAGGTGGCTGAAATTCATATGATCCTTATGGTGAGCCAGCTCCCTTCTGTAGCAGGGTGCCTGCACTGGAGGAGCCTCTGTCCTTCATGTTAGGTGCCTGAGCAATTAAATGCAGGTTGTCTTAACTTTATGGGATGTGTTGGGCTTGTTGGGCTCATGCTGGATGAGTAGAGCTGCAGTTGCTGGCAGTGAGCAGTGGGAACTGGCCACAGCATTTGAGAAATGTGGGTGAGGAAAGACTGAGCAGCACCAGCAAAGCAGGGAGGGTGTTGTGATCATCTGGAACCAAATCTGAGCAAAGGAAGAGCAGAATTCAAGGTGGGTTTGGGGATTAAATCCATGACAGTGAAAGCTGAGCTCAGACTTCACAAAGCTCAGAAGTAGTTCTGGACCACCCCCCTTCCCCTTTCCCATAGGCATGGATTTTGCACCTGTTTACCCAGCTGATATAAACACATGGTACCAAAG
Source organism: Zonotrichia leucophrys gambelii (assembly GCF_028769735.1). Classification (NCBI taxonomy): domain Eukaryota; kingdom Metazoa; phylum Chordata; class Aves; order Passeriformes; family Passerellidae; genus Zonotrichia; species Zonotrichia leucophrys. The sequence continues at coordinate 1,307,071 of NC_088190.1, read as the reverse complement.
ATGGGGCACACTGGCTTTCAGGGCAGTGGCTAAAGCTAGCAGAAATCACATTTAATACTTTCATTTTGTATCAGATCCTTAGTGTGGTATTCTTCTTCCCCTTGCAGCTCAGCACAAGCTGGCTAGAGTTTTTCTGTGCAGTGCTTGGAAATCAGGGCATTATGAGCAAAGCTGGGGGTTGTTTTACTGGTCCAAAAAGAAAGGAAAAGCAGAACAGGGAAAGCAGGTTTAACAGAAACAGGAAATTGTTAGACCCAGTAGGGATTTCATGGGTTCATTCTCTTCTGTTGGGTCATAGGGCTACACTGAAGTGGAAGTGGGGAAAAGAAAAAAAAGAGGTGAAGAGGAGAACTGCTTTAAAGCAGAATGAAATTTTTTAATATGCTGTGTGTGAAAGATAAAGTTGTCCTTCAGGCAAGTCTTGTTGCTGGACCCAGTGAGGAATGGTTCTGCATTTAACATCCTGTAAGGTTATTACCAACCCATGAGGGTGTGCTGTGCCCTGAGCCTGACACCGCAGGGGCATTGCCACCCATTCTGTGACTAACAGGGTGTTTATTCTGGAGTCAGGCATCCCAAATCCCATGCAGAATGCTGGGCTCAAGTGCCTGGAACTGGAAGGTCATTTTGGGCTACAGCAGCTCCCAGCAGGTGTGGCTTTGTCCCTTGCCTTGCAGGCTCTGGGCGTGTTCTCACATCGCCTTCCCCCAGAACCACGTACACAGGAGCCAGTGTAGCAGCACTTCTGCTGCAGTAAAGCAGCTATTCCAGGCAGTCCTGGAGCAGGAATGTGACCTTCATGGTCTTGCCCATTTAGTGCCCGTCACAGGCAGTCTTTTCCTCCATAGAGTCCTGTGAAAACTGATTTGTGGGAGCTGATGGCTATTGAACTTGGGCTCTTGGTGCACGGAAACGCTCTCGTGTACGTGCCTGCCTGTGCAAGTGGCATCACTGGCTCTCAGATTCCCCACTTAGGAATCTTTTGGATCTACTGACCTGTTCTGTAGCAGTGTCTTGGTGCCTTCCTTTTCCACTGTGTTTCAAGGCAGTGTTGCGTTGTTTTGTGTGGGACCCCATGCCCAGAGCTTCCCTTCTGCTGCCAGTGTCCCTCCCTATGCTGGCTGCCTGGGAAGGAATGTGCTTGCCCATTAGAGCCAGAGCAAGTGTTGAGTAAAGATGATGAGGGAGGTTTGAAGGACTCCTGCACACAGTAAATCTTTACTCTGCAGTAGAAAGCAGGAGGGAGAGGAGGAGGAGGAGCGCTGTGTCAGACTGAAGCCTAAACGAGGCCAAGCCGGCGCATCAGAGCAGACTTTATTTCCTCCTTTACACTGATATTGGGTGACCTCCAGATGTGTGTTCTCCCCATCATGGTGGGCTGTGAAACTGCCTGAGGGAGTAGGGGAGGGAAGAAGGGAGGGAGAGACCCAAGGAAGGACAGCTTTTGCTCATTCTTCCTCCCTTTAATCAAGCTCCGTGAAACTAACCCCTTCCTGCCCTTCCCCAGCCCATGCTCTGGAGCACTGGCTTTCTCCCCCTCCCTGGAGCCCACATCAGGACAACAGCTTGCTCTCCTCAGTCTAAATCCTGATGGAGAGAAGGCTGTTCCTTACCTATTTTTCACCTGTGTGGACTTTCCCTTTTCCTGGTGTTACTGGAAGCTGTTCCTGGCTGCTTGAGAGGCTGCCTGTAGGTTTCCATAGCATTCACTGGACTGTGGCCCTTTTCCACATGGCAAGTAGCAGCTGTCCATTTACAGGAATTGAGATGGAGGAGAGAAAGCTGAGTGAATCCTTGCAAAATTGACAAGGAAGGGAAGGACTGCAACAGTGATGGGGAACTGTCCTGTCTTTGTGTTGCCTTCTGCTCTCCTTCCTGCACTCCTCATTGCCAGGTTTCTCGTGCACACAGCCTTTGCTGCTCTTCCCCTGCCTTGATTCATCTGCACCTCTGCTTCTTTCCTCCTCTCTGCACTGTTCTATTCTGCCCTCCTCCTGCTCCACCCATACATTGCCTTGCCCATCTCCCTTATCCATTTCACACCATTGTGTCCTGCCTGCTCTCTGCCCTGCTTGCTCTTCACCAACACACACAGCATTTTCACACGGGTTTTCCCCCTTACACATGCTGCCATCTATCCTCTGTGCACCTCCTTCCATACACAAATATACACAAGGACAGATCTGTACAAACCTTGGCATATTGGCATTGGTCTCACTTCCAGTAAAATTACTTTTTCTTCATATTAGGCCAAGGCAAGAGTGCAGAGACATTTATGAAACTTTGTTTAATGTACTGAAAAGCCATCGGCTAGAACATTTAGGAAATTGATTTTCCTGGCATTGATGAACTCTTTTTATTTTACCCCAGTATTAATTACTTTTTTTTTTAAACAAATTAATTTAAGAGTCATAAAACCTAACAAGTGAGCCAAACGTCAGTAGATCATGTTCCCCTCTCCCCTTCCTCCCCCTCCCCACTACTAGTGCTGGTATGGGAGGAGAAGAAGAAAAATCAGTGCCTGGTGTGACTCTCCCCTCTGGTTTCACCACAGGGGAAGCTTCATCACTGCGGGATTACGCCGCCACCACCATGAACGAGTTCCTGGGCATGTTCGGCTACGACGACCAGAACATGCGGGACGAGCTGGCGCGCAAGATCAGCTTCGACAAGCTGAACGCTGCTACCTCAGAGGCCGCCGCCGCCGCCTCCCTGCCCGGCGAAGACGCCATGAGCAAACGCGCCCGCTTCTCCAAGTACGAGGAGTACATCCGCAAGCTGAAGGCCGGAGAGCAGCTCTCGTGGCCCATGCACTTGGCCAAGTCCGAGGAGCTGGGCTCCAAGCTGGGCAAGGAGCCGTCCTCGGTGCTGGCACAGCCCATCCGCGTGCCGGGCGCAGACGCCTCCATGCTGACGGAGACCAAAGCCACCATCCTGCCGCTGCCCTCTGCCAGCAGCTCCCAGATGCAGGGCCTGATGTCGCGGGCCTCCAAATATGACTTCTTCATTCAAAAGCTGAAGACGGGTGAGAGCATCAGGCCACAAAATGGCAACACTTACAAGAAGGCCTCCAAGTATGACCTAGAAAACGTCAAGTACTTGCACCTTTTCAAGCCTGGGGAAGGAAGCCCAGATATGGGAGGAGCCATCGCCTTCAAGACAGGCAAGGTAGGCCGGCCTTCCAAGTATGATGTGAGGAACATTCAGAAGCTCACTCCAGTCAAAGCTCCAGTCCCCAGCCTGGCCCCTGCTTCCCTCACCAGTACCCCCAGCAGCACTCCGGTGGCCGGGCCAGAGCAGTCCATCTCATTGCCATTCAACACTCCTGAGTACCTGAAATCAACTTTCTCCAAGACAGACTCCATCACAACTGGAACAGTCTCTACAGTAAAGTAAGTGTCCTCCCACTTTTCTTGTCTAAGTACTAGTGGGGGATCATACCATCAGTCTGTGTGTGGTTCAGTGGGCAATTCCAAATTCTTACCCTGTTAAATACTGCATTGTTCACGGGATGGTTCTCTTTGCTCTCTGTCAAAGTGTCTGCTCCTCTTTTATACCTTACATTTCTATTTATCTGGTCTGCTCTAAGGCTGTGACCTGCCATCAGCAGCTATGGCCATGAATCTGGAGTCCAATAGCTCCTGAGTTCATATGTTAAAATGAAAGAGGAGGGAACATGGTGCTGTCAGCACTCTTAGGGTCAAGGTTGGAACTACTTTATTTTCTTCTCTCTCTGGTTTCCCAGGCATCTGGATGTGTCTGCAGGAGAACCTGATTCTTGTTTCCGTTTAACTAAAAGGCATGACTCTGCTGGCTTTACTGTTAGCAAGATGGGGCTTTTTGTTTGTCCCAGAACTCAGAAGACATTTTGGTGCCTAATTCCCATCAATTTCCATAGGAGTTAGGCATATACCTATTCTGTGGGACCAGGCCTGTGTCTTCTCAATTTGCTTACACAAACAGAGGTGATTAAATTACCCCTCAGACTGGGCAAACTCATTAGCCCAATTACCACTAATAACCTCCTGCACATACATTGCCAGCAGTCTCTGCAGTGATGCCATTGACTGAATGGAGGTATCTGAAGGTCTTGCCAAATCTTGGATTACTTTTTAATGTGCCTTCCAGAGGTGGGAGCTGTAGAAGAGACACACATGTATGTCAGGCTGCAGCAGGGAGGAAGGGAGAGACTTCTCTGCCCTCTTGTCCTGGTTTGGGTTTACTTGTTTGTCACTGTGAATCTGGGCTGTTGTGAGCTGTGAATCCCATGAGGTCATTTGTAGTAAGTCCAGGGCCTTCTGTCCTGCCCTCTGTGCCATCACACACACCTTACTGCTTGGTCCTCTGATGAGGAAAAAGGCTGTTTTGTGTTTGGCATGTGGACGTAGGAGGCCTTGAGCTTGCTGGAATGTTCCTTGCAGTCCCAGCAAAGTCTGCACCACCCACTCTCCCTGTTTCCCCATGAGGAAGGCAGAGCCATGTAATGATACATGTCTTCCATGTGGAATGGTTGTTTATCAGCTGCCTGCAGACAGATGGGGAGCTCCATGGTAAAGGTGTATGGAAAAGGACGGAGGATTATTAACATCTGCATCTGCTCAGGATGCTCAGGGTCTGCTCAGGGTCCTGCTCAGGATGGACCTGTGTGTGCTACAGATGACAGGCAGGGACTCCTATTAGTTAAAAGCACAGTGGTGTAAATATTCCTGGAGACTCAGCGCCCTGTTGTGATGGGTGACTTGGTCCAAGACTCTGTGCCTGAGGTGTCTTGAGAACATTCAGCTGCCTGGGGCTCAGTTACCATCCTAGAGCTGTGCCTAAAGGCACAAGCAAGATAAGCAAGCCTCTTATCTGCTGTGGTGTTGCTCTGGGATCCCAGTTTGTTTTCCTTTCTCTTGCTTGTTTTCCTGCCTCTTGCCAGGTGTGGGTTTGCCAGCACCATGGTGAGCCTTCCTCTGGCCACAGGGCTTCCTCAACCAGGGCATCATGATGGGGCTGCAGCTGCAATGGAGGTGACCATGGCCTTCACCGTGGCCCTTCGTGTGTCCTGATCACTCACTGCTGATCACAGAATGGGCTCTGGTCCCTTCTCCTTCAGGCTGCTCACTAGATAGAGGCTCCCATGATAAAAGGCAGCAGCCCATTAACTGTGCTGGTGAAGGAGGTGCTGACTGGGGTATCTGGGCTGTGGCTTCCCATTCCCAGTCCCCACTGGGTTCAATAACCAGGCAGGAATTACCCTTTACTCTCACACATCTGCACATACACCCTTGCACATACATGGGTTTAAACTCTCTTAGATCCAGTGCCATTAACCTGCCCTGAACTCGTCCACCTTCAAGTGAACTCTGTGAAAGTGTCCTTGTTTAAACCAGGGTGCAGAGCTGCAAGGAGGCAGAGTGGAGGCTGGGCACAGGCAAAGCACACAGAGAAGATGGTGTGCAGCCTGTCTGGAGGTGCACTGGGGTGGCCCTATCTCTTGGGTAGGCTGGAGTCTGGCCCTGCATCTAATTTTCCTCACTAAGGATGTTATTTTTATCTGCTTCCTAACCATGTAAAGTAATCCAGGCTTATGTGACAGTTGGGGTGGTTTTCTCATTGATTAAAATACATAATCTGTCTGTTAGAGTTTTGGGGTATCTATGAACCAAAGAGGCATTTTAAGCCCCATTCAGGGGCTGGAGCCACTGTTCCAGTGCTGGCCACAGGGAAATGGGCAATAGCTCACAATGGCTGGCCAAGAGACTCTCCTGCAGCTGAGCCAGGGGCAAAGCTTCTGTGCACACAATGGCAGAACTGCCAGGTGCCTCAGAGAGGTATTTGCATGTGGCCATCACTTTTTTGTATAGGCATTTTTTCTGTAGAAACAGGTTTTTGTGGTTGATCTTCTCACTTTCTCCAACAAACTGCTCAGAGTCCTGCAAAGAAGGAGCATGCAGGAAGGGTGGTACACGGCCTATGTGTTTCCCTGGGAAAAGAAAGTACAGGATTTGCAGAGCAACGGGGAGGGAAATTAAACTTATGGGTGTCTTTGCTGGTACCCTTCCCTGGGCCCTCTCTCCTGATCTGTCAGCGGTGTGTGAGAGAAACAAGGAGTTTAAGCTGTGCCCTGTTCCTGCTAACCAGCTCTGCCCTGCGTGTCTCCCTTTAGGAATGGATTACCCACTGACAAACCAGCCGTCAGCGAAGACGTAAATATTTACCAGAAGTATATTGCCAGGTAGGCAAAACTTTTGACTCTGCTGGGGAAAGGGATGGGAGTCAGAAGATGGAGTGGTGGTGGGAGAGACAAGGTCTTGTCTGGCTCAGGTGTTTAAACCAGACATTGGCACTTCCATTTCCCGTGTCATCTGTGCTCGCCCTGTCCCCCTGCCTGGGAGAGCATAGCTGTGAGAGGGACACAGTCATGCCAAGAGCATGCTCAGCTCCCTGCAGCTGTTAGACTTGGTGACAAATAGTGGAAAACTGCTTCACTGAAGAAGCCCAGGATTTAAATGGGAGTTCTGCCTCTTGGCTGTTGTTCTTTCTGTCCATTGCCTTTTTCCCCTACCATGTCTGCAAGAGGCAAGCAGAGAGCATCTCAGCTCTGAGAATCTCGGCCAGAGAGATTCACAAGTGACTTGAGTTTAGGGAGCTCTTGGCATCAACATGGGATGTTTATCCTAGAACATTTTTGCAGCTCATTTTTCTGAGAAATCCTCACTGAATCAGGTGCAGAGTAGGGCACCTTATCACAGCTGTGGGCATGCTTAGGTCAGGACAGTGATGCTGAGAGGAAGCCCAAGGTTGTTGTGGTGGGACAAAGAGAAGCAAACACTTCTCTCCAGGATAAAACTGGAGGGTTTGCTCCCACCAGCACTTGGGCACTTATTAATGAAAGGGGAAGGGAGTGTGTACTGTGCTTTCCCACCTTAGCAGAGCCCACAGAGAGTCTCCTAGGAAAGTAAAAGGAACATTTTGGCAGGGAAAAAGAGTGGGAACAGCACTCTCCTAGCTCAAGAGTGGAATGACAAGAGACTTAATTTCCTCCCCTTTGCCCAGATGTAGGAGAAGGGGGCAGAAAACCCCATGGGAAGAGAGGGCATTGTGCCACCACAGGCAGCTCCTCAAGCAGCAATTCCCTCATGTGGGAATTGGCTGCCTCAAGGGACAGTACAGTAGTGGAATATATAGAATATAGGAAGGAAAGCAGGGGTTTAAACTCACGTGCTGTGTTTGTTTACCCTTATCCCAGGTCCAGAAGGAGCAGCATCCTTTTATTTCTGCGATTGCAGGAATTGTAGGAATTGCAGTGGGAGAGGAGGTGGCACCTTTCTGTCCCCCATTCCCCTCTCGAGCAGAGAACTGTAAACACTTCAGCCACATGCACTGCTTCTGGAGCTGTGCAAGCCCCTTTCCCTGGGTCAGGCAGGTAGCTGAGAGAGGATTGTGAGCCACCTCAGGGACACCACATCCTGCTTAAAAGGCTCCGCAAGCCACCCGTTGCCAGCACAGCCACTTCCCTTCAATTTACACACATTTAAAAAAAACAGTTTAAAGCCTTAAAATCAAGGGGTGGGGGGAGAAGAGACACAGCACTCTTATGTCTGTACTGCATAATTAGCTTAATGAGTTTGCCAAAGCCACTGCCAAAAGCTGCCCAGGGATAATCCATTCTCTCACACAACAAAACAAAACCTCTTACTTAGCTAGTTTGGGTTGGGTTGTTTTTCCCCCTCCTCCTCCCTGTATATTTATAATTAAAAAAAAAAAGACCACAGAAAAAATTATTATTATTATTATTAGTGCCTCAGCAGATGGTGCTTCTGGCAGCACTTGCTTAAATATTTATTTCTGTGTGGGTTTCCTCCCCCCTTGTAATTGGGGTGGGTTTTTTTTTTCTTCTTTCACATCATCGTTACAGAGTAATGAGTCTGTAAACACTCTCTAAGCATGCTGACTTCTTTATTTATTATTTTTATTATTATTTATTTATCAACTCTTGCCAGATCAAGACTTTCTGGCAAAAGAAAAAAAAAGGTGAACCGATTAATGTGAAGGAAGAGGGAGTGGGTTGTTCTTGTGCAATTGCATCTATGTGTCTGTATTGACAACTTAGGAGTTTGGGTTTGTATATCAGTGCGATGAGCTGGTCTGTGAGTTTCTTGTTTCAGGTGTGTGTGTTTGTGTCTGTTCATGTGCATGGAAATTTACGTTCAAGTAAGTTCAGGGGGTGTGGATGTACTGTAGAGTCTGTGCATGTAAATGTGTGTGTGTGTGTGTGTGTGTGTGTGCATGTAAGTGTGTGGTGTGTGTAAGCTTTCCTGTTATGAAAAACCTAAACAGATGCTGCGCTTTAAAAATTAATAGCTTTGAACTGTTTCAAGTGTCAGAAGAAACACAGGATAATATAACCCTTTAGGAGCCCAACCTTGCACACTGAAGGAGCAGAATTTCCCCTTTGTGCTGGGTTTGCCACTTCCCTCCTTCCCCCGGCACTCGGCTTGGTGGAACACTTGTTTGTCCCTTCCAGTGCTGTAGACACCACACACACCTTTCTGTGGCACATGGTAAAGAGGATAGGAGTTGGAAGTGCTGGAGTGCTTGTTTAGCTGTTGTTTTTAAAACTCAGCCCATGTGTCATTCCTGCTAGGGTGCCTCAAATAACTCATCTCCTAGAGTCAGATCTTGTTGGTGTCTGGCCCTTCTTTTACTCCAGCTGGTATCTCTGGTCCCTTTGCATCCTCATTTTTGATAATAATTTGAACTGCTTTCTATTTGTCACCAAGGTCTGTATCATCCTCTTCTCCCTGCCTTGCCTGCACCACACAGATCTCCAGCCCTTTTCTCTTTTTCCCCATCACATCAGTGGAATAGAGAGGAAGCTTCCCACAGGGCACTTGCTTTCCTTGAAGAGCTGCTGGTGGTGCAGCTGACATAAAGCCCTGGACTGGCAGGACCAGCTGGTTATGCTGTGGAGCCACATGTCCCTGGTCAGTGCCACGGTGGCTCTGGTGGCTGCCCTGGACAGGCCCAGCAGGCACCCAGGCGTTGAGCAGGAATCTCCTCCTCTGCTCTCAGTTCCACACCTTTGTTTGTGCAGCCAGCCCTGCTGTTTGCCTTGTGGTTTGTTTCTTCTCTGCTGCTGAGGTTTGTTCCAGTTTCTCAATCACCTGTTCTGACGTGATCCTGATTTCCTGCAGTATTTCTTCTCCTTCCCCAGGGAAAGGCATGTCTGCTCCTGGCATCTGTCCCTGTCTCCCTTTGTGAATGCTGAGGCAAAGAAGTCATTTAATTTTTTAGCAATGTCTATCTTTTCTGTCAATTAAGTCCCCTTTCTATCTCCTAGAGGCCCTGCTGTCTCCACAGTTGACCTCCTCTTCCTTACTGTGTTTCAGAAATGGCTTATTTAGTATTGCTTTTCATCTAGACTTTTTCTATCCCACAGCCTCGCATTACCTCACCTTACTATGATCTGTAATCTTCCCTGCTCCTGCCCCATTCCTCAGTTGCCCCAGGACACCCTCACTCCTCTCATTTTCCTTTTTTATCTGTTGCCCTTCCTCATTTCTTTCCCATGCCCTTTATCATATGCACTCCTGCTGTGTTTAGCACTTAAGTGACGTGAGGAACCTTTGAGGAACCTTTGAGCAGATGGTACTTTATCTTTGAATGTTTCCCCTCTGAGTCCCCTTCTCTCCACTGCTTTTCCCTTTCAAGCTCTTCTAGGGTCCTCTAGAATATACACAAGGGAGTTCATTGCACTGATTACCCCATTACTGGATCATCCCTTTGTGCCAGTTCCTGGTGTGTCTGTCAGTCAATAAATTCTACATACTGACTGTTTGTATGTAGGTATTACACAACAATTCTGTCTTTCTGGTCTTTTTTACCACCCTATATTTCAGGAGTTTTCAACTTTGCTGTATGCAGCTTTTCTGATATCCTACTAGGTGGACTTAAAATTTAGAATCCGTATTTGCCCAACATTTATTTGTCTCCTTCTGTCATGAGAGGTTTCTGAAATTTGCTGGTGCAGTATGTCAACTCTATTCTAGAATTGTGTGGTGTTTAGTTCTAGGAACCCTCCTTCCTTATGCTTCCCCAAGTAAACAACTTAGATAACGGAGATGAATTCCAAGAGGAAAAACAGATTAGGGATGTACAGGACCCGAGTGATCCGGCTCAAGAAGCACCTTTAAATAGTGACAAATAAGCAAGGGAAGGCGCAAGGGTCACCATCCTTGGAGGGGATAAAGGAGGTGGGGTTTAATGCCATAAACACGCGAGATAAAAGCAGGAACAGGACTCAGTTTGTTTGTACCTTGCTTACAGGCATTGCTGCCAGGACAGTGGTTTACTGTGTCTCCCTCCCTCCTGTCTGCAGGTTCTCTGGCAGCCAGCACTGTGGACACATACACTGCGCCTACCAGTACCGAGAGCATTACCACTGCCTGGACCCCGAGTGCAACTACCAGGTACGAGCAGCAGCACGAAGCCACGGGGAGTGTGCGTCCTCCTGGGCTCCCCTTCACATGCACGCACATGCCCTTTCACTGTGCTGCTCTGGAAGAGGACAGGATATGTTCTGAATTTAACAGAACTTTGTTTTGCTTCCATTTAACTCATTCTAATACCATTTAACCAAACTCAGACCGCTACAAGGAGGAGCCAAATATAGATCAGCTCAAGTCAGTGGGAACTACTCCACATTTATATCAGTGAAACACCAAGAGCATAAATTGTGCTGTGTTACAAACTGCCTGAAAGTAGGGAATGCTGATCTGTTAGTCTGTCTCTTTCCCTCCTGCTGCCCGAGTGACTTTCTAGCAGCAGTATCTGCAACAAAACACGCAGTAAGACCAGCAGCAGTGTGGGATTTGTGGGGAAGGCGCGGGGGTAGGAGTGATGCTGTAATTGCTGGGAGAATTGCCAGGGTATGCACGTCAAGCCAGCAGGTCACGTGCTGTGTTTGTTTACCCTGATCCCAGGTCCAGAGTTTGACACTGGCATTTCTGTGGTCAGGCTGATGCGTGAGCAGCAATCCCAGAGTTTGCCTCTGCCGTGCACCAGACACAGCTCCAGCCCTGCCCTGGGAGACCTTTGGGTCTCGCGGGGCTGAGCCTGACCACAGCAGAGGAAGTTGATCTGGAGCTGCTGGGCTTTGCTGTGGGTTTCTATTGATCAAAGGAGAGTTTCTCTCCAGGATGCACGGACTGGTCCTTCCAGCCCAGCATCAAGTAATCAAGATGAGTCTATCCCAACTGTGACACAGATATCCCTGCTCCAGAAAGAGAGAAACACAAAGGATGGAAAAAACAGAAAAACCTATTATTATGATTGGCCTCATGATTATTTCCTAAGGAGTCTGGAAGCTGCTTGCAAAGGAGCTGTCTGGTCTCGCAGGGAATAAGGATTTAGGCTGCTTTTTAAAATGCAAATTATTTTATGGCTGAGATATATTTTAGAATAAGTAACGCTTTGTAATAAGTGGGCACAAATTAACAATGATTGGCAATAGCAATCCTGTATGTACGCCCTGGGAAATCATGGCTCCAGCCTCCAAGGGATTTCTGTTGAAATCTATATCCATATATTCCCGTGCCAATACCAATGAGATTGATCAGGATTGATATTATAGGAGGAAAGAGTGGAAGTGATAATCATTTGTTTCCTATGAGGCAGACTAGAAAAGTTGTTAAACATTAGAATACAGGCCTTTTCAATTACTGCTCAAAATAAATGGATATTGATTTCTTTTAAAAAAATCAGATTTACTTTCTCACCTTCAGTGGTAAATATTGATGTCTGTGGGAAATAGAAATAAAAAGCTTCATTTTAAAGGCACTTAGCCTGCTCTGACAATGGGGTACCCCCTCATTGCTTCAAGAAGATAGAGATTGAAAAGGATATTCTGGTCATACAGATTTAGCTCTGAGCTCTGTTTTTCTGTAGAAAAGCATCTTTTTCTGTGACTTGAAGAAAGTCTTTTGTCCCTGTTTTCCTGATAAAGCTATCCTACGTTCTAGGGGACACAAGAGACTTAGAATGGGAGGACAGTGTAAAGGAGCAAAGGCTTTATCCTGATTTCTAGTCCAACATGAATGTGGCAGCCAGTGTCTTGCTAACCACTACACTGACTGACTTAAAAGCTTGGCTTAGTTGCTTGTAGGCTGTTCAGTTCACTGGTTTGCTTTCTAACTATAGCACTTCTTGAGATAGTAGCAGCTAAAATTATGTTAGAAGACCTGCAATCTTAAAGCTGCAGGGAGCAGATTCTGGGCATCACCCCAGTGCCATGTTTACTCTAGAACTTGTGTATTTACTTTCCCTTTACCAAGAAGATGCACGCACACAGCTCCTCTTTAATCTGATTCTCTTGGGGTGATTCCTGCCAAGCTTTCAACTCCTGGTCCCATGAGTTTATTACCAACAGCAAAAGGCACCCACCCTGCCCCGGGATTGCTCACCCACTGGCACCACGCGTGTCTCACATCTGTGTCCGTATCCCTGCAGAGATTCACCAGTAAGCAGGACGTGATTCGGCATTACAACATGCACAAGAAGCGGGACAACTCCCTGCAGCACGGCTTCATGCGCTTCAGCCCCCTGGACGACTGCAGCGTGTACTACCACGGCTGCCACCTCAACGGCAAGAGCACTCACTACCACTGCATGCAGGTGAGAGCCCCCGCAGGCTCCTGGGGGTCCTGGGGGTCCTGGCAGCTCCAGTGCTCTCTGTCAGACAGCACGGGGCTGTGCTGAGGCACAGGGGCACATTCAGAGCCCGTCTGATTCAGGAGCCTCGCTGGCAAGTCCATGCCCTGTCCTCACTGCACTCATGACGAGCGCTGGGAGTGGCAAAGGGAAGCCCCGTTCTCAGTTTTTAAAAGCCTTGTCCAAAGCAGGTCTCAAGGTTTTCTCAAAGTCTTGGATTTATTGAAGCAAGTCCCATTCGCTGAGACTCAGGAACTTCTTTAATGCCACTGCACTGTCTCTACTCAAACCTGATCTGTCCCTCCCTTGAAACCAGACTTTCTTGTGGCACATCTGCCCTTTAGCACTGGGTTAATTTCCTCCATAATCAATTTCTAAAGTAATTAAACCTTAATGTCACATATCTGCACTTAACACCCCTGGTTCTCCATGTCCTTTGCCAGTGGCATTCATGTGTGGTGTAGGCTGAGAGCTGTGTTCCAGGGTTCAGCAGCAGTGGAGCCAGAGCTGGAGCTGCTGCACAGATGTAGCTGTGATGCCTTCACTGCTTTAGACATGAACACACCACATTGTTTGGGTCTTACCCTGATCGTTCCTCAGGTTCAATGGTTTGACGTGTACTTGTTTCAGTAGAATTGTGGCCCAAACCATTGCCCTGAAAATGTGCAGTTACAAGCAGAGTGATCAGCCAACCCTTGGTGACAGATTTTCTGGTCTGAAAAGTCAGGCTCACTTCCTGACCTGTCCCAGCAGTTTAAGACCCCAGTTAAAGTCACAAGGCCTTAATCACATGCTTAAATGCTTTGCTGGGATAGACTTCAGCATATGTTTAACTTGAAGCTTTCTGAAGTCAATGGCGCTTAAGCACATACTCAAATGTTAGGCATGCACTCAAGTTCTGTCCTGAATAGGGACTGGTTGAAGCATGTGCTTGCAGCATTTGATAAATTGGGAATTTCATGTGTCTTTCTCCTGAGGACTTTTTCTGTTAGCACTTCCATAATATTGGTTATTTAGTTTCTTCAGTTGAGCAGAGTGGGATTTGCTTGATTTCTTTTTTTTAGAGCACAAGGAGTGTTTCACAGCCTTGAGGCACTCCGAGTTCAAATAGAGACCCTCGCTTACACAGCTATATATGGCTAATTCCATCCTGTGCCCACTGTCTTCCAGTAAAGTCATGCCCATGTAAGCAGTGCCTTACAGGAAAGGTGTCAGAATATAAACTCCCAATTAAAGAAAATACTGCTTAAATGGCAGAATTTGTGCCATCCATCACATGGGGTTTTTTTCTTTATGTCCATAATTGGTGTGGATAAAATTCAGTTAGTTGTTTATATAAACTGACATTTTTTTAGGCTTTCGCACCAAGAGCTGCATTGCAAATTATTCCTAAGGACGCTTTTGTTTAATTCTTTTTTTTAATGCCACGCAGGGCCTGTCTTTTTTCAAGGTGTCAGTGTGGAGAGAGAGAGGCTCTTTTATATTGGAAATAGCTGGAGATCCTTTTTATTTTTTTCTCTGGGTATTTGTCATGGGTTTTGTTATTGCCTGTTTGAATCAACCTGGGCTGAACTAAGGGGTGGTGTTTTCCTTCTCTTCATTTCTGAGATGGTGCAGGCATTGGCACATGTTGTGCTGGAAGAAAAGGAAAAAAATCCTCCCTCAGCAGGGCTGAGGACGTTTTCAGATTCCAGTGGGTTTTTACTCAATATGGCAAAGTTGCCCCGCTTTACCCAGAGGAAAGCAGGTTTTCAGCATTCCGTCCTCATCACAGCATTCTCATTCACTGCACAAGTTTAAAATTATTGAAGTGGGAGTCTTGAACAGTGACAGGGAAAAAAAAAGTCACCAGTTTGCTAAAATCAGCTGGACATGGGGTTTAAGATTTGCTAGAATGAAACTGTTTATTACAAGATCAAAAGACTGGTTGGCCTCATGTTGCACCAGCATGCCTTACCTCCCAGAAGGACTAAAGAAGTAAATAACTTTTTCCCCCTCAATTTTGTATTCCCCAAATAGATGAAATCCTACTTTGTTCTGTGTCACTCCAAGATAACAAAAAGCAACAGCATCTGTTAGTGTTCTGTTCTCTTTAAGAGCAGAACCCTACTAACTGCTTCCCCAAGCAGGCATGCTTATCTGGAGCTGGTATTTTATCCCTCCAGTCCTCCCTTTTTTTTTTTTTACTGGTTCATGCCCAGAGAGTTGGTTTGTGTTTGGTTTTTTTTTCACAACTGCTCCGTGCTCTATCAGTCTTGAGATTGGGAATTAAAGTGATGACTTAATACCCCTAGGAGAAGCACAGAAATGGAACTATTAAATGTGCGTGTGCTACCCATGTATTTATTGCTGCTGGTAATAATGTCAGGCTGTTAAACCGCTGTGCTGATGACTCCTCTTTGGGCCCGGGCTAGGTGGGTTGTAACAAGGTCTATACAAGCACCTCTGATGTGATGACCCACGAGAACTTCCACAAGAAGAACACGCAGCTCATCAACGACGGCTTCCAGCGGTTCCGTGCCACGGAGGACTGCGGCACCGTGGAATGCCAGTTCTACGGGCAGAAAACCACTCACTTCCACTGCAGGTGAGACAGCAGGGAGGGGAGGAGTGCTGCCTCACAGCTCTGTGGTCTGTTTGCCTCCCTCTGCCGAGTCATAATTCCCCGAGTGTGCACAGGGACTTGATTTGCCCCGCTGTGACCTTCTCGGTATTGCTTCTGGGAGCACTCATATACCAGAGTAGATGTGAATTCCAGGATTGTGCCACAGACCACTCTGAAGGCAGGAGTATGATCTGAGGAGAGGATACCCACTAGAAAACAGAGCCTAGAATAATTTGGGAAAGAGACCACAGTGCTCTTCAGAGTGCAACTGTGGGCCATTAATACGCTGCTAATGGCACTTCCATAGTAGGGTTCTCTCCAGCCAGCTCATCCCTTTTGGGGCCAGACTTAGCCTTCTGTACACAACTGCTCTTCTACTGATTTTTTAGGTTTTCAGGAAGAGTAGGAAAGCACAGTTTGTACCTTAGTCCCCTTTACCTGCTGATTTGTTGGAAGTTTTAGTGGAGGGTGCCTGTATTCCCATGTTCCTGTGGCAGTTCTGCAGAGTGGAGTGAGCTTCCCAGCTCTCCCACATGGCAGCAGATCTGCTGGCCTGGGTGTCCCAGGTTAAGCCCCTCGGCCCCTGTGCAGCTGGGGCAGTTGTCTCATTACAGCCCCAGTCCTTGTCCTAGAGGGAGGTGGGAGACAGCAGCGCTGCCATCATGGCCAACCACCCTCTCCTCGATGCCCTTGCAGGAGACCTGGGTGTACATTCACCTTCAAGAACAAGTGTGACATTGAGAAGCACAAGAGCTACCACATCAAAGATGATGCCTACGCCAAGGATGGCTTCAAGAAGTTCTACAAGTACGAGGAATGCAAGTATGAGGGCTGTGTCTACAGCAAGGCCACCAACCACTTCCACTGCATAAGGGCAGGCTGTGGTTTCACCTTCACCTCCACCAGCCAGATGACTTCCCATAAGCGCAAACACGAGCGCCGGCACATCCGGAGCTCAGGAGTGCTGGGCCTGCCTGCCTCGCTCCTGGGCTCCAAGGACAACGAGCAAGAGGAGTCCAGCAACGATGACCTCATTGACTTCTCCGCCATGAGCTCCAAGAACTCCAGCCTGAGTGCCTCCCCGACCAGTCAGCAGTCTTCCGTTTCTCTCATCGTCCCAGCTGCGCCCTCCTCTGCGGCTGAGCTTGCTTCCTCACAGGCCGCCAAGTCTGCCAACAGCATGACACCAGCCACAAAGATCTCTGGCCTGCTTTCCCAGGCTCTTCCTAGCAATATTCCCTTGGCCCTGGCGCTCTCCAACTCGGCACTTCCTGGAACAGCTGGATCCTTCTTCCCCATCATCCCCAGTCGGGTCTCTACACCGCTTCCTGCCAGCTCGGCTAATCTGATGGCTGCTGGTGCTTCTAGCACCAACCCAGCATCATCTGCTCCTACAGATTCCTCATCCCAGGCAGTTTCAGCATCTGGTGAGCCAGTGGCTACTTCGTCGCCTGCTCCAGCAGCCTCTATAATGGAAAGGATCTCTGCTAGTAAGGGATTAATCTCTCCTATGATGGCCAGGCTGGCAGCAGCTGCACTCAAGCCCTCTGTGGCACTTGAAGCAGGTGAGTTACCTGATCATTTGTGACAGTGGTGGAGGCAGAGCAGTGCCTGGTGACTTGGAAGGGAGTGAATGAGAAGCCACCCAGTTGTCCATGGGACTGCAGTTGGGAAGGGGGTAGAGAAGGAAAATAAATGGGAGAATGAATTTGGTTGTGTCTAATTAACCCTTGAGGAAGGCCATCTTGCCAAGGTTTCCTGTGGAGCTTGGCTATACCTGCATGGCCAGAAGAGAGGCAAGAAACATATCTGCCCATGAAAGGAGTAAGCTCTTACCAGAGCTGAATAGTGTTGCCATATGTAATTGGCTATAGGCTGAAAAGAGAGAGGCACTCCATTGAAAATAGAAATTAAGAAAAAATACCTTAGCCAGTACTTGCAGGCTCTGCTGAGACTGTGTCAAGCTTTAGCTAGGCCCAGTATCGATGGTCCTGTAGCCCCTGGCCAGTTGTTTGCTGATCTGGGGGCTGTTCTGTGCTGAGCCAGCCCGGCCCTGGCAGCGCTGCCGATGGCCCCGGCTTCCCAGGAGGAACGGGGGAGTACAAGGAAGTGATCTGATTAAAGAGGGAGGAGAACCTTCACATACTTTTAAAATTATTGTTTGAAAAATTGTTTCCTAAAGCAGAGAAAGGTCATTGAGGGAACTATTTTCCTTTATTTTTTAATAAAATGCCACTTGCTGTCTGAGAAGCAGCTCGCCGTCAGCTGTACTGCCGGAGGGTAAATTAATATTTTAGTCACTTGGGGATTGTGGAAAAAACCTCTGCAGACATGTTTCTGTCAGCAACTTTTTTTCCCTCCTTTTTTCTTTGCCGTTTTTCCTAATTTTTTCCCTCCAATTTGTTCTCTTTCGACCATTCCCCTTCCCACCCTCCCTCCTTTTCTCCTTTCCTCCTTTAATTTGAATTCTTCTCTCTCGGGCTCGGCACTGAGCCTCCTCCCGCAGAAGGAGCGGTCCCCGTTTTGGCGGGGACGGCGGTGGCGGGAGGTCGGGGCCGGTGTCGCCGCTGTCACCTTGGATCGTCCCGGCGGGGCAGATGCTCCTGTGGGCAGGCGCACTGCCGGGCCAGCGCTGTCGCTACGGCAACGCTGGGGCTGGGGACGAGCAAGGGGGCTTGACTAGCAGTCGAAAGCTGCCACATTGCCTCAGCATTAACAGAGTCTTTAATAAACGCTTAAGAGGCAGCCCCGCAAATTAGTTATGACAGTTTGTGCAGAGAATCAGGTCTCCCCCACGCTCCTTCCGCCCTTCTCCTTTAAAGGGCCCGTAGCCTGGACAACTTTGACATAATTTTGCAATAATTATCACTTGAAGAATTTCCACGCTGGAGTGGACGTCAGAACCCATCATGTCAACTTGGCAATAAACGCTGACCAGCAATCCCAGTACTTCCCTCCCCCCCAACACTTTTTCTTTGCTTTTTCCACTTAGGCACTGATGCCAATGATTTAACTTAAATTATTTGCTGTTGTAACCTCATTTTAGACCTATGTTTTTAATTTCTTTTTTTGCACTTTCTTTCACTGTATTTCTTGAGCAGGTAATGGCCAGCCAGCACCTCCCGGACGGTTCAATCCAGTCCAGGTGAAGCAGGAGCCTGCGGAGGCCATGGGACCCACACCTGCCACCAGTCAGGACCCCTTGCAGGAGCACAGCTTGGACCTGAGTGTCAAGGACCACGGGTGAGAGAAGAGGGCAGGCAGGAACACTCAGCTTTCCCACACCAGGCTTTGGGAAGTTCCCATACCTGTACATTGAGAGGGCACAGCGTGTTGGTGAAAGGCAGCTTCACAGTGGTTGAGTTGAACACCCCAAATCTGGAGGCAGGCAGGTTCACTCTGCTCCCCGTTCTCCAGGTGGTTTTTTGGGCTCACAGGCACCTGCTGACTCTTCAACAAGAGCTTCATTTCCTCTGCTCCCTTCTGAAAATCGAGCCACTGGCAAAGCTGTTTTCACTTAGTCCTCTTGTCCATTGCTGACTGAAGCTGCTCCACTGCCACACCTCAGCACACTCCTAGCAGCAGCACTTGCACTGCTGTAGTCTGTTGAATCAGGGCTAAGGAAAGCACATTCCAGAGAATCTGGACTCACAAAACAGCTGGGTGTCAGGCTCACTCTGCTCTGGGTCTGGTGTGGGCTGCTCTACACTTATGGTGATGGTTGTGCAGGTGTGAACATGCCTGTCTCTAAGCATGTGTCCCACTTGCCCAGCATCTCTGCTGAGAGCAGGAGTGTTTGGGGATTGTGCTGTGTGGAAAAAGAGCAGAGGAACTGATCCTGGGCATAAGCGAGCTCCACTTTGACCTTTGTATCCATTCCTGTCCATACCTTATTTAAACAAGCCTCCCTTTGGCAGACCAGCACTTGGAGCCAACTGCAGAGATCCTGAGGCTGCCATTCAGAACAGGATTGTGCCTTGCCTTCCTTACTGCCCAGGGGATCCCTGTCCCTGGCAGCATGAGCCTTTGTCAGCATCCCCCCTGCTTTTGTGGTATTTTTGTGATAGTTCTGAAAATTCTAATGGTATGAGGGGTAAAACCTGGGGGAGGTAATGAGGTAACAAATGAAGCGTGATGGAGTGGACACCGGGGGAAGAGGTCCGGGCCATTTAGGAGTTGAAAGATCTAAATTCTGCAGAGCTGAGACCCTCCTTCTGTCCCTCTTGGCTATCCCAAGCAGGCGAGTTTGGCCTGCCCAGGGGAGGGTTGGCACCATTCCTTCCCCCTGGATGCAGCAGGTGAGCAGCGAGGCAGCCTGAAGGGAGAAGGATTAATCTCAGCGCTCCCAGTCCCTGCGCACATCTTAACTAAACCCTGTTGGTTTGTGTGTTTCAGTAATGAATCAAATGGCCACACAGTCTCAGCAAATTCATCTCTTTTATCCTCGCTTATGAATAAGGTAAGAGCCATCCATCAAACGCCTTTC
Organism: Zonotrichia leucophrys gambelii; assembly: GCF_028769735.1. NCBI lineage: Eukaryota > Metazoa > Chordata > Aves > Passeriformes > Passerellidae > Zonotrichia > Zonotrichia leucophrys. The sequence continues at coordinate 1,287,284 of NC_088190.1, read as the reverse complement.
ATTCCCCCCACCAAGAGAAATTAAAGCTGCGATAGCGGGGAAGGGGGGGGGGAGAGATGCGTTTGTTTTTTAATGTTTTGCCTCTAATAAGATGAGTTTGTACCATTTAAATTTTGAGACCATTTTTCATCGGGTATAATTTCAGAGCCACTGCTTACGAATTAATTTAATGAACTGGCTGAAGAAATATATTGCCGCCTCTGACACCTTTTTTTTCCCCCATCCTTTCTAGACAGAGGAGAGCTCCAAAAGCTTTTCTTTTCTTTTCTTTTCTTTTCTTTTCTTTTCTTTTCTTTTCTTTTCTTTTCTTTTCTTTTCTTTTCTTGTGAGGGAGCGTTTGGTTTTTTGGTTTGGTTTGGGTTGGGTTTGTTTGTTTGTTTTTGTTTTCAGAACCCGGCAACTTCTCTCTCACTTCCTTTTTATAGTTATTAATTTTGTTTATTTACTTAAAATAATTTTGTTTTTACTCTCCCTCCTTCATTTGGGGAGGGAGAGAATAATCTATTTTTATGAAAGAGAAGAAAAAATTAGAAGTTTTGAACCAAAATCATCAATTTCTGTCTTTCTGGTGTGAGTAATGGTGTCCAACAGAGTCCCCTTTACTCTGTCCTAGAATATTTATTTTAGATGATGCACAGTTTCTTTTTCCTTACTTTTTTGTTAAATTATACATCATCTCAAATGTATATTTCTCTTTCACATGATAAATTCTACTGTACCAAGATTAATTTTGTGGCTGTATACAACTGCTCTAGAGATCAGGGCACCCTTTGAGCCATGCTTTAATATTCTGCTATGTGATAGGTTTTATAGGCATTACTGTTGCCATCCCCTTGGCTCTGGGTGTTACATGCATCAAGGCCATATAATCCTCAAGAGAGGGCAAAGTGACTTTGCCTGGTAATCTCCCACCTCCTTTCTTTCTTATCACTGTTTTTCTCTGTGTTGTTTAATTTCTGCATTTATCCTTATGTCACTTTTCTCCTCCATTGGCTTTCTGTTACACTGGGGTTTCGATTTTCCCTTTTAAACTTAATTTCTTATTTGTTTCTTTGTATTGTCCCTTTAGTGTTTCCAAATATGCAGGTCTTTCTTTAGTGAGCAAATGTGTTTAGTAGCTCTGCTCTCTGGGGTCATGAGTCATTCTGAAGGTCCCAGATCAGAAAAATTCTCTTTCAATGGAAATCTCCAGGATAATATGTGATAAAAGTATATGTTTAGAAAAAAGCATTTCTTTGTGTGCAGTCTGACATAAGGTTCTTAAAGTTGTGCAAAGCAAATGAGGCACAGGTGCAAACTAGGAGTCAGGTTAAAGGACTGGATTAACCTGTGAGATAAACCAGCAAAGAGCAGAACCCACTGTGTGTGTGACTGATGGAACCAATTCCAAGACTAAAGATTGCAGAACCAAGCTTAGTTTGCTCAGGAAGACATCACACTTGCTTCTTCCTCTGGCTGCACACAATTTCTGTCCATGGGGGAATCCTTCATTGTTTCTCCAGGAAAAAAGAACAGGAAAAAAACTTTACAGAAATGGAATTACCAGTGGAAACACACGACCTGAATTTCTGACTCCAGCCATAAAGAGTTGCAGTCTCCACACAGCAGCAGGGGCTTTACCTTCAGGGGGCATTAAGAGAGCCTCAAATAACCAGGATTCCTGAAGCCTATTGCAGTTTATTTAGGGGGTTGTCAGGCTTAATTAACTGATATTTATAAAGGGCTTCGAGACCCTCAAGTGGGTGGAGTTTCCAGTGCAAGTACTGGGCCCAATCCTGCATTTTATTCAGGCTGTGAAATTCAGTGTTGTTACTGAGGGTAATTGAGAGCACAACAGAGAAAGAAAGAGTCTGGGAAATCATGCATTTATTCTGAAAGAAGATTTTCCCTCTAGGCAGGCTTGAATAACTTCATTTTTCTATCCTGCACATTTTACACCAGGACCTCTAAACCTTCTCTGTGTAGATTCTACTTGAAGCCTTTCACACAGTGCAGATTGTGAGACCAAGTCCTGCTTCATGGAGGGTGTGTCCATTTAGCACAGAAAAGTGACACGATTTTATTATTGAAATTAGTAAGAATTTTACAAGAACTTGAGACAGAACTTTTCCCCAGTTGAATGAGATTTTCATCCTTCTACCCCTCACACATACATGGTAGTCACTTTAAAGGAGACATCCTTGTGGCTGGGATAAGATGACTGAACAAACTAGAGTTTGCCAGTTCTGCCACCAGCAATTTGTAGGAGCTACCCAGGGCTGTTACTGTTGAAGCCCACACGCCTTTTCCATAGTCAGCTAGGGGATGTCTCTCTTCACCTCAGTTTCCTGGTGGATAAAGTAGACATGATGCAAAATAGACATGATGCTTCATTACTTTAACAAGATCCATGAATAAATATTCAACAGGCACCTGAGTGCTTCATGATGGGTGGGTGGAAGAGGCAGAAGAGTGAGGTGTTACTGACTTTTGCTGATGCAGTTGAAGCAGCCTGCACTGTCTTTTTGCCATCTTTTTCCGTCTTTGAAGACACTGCTCTCTGTGGGACAGCCCTGAGGGTGGCTGTGTCTGTGTGCTGGGCTTGATGCAGTGTCTGTGCTCTTGTTCCAGATGTCCAAGACCAGTGCCAGCCTTGGCAACCTGCTGAACATTAAGACAGAAGGCGAAGGCAGCCAGGCTGGGGCTGGGGAGCCAAGCCAGTACCTGGGCAAGGCAGTGAAGGCTCTTGTCCAGGAGAAGCTCTCTGAGCCATGGAAGATGTACCTGCGCCGGTAAGAGAGCCTGGAACTGGGAGCAGGGGAGAGGGGAATTGCGTCCTTTGCAGTGTCTGACTCACTGGCTCACCCTGAACAGAGTTCTGTTGAGTTTAAGGGCCTGATTCTGTCAGACACTGATCACCCAGAGCACATTTAGCCCTTGGTGGTACCTACCTGCACTGGGTGTTAATGTCTGATAAGAAATATCTGTCCACATAGAATTATTTTGCAAAGTGGTGTTGAGAACCGATACAAGCACAGATCTTCATGTAGTTCTGCTGTCCTGGACTTCACCTTAGGCTCCTCCTTATGACCCTGCAGTGCAAGCCCAGTGTAGCTGTGCCCTTGGCCCTGCACCTGTGTGAGACCATGGCCACTTACTGCACACAGGCCACTGGTGCCTTGGCATGCTTCTGGGGCATTTCACCTGAAACTAAACAAGTTTGGGGATGTAGAGGCATGGGAATAAGGAAAAGAGTATGGGACCTGGAATGAGTAGGAAAGGAGACTCAGAAAGAAAATGGAGCAGATCCAAAGCTCACCCACACACAGACAGATGCACATCCACGCCCAGACAGACACGTGCTCTGAGGGCACACAGATACACCCAGGCAGACACAGAGGTTTGTGCTCTGACACAGGGAGTCACCTACAAATGCCAGTGCACACTTTGTAAATCAAAGGCCTTAATGGGGAGCACTAGAAAATCTTCTGGTCCATCAGCCCCTGTCAGGTGTGAGGTCCTTCCTGGCAGTCCATTTGCATTTTGTCTGGTCTGGTTGTAATGGTGCCAGACAGTGGGGCTGTTTGCTTGTCTCTTACCACCAAGTAAGTTTCAGTGTCACAACCTTTTCCATGGTATGCTGCCTGAATTCCACTTCTTGCAGTTTGGTTGCAGCTGTTTATATCCCCTTGAACCACAGCAGATCATCCCTCTCTGCAGCTGGAGTTCAGACAGTCCCAAACTTTCAGCATTCCATTTAACCAGGCTTTCTTGCCTCCTTTAATCTGACTCTGGATTAGTCCCTTGTGCCTGCAGGTCCTGTTGCTTTGCTGTTGTTCCCTGGATGGGGCAGAATTGTCCCCCTGCCGACAGAACAAACCTCCTGCCCCCCAACAGGCAGCTCAGAATTTGCTTGTATCTACACAGAATAATGTACAGTACCATGGTTATCATCCTCTGTGACACAGAATTGCTTTTAAAGTTGTTTAGTGACCCCCCAGTGTATAAAGCAAGCCCACACCCAGGTGTATTTGTTGTGTGTTTCCAAACACAATTCTCCTGTTCTGAACGCTCCCCCTTGTCTTGCTAAACCTCTCTGTGCTCTTTTCCTCCTCTTGCACTGTTACTGCCACCTCCTCCCAGTTTAGTATCTTTGTGAATTTCATAAACACACTGTTTACTCTTAGATTACTAATTAAGATGTTAAATAAACTCAGACTAACCCAAGTCCTCCTCTCAGCACTCACACAATGCCTGCTCCTCCCAGCTCAGTGTGGTGCTGGTTGTCATCAGCCTTTGTTTATGGTCCCTCAGCCAGTTTCAAGCCATGAGGTGGCATTACATCCAGGCCAATTGGAATTAATTCTAAGCATATGCAAGACTGAATCAAATGCTTTACTAAAATCCAAATATATTGCATCCCTTCATCCACTAATTTTGTAATTCTATCAAAAAAAGCAATTAAATTTGTCTGGCAAGATTTATTCTTTATAATCCTGATGCTGTTTATTGCTCATGGTTCCTTTATCCTCTAGATGTTTAATGATTTTCTCCTCCCTCTTAATATTTGTTCCATTACTTTACTGGAAGGAGAAGTTAAGGCCAGAGGTATGATAATTGCCAAAGATGACTTGTCTTTTCTTTTTCCCCTCAAAGAACCAGTACCTTGACTGTTTTGTTTTGGTTTTTTTTCCCACTTATGTAGTACCTCCCACTTCTCTATGGCTTAAAAACCAGCAAATGGTAATATAATCAGTTTGGGAGTTAATTTCCATTGCACTTCAGGACATACATCATCCAGACTGACTGATTTGTATTTTTCGAATGAGTCCCTTTATCTGCTTTTCTAGAAGGTCTTCACTACATCCCAAATTCTTTGCTTTGTCTTTAGTTTCCTCATCCAAAGCAAATTTTATAATGCAGCCATTTTTGATTCATCACCTCTCTTTCTGTGGGAGGCCTTCTCTCTAGGCTCAGCACTTCTTGTCTCTGATGAAACAGCCCCTTTAGTCTGCAATAACGTGGTTTCTTCCCTCTTACCCCACAATTACTTTCCTTCCTCTTCTCCCTGCAAGCCATAACTGACAGCACATGTTGTACATCCACAGACCTTCCTTCTCCAGTACAAGTTTTTTCTCTTTCCTTTAGCCTCCCTTTGGTGAGAGGTCCCTCCTGGGACCATCCAGGCTGCTGTTTGTTTCTTGCTTTCCTGCTCATCAGAGCAACTGTAGTTTGTTGTACCTTAATTATGCAAGATTCCCTTGTTAAGTTTCAAATCCTTCCTGCCAGTGTTTCTTGCTTGTTTTCTTGATTCCCTGTGATTCTGGAGTTTCCTGAAATCACAGGTATTTGTGCTGCACTTACAAAGTCCAGGGAATCTCAGCAGTGGGTGAGCAGCGACGCCACGCTGAGCTGGTTTGGCCCTCTTGGCCATTTGCTCCAAGATAGCAAAGACATATCTTGGATAACGTGGTGGGTTTTGCTCTGGGGTTTGCATGGCAGAGTTGTTGTTCTGTACATCAGGGATGGTGCTGTGCAGTATTTCTGTAATTGCTGCTTAGAGGATGCTTCATCTCTCCCATCTGAGAGATATCCTCCTATCCAGGGGTGGATTCTGGATCTGGAGTTACTGTTGTTTGTGGGAATGCTAATAGAATTGTAAATACAGAAATAATGTCTGTTCCAACTCCCCTTCTCTCCTGGGGCCTTCCCTGAGATGTCTGCTTGTGTGTTTTGGCCAGGTTTGGCACCAAGGATTTCTGTGATGCCCAGTGTGACTTCCTGCATAAGGTGCATTTCCACTGCGTGGTGGAGGAATGTGGAGCCCTCTTCAGCACCCTGGATGGAGCCATCAAGCACGCCAAGTGAGTGGGAGAGCAGGGGCCAGGGAAAGCTCTGCACTCCAGGAGCTCCCCAGGTTCCTTTTGAGGCAATGGCATGTCCCAGTAAAGAATGAGTAAGGCTTCCAGTGGCCATTCACTTGCCTGAGTCTGCAGGGGTTGTTGCAAATTTAAACACAGATCTGCTAGCATGGTTGGTCTCTCCTGTTGGATGCTGCCCTGTGAGCAGGAAATGTCTGCCTTCTCCCAGCAGCCCTGGGAAGCTGCCCCACAGCCATTCTCAGTGACTGCAGTGATGCTGGAATTTCTCTAATTTTAAGGTTTGGCACCTGTCTCCACCCATCCTAATGATTCCCTTTCTCTTCATAGATGATTTTAGGATGGCCCTAAATCTTACTTCAAAGTCTGTAGAGCCCCTTTTAGGATTTATCCACACCAATTTGTTTACAGGCTCCTGCCACATTCTTGTTGGTGTTTAATCAAATTACATGAAATGGTCAAGGATTTATGTCTGAATTGGTGTCGTGTTTTGCAGTTTTCACTTCCGAACTGAAGGTGGAACTGTGAAAAGCAACTCTGAGTCTCCCTTCTCAACTGCTACTGAGAATAAGGCTTCACTGGCCCCTTCATCACCATCTGCTGCTTCTGCCACCATGGCCAGTGCTCCTGCCCTTGAGGTGCCCACTCCCAATCCAGCTGCTATGCCCTCTGCTCCCACACTACTTGCTTGGAAACAGCTGGCTTCAACCATACCCCAGATGCCTCAGATCCCAGCATCAGTGCCTAACCTGGCAGCTTCACCCTTGGCAACGACTTCCCTGGAGAATGCCAAGCCTCAGGTCAAACCTGGATTTCTTCAGTTCCAGGAGAAGTAAGTTTGAGCTACCATTTGCCTCCTTCTATCCTCCCCAGCCAGCCTTTCCTCAGAGCTGCAATACCACACTTCTGCTCACCCACTGAGAAACCTGCCCAGAAAGTACTCTGGGCTTGGCTTCACAGAAAAATTATTTCTGTGAAGTCTAGGAAATACTTTAAGGTTTTTGGGTGCATCTGAGAACAATTTTAGGCATGAGTTTAGAAGATAAATAAACTTGGTGATCTATTTATCACTGATGCCTGTTTTGTGCCTTGTGAGAGCTGTGCAGAATTAGAGGTGTCTTTGCAGTATGTTTGACAATAAAGGGTTATTGGGCCAGAATTTCGTGCACTGAGTGGGGGTGGAAGGCACCAAACCCATTAGCTGAGAGAGGGGCAATGCTGGTCTTGTCAGATCAGGGGAAGCCCTGGCATCCTGCAGTGGCCATGCTCAAGAGTTGTGTTTCCTTTGAACTTTAAATTGGAAAAGTGGAATTGTAGGAATTGTAGTAGTGTTGCCAGCCTCAATTTCCCTGAAGAGGAAGGTGGCTATGGGAAATCTGCGGGCCATGTTTGGAACAGAGGCTTCAGCTGGGCTCCCCTTGAATTAAATCTTGGCAAAGAAACAAATGTGTGAAATGAGTGAAGGTGATGATTGGGTTTTGGATGTGTTCCAGTGATCCCTGCTTGGCAACAGACTGCAAGTACGCCAACAAATTCCACTTCCACTGTCTCTTTGGGAACTGCAAGTATGTGTGCAAAACCTCTGGCAAAGCAGAATCCCACTGCCTGGACCACATCAACCCCAACAATAATCTGGTGAATGTGCGAGACCAGTTCGCTTACTACTCCCTGCAGTGTCTCTGTCCAAACCAGGTAAGAGCCATTCCAGAGCAGTGTTCTGGCAGGACTGGGGAGGAGGAGATGAAGGATCAGCTAGACTGACTCTCCAGCAGGAAGTGAGGCTGTGTGTGGCTTTCTTGGCGTTACTACAGAACCATGGAAGTCATAATTACATGGTCTGGAAAAACATTTGGGTTTTATCAAATGGGAAATCATGATGCTTTTGTGTATTTTTGACTTGGGTGAAGTGGACAAGGGATTGAGAATAATCTGAGAGACACAAGATGAAATAGAATAAAGATCTGTGATGAATCCAGGGAAAGCCATGAGTAAGCTTTGAGATATCTCAGCAGAGAATAGTGTATTACAGAGTACACGACAGCAATGTAAAGACTCGAAAGAGAACAAGGTGCAGGGCAGGAAGATAAGATGGGATCTGGAGTATCAGTGCAGGCCCCTGTGCCACATCAGAAGGGACAGCATCAGCAGCAGGCAGTTGGGAGTGCATTTGTTTTGGGCTGCCTAAAGCGCCATCCCCTGTGCTCCCCTGCAGCACTGTGAGTTCCGCATGCGAGGCCATTACCACTGCCTGCGCCCCGGCTGCTTCTTCGTCACCAACATCACCACCAAGCTGCCCTGGCACGTGAAAAAGCACGAGAAGGCAGAGAGGAGGGCGGCCAACGGCTTCAAGTATTTCACCAAGCGGGAAGAATGTGGCAGACTAGGTGAGTTTTGCTCCATTTCTCATGTGGTGTGTCCCATGTCCAGGCCAAGAATGCCATAAGTCAGAACCTGCACGTTATGCTTAAGAGGTATTTGGTCATTAAATCACTAAACAAGAAAGGCAACAAAACATAAAGCAGTTCCTGGTCTGTCTGGTTGAAGCATGTTTTCACAAATAAACTCAAGCTAAATGAATAGAGACTGTACTATACAGAATTGTATATACAAATTTGTCTGGACATAAAGCTTCCTCTTTTTTCTTCTTTTTATCTAATTGTCAAAGCCTTTTTGTGTGTGTTTGCTGTTTGGCACTCTGCTGTTTGGTGTCAGCAGCGTTTGGTTTGGGAGGGATGGGGTGCATGGGGTAGCTGCATCCAGCACCATGTGCATTTGTGGGCTGGCCCTGCTGTGCAGTGGACACACATTTAGCCAGCAGCCTGCATTTGCCTGCATAGATAGAGGTGGCTTGGTGGGATGGTGTAGGTGTGTATGGTTTTACCAACATGTGGACTCATTTCTGCATGTGTACATCCCTGGGGTTTATGTTGTGCATTTATAGATAGCAGGTGCAGAAAGCACTGGCCTGTTTTAAGGGCTGTGAATGTTTCTGAAGAAACACGATAGATATTTTCAATGTATGTTTCTGTGTGTATAATTATGTAAGTGTGTATGACTGGGGAGAGAGAGGTGAAACATACATATATAAATAAAGGTGGATGGATGTAGATAGATAAGTAAAAAAGTGAGCCTGTCTCTACCTCTGTGCATATGGCAAGGGAGGATGGAAAAGAGCAGATTCTGATCACTGATGTAGCTGTGTTTGAGCTATGACAAGGCACTGTTTCTCAGCAATACAGTGTGGCTGTTTGGGATTGTCCCTTCATGGTTTGTGCTCGCCTGGCACGCGTGGCTGTGGCCACGAGGAGCAGAACGTGTGAAGTGCTCTGTGCCAGAACCCAGAGGAATTGCTCTTGTTCAGTAGCTGCCCCTATTGCACAACAGCTTTGGAGTGGCAATAAACACTTCTGGCTCATTCCTGTCTAACCAGAGCACACACACTGTCCAGAGCTAGAGTTGATATGAGACTGCTGTTCTGAGAGCACAGTTAGAGGGGGAAAAAAAAAGAACTTTTCATTTCTAATCTAATTATGAGCATGTATTTTGATTGCAGTTTCTGTGATACAGCTAAATGTCCTGGTTTTGTTCTTGTTGTAAAAGAAAAGGCACTAGCTAAGACTGGAGAGCATTAGGCACTACCAGATGTAATGGCAATGTTCCTTCCTTTATAATGGCACAAAGAGGGATGGCACTAGGCTGAGGCCTTAGATCTCTGTACACTGTAATCCTGTCTTGCAATTGCTCAGCAGGCAGTGGATTGTGAGTTTGGTTTTTTCATTCAAGACTGTTCCTGAATAACCCATGGCCACTGATAATGTTCTTTCCAATCATCTTCCCACTGGTCCTGCTTCCTCTCAGAACCTTCATGTGCAACATAAATGTGGGTTTTGTGTCTGCAGGCTGCAAATACAACCAGGTGAACAGCCACTTCCACTGCATCCGAGAGGGCTGCCAGTTCTCCTTCCTGCTCAAGCACCAAATGACATCCCATGCCAGGAAGCACATGAGGAGGATGCTGGGGAAGAACTTTGATCGTGTTCCTACTCAGGTAACGCCTTGTTGTTGAGGCTGTAGATGAGTAAAGATGATAAGGATTGATTGCAAAGCATTGCTTAGTGCAAACAGTTTTTCCTTGGGAATTTTATAGAAAAATATTGTGAAGGATAACACTAAAATACTCATATTTACAACTTGCACTCGTTCCCAGCTCTTTCAATATATACAATTGGCTTATTAAAATTAACGTGCTTAGGATATGGAGGAATTGAATGTGCTGGTTAAAGCAGATATTTCCTGTTACATGTAAAGAATTTACCTAGGATGGAAGAAATACCAATCTTGACATTTCTCTTCCCTTATTGATGTGGATTTAGTTGGGGCATTCCCTCTCCTCTCTCAGGAAGTAGCAGAGTGATACAATTGCTGCTTTACTGAGACAGAGAGCAGCTGGCAGATTAGGTGTGGAATGGAAGAGTTTCCTCTTCCTTCCAAAGGACAGCATCCCTGCCACCTCTCACTTGTTCTTATCCTTTAGTTGTTTCATCTGCCATTGACTTGGTGGATGAAACAAGCTGTCTTTATTTAAATGCCTGTGGCTGATCTGACCCTAAGAACATCATCTGGTATATGGAAATCAAAAGAGACCATCTGTAGAAGCAAGATGAGAACCCTCTTTCATTCCACAACATGGGAATAAGAGGTCCCTGTTAGTTATTAACTACTGCCAGTAAGTGAACTGTTCAAGTCTAGTGCTGTTGGATTTATTGAGTTCACAGATGCTGAGGAACTGGTGTTGCTGTTGTGGCAGCTTTTGGTCTCTAATAAAAAGTTTAGGTACAAGAATCAGACTTAGGAAGATTTAACAAAAAATTTGTCTTCACTACTCTTCTTCAGCACATGCTGAGTCTAACCCTAAGAATTGTAGTGCACACTGGGCAGAAAATGCTGTGTTTAAACTCCATCTTTCAGGGGCTCAGCACTGAACTCAGGCATGGTTCCAGCATCTGACTGCAGCAGGACCCCCAGGGTGAGGGGGCAATGCCAACATTAACACCTCCTCTTTGGGAACACATCAGAAGCCACACACCAGGATGCTGGTGCCAAGATTAACACTCCCAGCTCCCCAGTGCAGCACAATTCACATTCCAGGGTGCATGTGCCAGCTTCAGTGCTCTGAGCTCCAGGAGGAGTCCTGCTCCTGCCCCAGTGCCACGGGTTCCATCACAAGCACGTGCCAGCCATCCCCCACGAGCTGTGGCAGAGGGAGATAAACGTGCAGACAGATGGGTTTGGTCCTGGTATCTTGCTTTTGGTGTGAAAGTCCCCGTCCTGTTTTCCTGCTGCAGGTTATTGGCCACACTCCAAGAAATGAAAATCTCCCCCAGGTTGGCAGCATGGCACCCAGCCCAGCCTCATCAGGAACCCCAGCTTCCTTTCAGGGACCCCCAAGCATGATGGACACTGAAACAGAAGAGTACATGGATTACACTGGCTGCAGCCCTGGGGGCATCTCCTCTGAGTCCTCCAACATGGACCGCAGCTGCTCCAGCACTCCCGTGGGCAATGAGAGTACATCAGCAGGTAAGGGAGAGGCTGTGTGTGAAATGGATCCTCAGCCGCCTGCTCTCCTGGCAGATAAACTCATCAAAAGAGGCCAAGGGACAGTTGCACCTTAAAATACACACTGTGCCAACTTGAGTAGTGCCTCACACTAACCCAGCTCTCTCCAGCACCTGAGAGAAGAGGTCCATCAAAATATACACCTCAAGCATCCAGGAACATAGCAGTATACCTTTTTCCTCCCATTAAGAGAGGTTTTTATCCTGGGTCTTGGAGTTGGGTATATTTTAATAGTTGACTTCAAAAAAAAAGAAAAAGAAGAATAGAAAAAAAGAGCTGTGGGCCCCTTCTGTACTTGGAATTTTCTCTGGTACCTCTTTGTATTTCCTCAAGCAGCATGCAAAGTCAGGCACTTTATTGTACTGGTGAAGTACAACAGCAGATTGACATACACAGGAGATAAAACCTATCACATCTTCAGAAAGCAGCATCGAAAAGCAGCTCCCTGAGCTCCCTTCCTCACCCAAGAACTCTTGTTCCGCTTTGTGCAGTTGCACAGAGCAGTCCCCCTTCATCCCCTCTTTTGGAAAGCAAGTTGCTGCCCTGTTTGCCAGGATCATGCAGAGCCATCTCCCCCTGCCCTGCATTACAGGCTCAACTCGCCAGGAGTCAGATGCCTGGTAGGAATTCTGCCATCATAGAGTGATGACCAGGGGTCTCTCTGCTGTACCTTCCCAGGGTTTAGTGGGATATTCTGCATAGGCTGCCTCAGTTTGCTTTAATTCCATACACATTTTCCTAGTTTTCTTTCCTCCTCCAGTTAAAGGCCACCACAGCACTCATGTTGTAGGAGCACTGCTGGGTCATGGCACCGGCCCCACAACATTATGGCACCTCCAGAGGGTTCTGTGGGGCACTGGTTCCTGGCACACTCTTCTGTGCCAGTTGTGGCCCAGGTGTAGGAAATGCCCCCACTGCTCTGCAGGCAGGGAGCAGCTCCACCTGCCCCAGGTGCCAGAGCACCCTTACAGCTGGGAACTGAAGCAGGCAGCAGCCCTGTAGATGAGCAAGGAGCAGAATGACCAAATGAATCCAGAATTCCTGCCTGAAAGCCTGTGTCTCTTCCCCCATACCATAAAGGCACCTTACCTCCTGCAGAGGCAACTCTCCTCTTCCTGGTGCTGTCAATTCCTCGCCTTCTGTTTCTTCTCTGTTGCAGTTCTGTTTCATACATTTGTGAATGTATTTTCCATTTCCATCGTATTGCTTCTGCTCTTGGGTTCTCATTTCAGTTCTTTTGTTTCTTGGTTTTTTTGGGTTTTTTTGTTTGGTTCTGTTTTATCGTTTTTTTCTTTTCTTTTCCTTTTTTTTTCCTTTTTTTTTTTTTTCCTGCTTTTTTTTTTCTCTCCACATTCTCCAGGCTGCCTGGTTCCTTCTACCGCTCCTGCCGCTGCCGATGATGCCACCCACACTGCAGCACAGCCTCCACCACCACCTCTGCCTCCATCTTTCTCACAAGCCCTGCTTAGGTCTCCCCTGCCCACCCTGCCCTACCTGTTCTCTCCCTCGTGTCTCTCGTACTCCCTGCTCAGTGCCACGCTGGGAGCCAGCAGAGGCATTGTCATGCCTGCCGCCAGCACCGCTGGGTTCTCGCCCATCGTTGCCACTCCAACTCCAGTAAAAAGTGACGTTCCCTTAGTGCAGGATGCAGCAGGTAACACTTGTTTGCTTTCTCTCCGTGTCCCGTGCCCAGCTCTGTCCCCTCTCACCCTGCCCACGGTTTTGCTCTGCGCCTTTGGGTGGGCAGAGCAGCAAAGGTCACTCTGTGCCTGGGCAGTGTTACCCCAGGGCCCGTCCGTGCCTGCTCCTTTTCCTTGCTGACACAGTAATAACCAAGGGGAAGCAAACCACAGCAAATCATTCACAGGCATTTGGATGAATGACTGAGAGCAATTGCCACCAGTTCCTAACTATGAGAAAAACCTAACAAAACCCACAGTTAGAGTGCATTTTCAGTGTCTTCGTAACCTCAAAGTGGCCACAGAGCAAACTTCTGCTCGTGTGGCATTAATGGGACTGGGACTTCCTGGTTAGATCTTCCAGGCCACCCAAGCCAGTGCCTGCCCCAGTGTGCCGCACAGGTGAATGTCTGATTCAGGTCCTGTGCTTCAGCTGATCTTGCAAACTTCATATGAAGCCACAAAGTTCAGGGGTGCCTTGCCAGGATGAGGAGTGAAGTACAGGCAGTGTCACATGGTGACAGCATCAGACAGGTTGAGCTGTTTCTCACACTCGTTATTTACCAAGGCTCTAATCAGCTGCAGAAAATACAGATAGATTTCAGATTTAGGCTGCCACGGTTCCCATGTGTGACTAAGATCAGAGATGTCTCAGGCTGGGGATTCTCATTCCATCTGGGAATGGCTTTTAGGGTGTGTCTCATTTTTGGCTTCTTTTCTCAACTCCTAGCTCTTTTCTAGTTAATTAAGGACATCTTTGTGCCTTAAGTTCACACTTATGAGGCTTCTGGCAGCCTTCAAATGTCCCAGTCATTCTTCCTGCCAGTTTCAGTAATGTGTAAATCCAAGGTCGAAGGTTGGGAGTGTGGCTGGAGGACCAACTTCACAGGTTTCCAACTCCAGTTCATAGGTTTTTCTCAAGAGACCTGGCAGGAGAGGGATCCCTGCCTTGTCCAGATGAGTGTGTGCCAATTAACAAAATGCACAAGAAACTCTACCTTTGCTTCTTTTTTAACTGAACTGCATGCAGCCTGAAACATTTTTAACCTTGTGCTGTGCTTCCTCTAATCAAATATTTTTAAGTGTCTTTTGTTTTTACCTTGGTATAGTTTGGTGAATGCTGACATTATTAGTGGTTAAAGAAATAACCTTATGGAAAACATTTACCACTGAGATTTGGTGGGGATCACATCCATTGAGGCTTGTAATCTTTCACAGGGTGCAGGGACTGAACTTTGGCAAAAGAGGAGAGTGCACCAAGGTGTCATCTCTCTTCATTATGCCCTTACTCCAAAACTTTACCTGGATGAGAAAACAGAATTGGTTTTCAACTAAAGTTTTAAGCACATCCATTTGAACTATTTTAAAAACTGTGTAGCTACAGAGTTTTAAACAGGTAAAATTTAAATTCTATTTATTTCCCATCCAGAGTCTTTTCTTTAAGATGGGTTATCCCATATTCCCATCCAAAGACAGACAATATGAGCATTAATTAATTATTGCAAGGATGGTTTGGCTGTAATTTTATTAACCAGAGTTAATCTGGACAGCAGCGACTTGTCTAGGCACCACTGCACTTACATGAGTTGGCTGGAAGTGGAGAACTGGATTTTCAATGCCAGATGTTTAGGGGGGAGCAGAGAGCAAATTGGTCACAGATTCTGTAGTTTAGAGCCTGCCAATTTCAACTCTCCAGTGACAGAAAGTGATTCTTTCCGTGGTAGCTGGTGAAAGCAGCCTCAGCGCAGTTTGCACCGTGTCACTCAGGTGGTCTCACCTGCCCAAAAAGAAGCAATGCCACACATTGATTGTCCCTTCAGCCCCCCAGACCAGGATGGAAACTGCTCTGGGTTCTCAGGCCCCCTGCCCTGTGTGTCACAAATTGGGCTTCATTTAAAAAGATGGCAGTTTCAGCAGGGAGAGAGTAAAAATAAAAAAAAAAAAAAACCAGTATGTGTTGGTTGCAAGCTATAATTTCTAATTACACTCACAGTTCTGCACCTGGTGAGAAATTCTTGCCTCCAACCTTGTCTGTGCTGCATGTTGATACTGGAGATTGTGGGTTGATTCTGGAAACAGCCAGCAGAGAAGAAAAAAGTTAATAGATAGATTGAGGTCGTGTCTTTGATGTCAGTGTGATCCTGGGGGACGTGAGCACTAGCCAGTTGTGCTGGCCCTGTGAATCAAAGGGGAAGATAGATGAGGGATCTTTATTTATACTAGGGCATAGTGGAATTTTTGAGACCCAAGGGAATGTTGCAGAGCTGGTATTTTCTCTCAGAGTCCACTGGCTAGTGATGATGAGAATTAGCCCCATTGAACATCTGTCCATCTGTCTTTCTAAGTGCACTCATTGTAATATGTGGGCTCATTACAGTGAGGGATGTTGCAGTCTCCTGGCCAAAGTCCATCCTGTTTCTATAAATTTCCACACCCCCCCCCGCTGCAGTTTTCATCACGCATGGGATCTTCCTTCACTTCCTGCCTGTCCTTGGCAATTGCAGAGTATTCCAAGAGCCTGGCTAGGGGAAAAGAGTGCACACGTACAAGCTTTTAGCACTGCAGCTCTTTTTACCACCCCAGTGAACTACAGTGACACACCTCAGTCCTTGGACTGGAACAAGCTAGCTCCTCCCTGTTCTGATTTGAGGAAAACGAGACTCGAGATTAGGTTAAGCAGCAAGAGAAACTGTGAAAGTAGCAAACCACAGAAGTAACAGTTAACATGTGTACAAGATCAGGTTTGCCAGAGCAGCAATCAGAGACAGGGCAGGGTGTGCTGAAAACTGAGGAAGTGATGTCCAGCAGCATCAGCTACCCAAGTCCTGAGCTGAGGCTCGCTGGGAGCTCGAGGACGAGCTGGGGAGGGAACAGTCACAGCGTTGTGTCTTGGCAAACACTGAGCTTGCCAGGACGGCAGGGAGATGCAGAGACCTGGCTGTCAGCAACACCGCCCTGCGCTTTCTCTCCTCAGGGAACACCATCACTATGCCAACTGCCTCGGGGGCCAAGAAGCGTTTCTGGATTATTGAGGACATGTCCCCGTTTGGCAAGCGCCGCAAGACCGCGTCCTCACGCAAGATGCTGGACGAAGGGATGATGCTGGAGGGCTTTCGGCGCTATGACCTCTACGAGGACTGCAAGGACTCGAGCTGCCAGTTCTCTCTCAAGGTTACCCACTACCACTGCACACGGGAGAACTGTGGCTACAAGTTCTGCGGCCGTACCCACATGTACAAGCACGCCCAGCACCACGACCGTGTTGACAACCTAGTATTGGATGATTTCAAACGCTTCAAGTCTTCACTGAGCTGTAACTTCCCAGACTGTCAGTTCTCTGGCAATAGCACACACTTCCACTGTCTGCGCTGCGGCTTCCGCTGCACCGACAGCACCAAGGTGACGGCGCACCGCAAGCACCACGGCAAGCAGGACGTGATCAGCGCCGCCGGCTTCTGCCAGTTCAGCTCCAGCGTGGACTGCGAGGTGCCTGACTGCAAGTACAAACTCAAATGCTCCCACTTCCACTGCACCTACCCCGGCTGCAAGCACACGGTGGTGGGCATGTCTCAGATGGACTCTCACAAGCGCAAACACGAGAAGCAGGAGCGAGGGGAGCTGCCTGCCATCTCTCCCGGCCCCGAGGGCCTGGCCCACTCCACTCTCGAGTACGATATCCAGAACTCTTCCATCAACCTGGACAGTTCGCTCAACCTCAGCACTGACAACAACAGCTCGCTGTTCTTCCTGCAGAACGCGGCCGGCGTGGGCCTCAATGACTCGCTGGACCTCAGCAAGAAGCAGGCAGAGCCCAGCGAGGGCCCGGCCCCCAGCAGGGCCGGGGCCGCGGCCCCCGAGAGGAGCGCGGCGGCTCCGGGCGCCGGGGACGGGGAGGACGAGGACGACTCCTCCCAAGAGGATGAGGAGGACGACGAGGAGGAGATGAATGAAGAGGAGGAGGATGATGAAGAGGAGGATGACGACGATGACGATGAGGAGGATGAGGAGGAGGAAGACCTGAACACAGATTCTGAAGAATCGCTGCCGGACCCTGAAGGCCTGGCCGCTAAAGAAGATGGAGAGCCAGAGGAGGGTGCTTCTTCCACAGACCATGGCGATGCTTCCAGGCCTCAGGGCGAGCCAGCCCTCACTCCAGCCCCAGCTCCTGCCCCTGCTCCAGCCCCGGCTGCTGCCTCAGCCTCCACCGTTGCTCCAGCAGCTTCTCCTTAATCCCAGAGACAGCAGCGGCAGTGGTTTGGTTTTTCCCTTACACAGATTTTACTAAGAGGACCCCGTATAAGGCAAGAACAAAGATGGGGATGGCAAATGAAAAACGAACTCCGTGCCACAGATGAGAGAGAGGAAGGAAGGAAACCCCTGCTCCTCCCCAGGCCCCAGAAGAGATCAGTTGGCAGCAGGACTGGTGCTGCATCACTCCATTCTACAGATCCTGGAACAAGGGGGCAGGATGCAGCAAAAAAATACCCTTTATATGGACACGAACCCTGAGGGTAGCCACTACTTTCCTTGCTCCCTGCACGGTGCGTGGGGCCTGTGCCCATCTGGGGACCCTTTTTTATGGGTGGGGCTCTATCCCCCCAGTTTTCTTTCTGGGTTTTATTTTTCCATGTTTTCAGTTGTACGATAATAATAATAATCTCCACTTCTTGGAGGGGGGTGGGTGGGAACAAGAGGTAATGAATTTTAGAAATATATATTTGTGTGTGTGTCTCTCTATATAATGTACACACACACACATATATAAAATTAAAGGAATTGGTGTCACAAAGACAAGTAGCTCAGCTTTTGCCAGTGGGAAGGAGGGGGTGAGGAGTGTGCTCTCTCTCTCTCTCTCTCCACCCTTCCCCCTTCTTTCTCCAGCATTAAATGGCATCAGACAGCCAGGGTGGGAGTGGGTATTTATTGTCACATAAATGAGGATGCATTAATGAATGAGTAGGGGTGGGAATGGGACACTCCTCTGTTCTTCCAGATCCTTTTTACTGTTAATGATAATAATTTTGAATGCTATTTATATTGTAAAACTTTCTCAGTCTACACTTTCTCTGTAGGACACCTCTCCTCATCCCTGCTGTTCTGGCTGTAGGGATTTAGCTGAAGTAACCTGGGAAGAACACAGCAGGCAGTTTAAAGGGTCTGTCTCACTGGAGGACTGGGGTTACTCTGCCATCCAGTTCCATCTCATCCCAACCCCTAGGTGCTTCCTCTCTGCGGAGGTGAGGCGTTTTTGTGGTGCTTCAGTATCCCCATCTCAGGAGGCCGCGAGCTGCCCGTGAGCAGCACAGGGAGCGTGCTGGTCACTGCAGCAGCCCGGGGACAGGGCGGTGGCAGCAGGACAGGCCCTGCCAGCCCAGTGCCGGCCCCGGAGTGTGACAGACGCGGATCTCAGGTGACTGTGGCAGGGGGTGCCCTGCTGAGCTGCGGGCTGGGGAGGGGACACCGTGCCCTGCCAGCCGTGCCAGCCGTGCCCTGCAGCAGAGCCCTGCTCCCCCTGCTGTCCCTGCTGTCCCCGCTGTCCCACACCCGGCGCTGCCCTGGCAGTGTCAGACCCGCCTGGAGCCCTGGGCAGCTGCCGCAGGGTGAGGCCCGGGCACTCAGGAGCTGCCGGGGCTCTGCCCTGGCTCTGCCCGCTGTCCCCTCCCGGCCCGGCCCGGCCCGGCCTGGCCTGGCGCACACACTACAGGACTGGCCCGGGCGCTGGCCGGTGCCACAGGAGCTGTCTGACCCCAAATCCTTGCCCGAGCCTCAAAGGGCTTGTCTGCACACACCAGGGCACCAGAAGGACTAGTATGAATTAATTCTGATCGTTATTTTGGTGCCAGTTTTAAAGTATACCGGATTAGTCTGAGCTTTGTCCTTTTTTAAAAAAAAAAAATAAAAAATGCATTTTTTTTATACCATGCAGGCACCCTCTCCCCTCCTCAGCTCCATGAGCACTTCAGCTCAAAGGGATCCCCAGGATTTGTTTTCTCTCTGAACAGATAAAGGCCTCAAGAAATTTAGGTTGCTTTTTTTTTTTTTTTGGTTATTTCCCTAAGGAACTGGTGCAGATCAGGTCTGATTTATAAACAAGCAGCTCAGCTGTGTAAATGTGGGGACAGAATGTTCAGCTAATGTTTCAAAAGGAAAGGAAAAAAAAAAAGTTGTACAGTATTTTTCCTGTAAAGGTTATTACTATATATAGAACAAAAGAGAAACCACCAATGCCAAGGGGTGGAGGGGGAGGTGTCACCTGCCTTCTGGATAGCCCTTACATATGGTTAATTGTGTGCAATTTTTTTTCTCCTTTTTTTTTTTCTTTTTTTTTTTCCCTTTTTTTTTTTTTCTCTCTTTCAATGTAGTGTATGTTTGTAGGGGTGGCAGGGGAGGGGGGGCCTTAATGCTGTGGTTTGAGGCTGACTTCACACTCCCAGCACTGACCGGACCTGCACGATTCCGAACTCTAACTTGAATTTTGTAGAGATGAAACAAATGAAAACAAATGAAATATTATCACTAGTTTGTAGTTTATTTAATTCTTTGGAGTTCTTTTCCTCTATCAGCTATTTGTGTGGCTTTTATTTTTATAGGGGGTTTTTTTGTTGTTTGTTTGTTTTTGTTTTGTTTGGTATATCCCCTACCCTCAGCTGTGTGTTTCCTAGCACAACCCCATTCTTGAATAGAATGAAGCTCATGTTCCTGGGGCAGAGTGATGGAATGATGCCCTGGAATTTCTCAAAATGGGATGGGGCAAAAAAGATTTTACTTTACTAGCATTTGCTGCAGGTTCTGTACTTGTACATTTTCCCCGTGTTCAGCTACTTAGATAGTATGGTGATGGGCTCCAGGAGGAATCCTTAGATTAACACAAGCCACATCTTGCAAAGCAGATGTGATTATTTTGTACCGCCAAAAGCACCAGGATCTCTGTCAGTGACCGTGGGAGCTGAGCCCTCCTGGAGGGCACAGGGAGCCAGGGCAGCCCTGGGACACGGGGTCCCACCTGTGCCCAGCCCCGGGCTGAGCCCTGCACGGCAGCGTGAGGAGGAAGGGCCGAGAGAGGTGCGGGATGTGAGGGATGGATGTGAGGGGTGGATGTGAGGGATGGATGTGAGGGATGGATGTGAGGGGTGGATGTGAGGGATGGATGTGAGGGATGGATGTGAGGGATGGATGTGAGGGGTGGATGTGAGGGACGTGCAGTGGCTCGGCCGCGCTGGGCAGGGTCCCCGTGGGGCTGAGTGTGCCACAAGGGCCCGTGTTTATCTATGCACACCATTTTCTCCCCCCAGGCCCCCTCCTTGTCCCTGACATCTGTGCCCTCTCCCGGGCTCTGTCCCCTCTGGTGTCACCCCAGGAGCTGGCAGGGAGCGAGGGCTCTGTCCCTGCTGAAGGTGGCCCTGGCCAGCCCGGCCCCGTCCTCTCCCTGGCCCTGGGACTCCTGCACTGTCTCTGTTTGCAACAACAACAAAAGAAAGTTGAACCCAGCTTTTTATTCTGCCATGTTCAGGCTTTAATTCAGCAAAACCCTTAAGCAGAAGAGTCTGAGTGGGCCCAGGTTCAAGCCCGAGCTTAAGTGCTTTTCTGAACAACAGCCCAACACCCCATCAGAGCAGGTGGTTTGTCATTCCAAGCTCTCATGGCAATGGGACTGTCTAAAGAATGACCAGAGAAAGAGAGGGAGATTCAACTGGCTCTATAAGAAGAGGAAAGAGGAGAGAGGAAATGGAACTGTTTTGTCCAAAACGAGATAAAAACCAAACAATAATAAACCTTGAGATGGACCCTCCTGATTCTGCTACCATTCACTGCTGAAGAGCAAAAAAATTAAATAAAAGCTATTGACTAGATTGTTCATTCTAGCCACAAACTCAACTGGATTAAAGTCTGCGTGGAAGGAATTTTATAAAGAAAAAAAAATTTTAAAAAAATTTTCCAATGTAGCAAAAAAAAAAACAACTTTAAAAAACAAAAATTAAAAAAAAAAGACAATGAGGGAGGATTCTAGCCTTTTGTAATATCCATATTGCACACTAGGACTATAAGCCATTGCTAGCTCATTTTGAATTTTAAATGTGTAATTTTATTTTGTTTTGTTGTTGTTTTTTTCTTTCCATGGGGGAGGGGGGAAAATAAATGCTTGAACCACCAATGCTCTTTTTAATGTTTTATAAATATGTATGTGTATATATATAAATATAAAAATAATATGTATGCACATATATATGTGTGTGTGTATATATCTATATGTATATACATATATATAGATATATAGATATATATATAGGTTTTGAGACAAAAATGCAGAAAGTGAAAAAAAACACCCTAAACAGGATGGTGTGCTCTGATTTACTTGAATCTGGTCTCTTCAGCACCTGCGTTATTAAGAACTGAATATTTTTCCACTTGAATTTAGTGCTATTAGAAATTTAATATATGTGTTTTATTTATTTGATTTTTTTTTTTTTTTGCATGACTGATGCAAGGTTTGACATTTTCACTCAATAAAAACTGGAAAAAAAAAAACCCCAAAGTTGTAAGTGATGGAGTTGTCTTCTTGCTTGAGGAGGTGTTGGAGTGACGAAGCAGGACAGGCACCACGCAGCCCCTGCATGTGGAAATTCTCGTTTCCCCTGCCCGGGTGGCTCTTGCCCAGCCCCACGGAGCAGCTGGGGCTTTGTGCCTCTGCCACCATCAGAGGACCTGGAGCAGCAGAGCAGTGCCTGCCAAGCCTGGTGCGTTGGCAGCAGCTGCCTCCTTATTAGCAGGGAGGATTAGACTGCTCTCTCTTTCAAAGCCCCCTCGCTGCTCTGCTGCAGCTCCCAGCCATCCTGTTTTCAGATGTCATTATCTGAACATGCTCCTAATCCAACCCTGGAGCCCAGAGGTTTGTTCTCACTGCAGCTCTGCCCACAGCACATGGAATATTTAAGTGGCCTTGTTTCCAGGTGGGGACAGGGGACAGGAACAACACAATCCATTGCTGGAAAGCTTTTGCTGGAACCTGCCTTTCCTCAGTGGGACTGACTGGACTTCATAAAGGAATGGCTGAGCTGTGGGAGAAGCTGCAAGCTGAACAGATCAAAGTCTCAGTACTGCATTTGTTCCAAGCCCTTGCAGGTGGTGATAGTGCAGTCCTGCACCCACAGCCCTGCACCCACAGTCCTGCACCCACAACCCTGCAACCACAGCCCTGCCCCTGGTGAGCCCCGGGAAGCAGCAGACAGCAGGCAAGGTCACTTGTTCCAATGCCAAGACAAAAATGGGGCAGTTGCTGCTGCTATTGCACCTGTGATAGCCTTTGGGTCCTCTGTGGCAGACACTGTCACATGGAAACCACACCAAATGGGTGAGGGCAAAGAGGGAAAAAAGGCACTGTGGGTTTATTTGTAGGTGAAGGAGGTGCTGGAAGGGATGACAAGTCCTTCACACCAGCCCTGGGGCAAGAAGTCTCACTGAGTCCCTCAGACACTGCCCTCACAAGGGTCAGGAGTTGCCCAGGAGATGGGAACAAGGTCCATCCTGAAGCAGACCCCTTCACCTTCCCAGAGCAAGGCAGGGTGTCCTTGCCCCAGTCCTGCTCTTGCCCATCCTAGCTGAGGAAGGGTGGCCAACAGAGGCAGCTTCCCTGCTTCCTTTTGCTCTTTTTTGGCAGGAAAACTCTTAAACAAACAAATGAAGAAACACTGAGGATTTAAGTAAACAGCTGAAGATTTATCTGACAGGCAGGCAGAGCTGTTCCTGCCCCTTCCCTCCCTCCCCACAGGGCCGTGGCAGCCACAGCCCCTGCCTGGGATGCCAGGACAGGGCCAGGCTGTGCCTGGACCCCGGAGCTCTGCAGCTGAACTGGGCACAGCTGAGAGCCCTGGTCCGTGGCCAGAGCAGTCAGACAGCCCTGGGAGGGAAGCGGTGCCTTCATCCAGTGGGCAGGTGCCATCCCTGCAGGGCACACCTGGGGAGGAGCCAGCTGTGCCCACAAGGCAGCACCAGGGCTCCAGCTGTGCCCTGAGGCACCAACGCCCCTGCTGTGCCCACCCAGCCCAGGCTGGCACAGCTGCAGCCCCTTCACGTCCCCTCCACACCCCCCTGCCCGGGGTGTCCCCACAATTCCCCATTTTCCCACACAGATTTGCAGGTTCTGCCTGCAGGTTTTAGATTTGGGGGGAAAAGAAGGCAAGAAAGAGATGCAATAGTGGGATTTTCCAATTGGAGGCTGCACCAGGCTTGTTCCAGCAAACAGAAGAGTCTGTGAAGCAAGAGGGAGTCCCAGGCTCCATCTCACACCCAAAATCTGCTGCTGCTGCCATGGAAGTGTTGATATGACTGCAAAAAAGCAGACAGGTAAGCAGACAAACAGGCTCACATGGAATCTGCAGTTAACAGTCCAGGAATAATTCATCTATCCAGGAAAGCTGCAGCATTTAGCACCCAGTCCTTAGTGCATTCACAAAGTGGAAACTGCTTAAGGAAAGGAAATCTCCTCAAAGAGATGGAAGAATGTCCACCCCAGAATTCGCTCTGGTTTAACTAAATCAGTTAAAGAAATTAATTTAGACAGGTGTTACTGTAGCTGTGCACACACAAACCTCAGTGGCAGCTCCAGAAGCAGAGGTACAAAGCTGGCAGCAGCCTGTGAGGTGTTGGAAAGGAAGGAGCATGAGGAGATACAGGAGGGGAGGTGAAAGGCAGACACGAGCAGGATGCTGCACACAACAGCCTTGCCAAGCAAAGACACAGGCAAGCAGCCTGGCAGAGTGACAGCCAGAGAAAGAGAAATAGGCAACAAACAAGGCAGTTGAACTTCTCCATCCTCTGAATCAGCCCTACCCAGCCAATCACCTTCTCACACAGGAGACAGTCCCAAAGAAAAGCAAGTATTTCACCTAAACCAATAAAAAATACAGTGTCACTCTCCTATTCCTCTTCAGGCTGTTCTTGCAGCCAGCATCATAAAACATCTCTCATTATTTGCACAAACATAGAAGAAACAAAATAAAACCCTGAAGGATGAGTTCCTTCAGCAGATGCAGAAAAGAGGGGGCTTGGTAAAAAAAGCAGGGTGTTGTTCTAGGAGGCTCCATACTGTAAGTAATCCCTGAGCAGCCCTTGCAAAGCATTTGGGGAGATTTTTAGCCTGAAAGACTTTACAGAAATAAATTGTAATTGAGTTTTAATAATCTTCCCCTTTTCAGAAAGGGCCTGACAGATGCTGCCTAGTGCTCACTTCTGCCCCATTTCAAATATTTTTACCTTATTTGGATGAAATATATTATTTTTCTAAAGAAAGGAGGTTGGGTTTTGTTTTTTTTTCTCTCCAAAGAGATGGTTTTCCCTTCGTCCAGCTGGTGCCTTTATTAGGTTAGTGCTTGCTCCCTTTTGGGGATGGGATTGTTTTTTTCCCTGATGTGGGACAGACCATGCCAGCCCCTCAATCTAAAAGCATGCAGCTTGTACTGCACAGCAAGTGCAGAAGTCAGGCCCTGATCTCCATCTTCCCTCTCCCTGATACCCCAAAACTCACCCTAAGAACATTTCCATTTTTTATATATTCTTTCTAAGAGCGTGAGAAGTGGTGAGAGCCACCCTTTCACCAGAATAACAGGTGGACACAGCTCCAAAGGTGCCCATCCAGGCTGGGGAGCAGCACAGTCCGGGGATATGACAGTAAAAGGGAAAATGAAGAAAGCTGGAAGCCCTCTCCTGTACCTTTAGGTAAATAATTTCCCTTGTTTCACCTTCCAAATTACTGGGAAGTACCAGTCTGATATTGCCTTCTCTAGGAGAAAGCACAGGGTGCCAGGCATTCACTGGGATGTAGCACTGACACTGTCCAGAGGAAGCTCCCTTCACCTGGTTTTTTATATGTTAATAAAGACCTACAGAAACCATGTCAGGAACCCACTGAAACCAAATCTCTGCTGTGTTATTCTCATTCCTGTGTAAAACAGAGTACACAGCACTCGAATAAGCCAGGTGGTGGGGAGCTGCTGCTGCTGCTGTCTCATTCTGCAGATAAAAGTTTCTCTACCTGGTCATCTTTCAGTTAACAGGATGCCCCTTCCAGTGCCAACAGTGGGGTAAGCATTTCACAGGGCAGCTGAGCTAAGAAGCTTGTTTCTAATAAAAAAAGAAGAAAAAAATTAGTAGTCAGGCTACAAGGACCAAAATCCTCTTCCTGCAGCTGCTGCTGTGCTGGAAAGAGAAGGAACACAACACAGAGGAACAGAACTTGTGATTCACGACTGTACCTGCAGGTTAGAAGGTCTGGCTTCTTACAAATTCTCTGCTGCTTGGTTGGATCTCTTCAACAAATACAAAAGCACCCCATCAGCAGCCAGAGGCACAGAGTTACATATTTTGAGCAACTGTGGCCTTGATGGGGTTTTCTGGGACTCATCAGGTTGGAGAAAGGAAAAACTTTAGAACTGGCACAACATACAGAAAACCTACAGAACTGTAAGGTTCTAAGAAAGAAAACCTAAAGGACAGGAGAGAGCAGTTAAAGAAAACTGCCTTTTACTCCTGAGGTAAATGAACTGAACACTGGCAACATGGAGAAAAAGGGGGGAAAAATGAACCCACAGGGATGCCTGTACTATAAACCCTGTAAGTCACTCTGCAAGGCACATACCTCAGCAACATATTTTCCACATTTCACCAACTGCTGTTGTCCAGGCACTTTCTATTTTCAAAACCTTCTATGTATATAAAATGTATACAGGCAGGACAATACTTTTTCATCACATCCCTGTGTTGTTGTGTTTTCTCTTCACAAGGATTCCTGGCTTGGAGAATTGAAAAGTGTCATCTCTTAAGAAAAGCCTTTCTTTTTAAACACTTTCAAATTTGCCCTGTTTTAGCTAAACGTGACGTTCTTTGTGAACGTTAAACAGCGGAGAGAGAGACTGAGAGGGAGAGAGAGACACACACACACTCACTCACTCCTGGGGAAGATATTCGTCCATTTAAGGCATGAGAAATCATCACATTCAGCAGCAGGTCTAAATACAGTAATATGAAGGTCCCTTTCACTCCCCCGAGCAGGAAAATGTCACTGTGTACCAGACACCCAAATACTTGGGAATCAAGTAAATCCCTCATTTTTCAGAAGGGAGCCAAATCCTGCTGCTGAACAATGATGGGACTGTAGTAGCTCCAATTTACTTGCTGCACCCCATCTCTCTCCCTCGGTGGCTTCTGGGCTGGGATGGCAGGGTCAGAGCAGTCATGGGATCCAGCACAGCATTCCCTCCTGCAGATAACCCCGAGGGGCCATGGCACAGCTCACACTCCCTTCAGCACCTCCTGCTGCCGGCGGAAGGAGCAGGGGGAGCTGCACTCCCACCCTGCAGAGCCTCCTGCTGGGGCAGAGGCACAGAGGAACTGCCCTGCACCGGGGGCACATCCAGCCCAGCCCCTGCACCTCACACTCACACCACTGCCTCCTGCCCATCTGCCCAGAGCAGGCAGAAAAACAACCACAAATGTCCCATGGAAAACATTTGAGAAGGACCAGATGTCTGTCACCCTCCCTTTCCCCTCCCTTGACCACCCTACATGCATATTTCTCCCAAAAATAAGAGCCACAGCAATCCAGCAATAACCTGGTGTTAAATAGTGGTAACTCATATTTATTACAATTATATACAATCATATTTTATATTTGAAATCTATACATGATCACACAGACGAGCACACTTGCTTGGTGAGGACAGTGAGACTCAGTTGGTACAAGAATTGCTCTGCTAGGATGCTCTGATGCAGTGAATAGGATCATTGGACACCACCACTTCACCAGCTGCAAACACAATGCTGCAAACTGCCAGAGGTTTAAAATTCACTGGTTTGTGTATGGCCCAATGGGGCAAAACAAAAAGGCTGGACTGGGCAAGAAGGGCCAGTGGTTAAACCTCAGACCTGGAGCTGTTCTCTCTGCCAGAGAGACTGCTTTGCTGAAGCAGGTGCCTGTCACTGGAGAGGTACCATTTATGATCATTTTTCTTCTCATTTAGGGAGAAAAAAAGGCTAAAAACCATTGCAAATATTCAGAATTAACCAACTACTTCAGCATCTGATTTCACTCCATTCGTTTGTTCATTCATTCATTCATTTAGGGCAGCTACAAATAAAATAGAAGATGTCAAAAACTGATGTGAGCTCCCTGTCTTTGGAGGAGGAAGGGTAATAATTGGGATGAGTGGAGTCAGCTTCTTCTAAAGCCTTTTACTGTTGAGCAATCATCAACAAAGCCAACTGTTCTCATGGATTTCACTGTGGCCATGACACCTGGACTTGGTCCCTACCAACAGGCCACTCTGATGAATGTAAGCATGAGGAGTGGAAATAGCATTCTTTGGACCCCACAGAAATTTAGTGTTTTTACATGCTAGGTAGTTTCAGTAATTTGAGGCTTGGCATAAAGCTTGGAAGAGCCAAGACTGAGATCTGGTGAGGAATTTGAGGTTAAAATGTTCTGGTGGGGTTTTTTTGGTTGGTTGGGTTGTTGGTTTTTTTTGCAACAGAGTATCAAGTAGTTTGAGAAATAAAACAGGGTTATTTTGGGAAACAGAGAACTGGTTGGGCCTTATGTGGGATTAAAGGCTTGCGAAATCAAGGAGCTCAGGACAGACTGGTTTCTGAAATTGGATAGAAGGGCTCTAGGATGCAGCAAGAGGCCAACTGCTTCTGTAAGAGGGCGTACTCTGCAGTGTGGTGCATGGTAAGGCCATCGGTCTGCAGCCCTGCAGTGACCCCAGCTCAGGGAGGAAGGGCTGGGCGGGGAGAAGGAGCCACTGCAAGGCTGCAAAGCCCTGTGCTGAAACAGGGCAATCGTGCTGTTCAGCGAGCAATCACGCCCTGCTCGAGGTCAGTCAAGGGGGGATCACTGCAGGGAATGGGAGCTGTTCTCTCCACGAAATGGGAGAGGCACTGGGACAGTGCAGCAGGCCGGGGGAGATGTGCAGCAGCAGCAGCAGCAGCCAGGGTGCCTTAGTCAATCTCGTTCTCGTTGCTGGCCCCCTCAGGTCTCCGTAGCTTTTCCACCTGCTCGTTAATCTGCCCATCCCCTCCTCGCCGGTCCTCAGTCTGCACACCCAGACATTCCTCCTCATCCACATGGCTAACATCATCATCCTCATCGTCCTCTTCCTCCTCGTCGTTCCCTTTGGTTTCCCGCTTCTCCTCCTCCCCCTGCACCTCCATGCGCACCTGGCTGGTGACGTCGATGGCCTTGGTGGCCTCCTCGGGGCTGAGCAGGTGGCAGCTGCCCTTGGAGCCCTCGGGGCTGTGGCTCTCCTTCACGGGGGAGGACGTGGTGGACTCGTTGCTGACGGGTGAGATGTCACTGCTGCTGTTGTGGTTGGCAACGACAGGGTTGGAGGGTGAGCTCGGCTTCACCGGGATCTGCCACGACGGGATCTTGGGAGCTGAAGGGGAGGGAGGGAACTGCCTCCTTGGGGAGGGCAGCAGGGAAAGAAAAGCAAAGAAAGGGGCTTTTGTTATAAATACTGAGGGGTTTCAGCAGGACTCAAACTGCAAGTCTCTTTGCCATAAATGAGCAAAAGCAAGGCCACTTCACTTCTCCAGAGAGATTCTTAAAGTGCTTTACAAGCACTCAGCAATCGAGCCTGCACACGAGGAAAATATCCCAGCTGGGCAGTCTGAAGCACTAAAATGATCTGATTTGGCCAATTTCACAAAGTAAGCCAGCACTCAGGAATGCTGCCTGTGAAAAGACATGGGTGTCCCTTTTTAAGACAATCACTAATTAATTGGTACAGAAAAATTCCCACTGGAGGAAGAAGTCAGACACACCAGGTGCCTGAGCCAGGGAATTTCACCAGCTGGCTCTCACCTCACTGTGCTACCCCACTGCTGCATTCTGGCTCATTGCAATCCAGAGCCTTTCTCCCAGTCCCAGCAGGCACTTTACATGTTTGGGCCAGGCCCTGGCAGCCACAAACTGGTTCAGCTCCTCTGACTTGAATGGAGTCATACCAGCTTGCACCAGCTGGAAAGCTGGCCCCGAGTCCTTCCCAGGTGGATTTTAAGGATATGATACCAGCATGCCCTGACCATGAGCAAGGCAGCTGAACTGCACCCAGAAGTGACTTTCTAAAACAGAATACAGGTGCAGATGCAGTCAATTCCTCAAACTAGATGAGAGGCATCCTGACTGTGGGGGAAGTGCAAACAAAAAGGAAAAATCTTATCAATACCCTAAGGACTCTGTGATTTAAGGCCAGTTTGAAAAGCATTTTGAGACCTGCAAACAGAAAGTGATAGTGGAGTGCAAAATGGTGTTATTAAAATAGCAGTAACAGGATACAGAGGCAGTTCCTGTTGGAAATGCCTTTCCTCTCCATGACTGAGGGAATCCCAGAAAGCAGCACAACAGTCTGCTCACACACTGCATCCATACCGGTTCAGGAGAAGTCCTTTTAAAGAGTAGATCTCAGATTTCAATTCATTAATATTCTGCGACTCCAGAATCCAGTTGGTGGAAGTTGTGGCCTAGAACACGAAAAGCAAGACATAAAGATCAATATCTGAACTGCAAGATAGTTCACCAATGTCACTTTTTCCTATGCTGTTCGTCTGCTCCCATGTGGGAATTCCCAGTCCAGTGGATAACACATAAGCTCCATCACTTCAAACCTCTCAGATCTGAGCAAAACAACTTCCACACTAAGAAGTACTTGAACAGATCCCCAGGATGACCAGAAATAATAATTGTCTCAAGGTGCCAACACAATTCAACATTTGCTTTGTGTTTGGGAGAGTAATTCATCTTGTCTCCAGCCCTGCCTCCCATGCACAATCATTGCTAAAGCATCTCAGGGGGACATTGCTTTTTTCAGGCCAGCACTTGTGAGAATTCAGGCACAGCTGGGCCAACATTGGAGGTCTTCCACCAGCATAACAATACACAGAGAGACAAACCAAATCATTTGGCACTGACCTACTGAATGATTTCTAGAGAAGAACTAGAACTAGGATCCTGAACAGCACTGGGAGTTGCACTGAATCGGGTCCTTTACTCCTTCATGTGACTGAACTTAGCTGAGGCAACAGATTTGAATATTGTATATTAACAACTGTTTTAAAACCATTTGCTCCTTTCTCCTAAACCATGAAAGAAAGAATCCATTATCTGCACTCTGGCATTTAGAGATGGGCTGATAAATACATACTTCAAAGTTGCAAACATTTTCCCTACTTGATCAGAAGAATTAGGTCTATGCTTGAGTTACCAGGTCCCATCTCCAGAAGCAGCTGGACTAGGCACTGTCTCTTGGATATTTCAAGGCAATGAGTGCAGTTTTGTGGGGATAAGTAACTCATGGAAGCCTGGTACAGCTGCTGTCAGAATTGCATCAGAATTGCCACAGGATATCAGGCAGAAATTAGAGTAAGTAACTGAGGATAACATGCTGCAGACAATACTTTTGGCACTCTTTCTTTTAACCCTTTTGGGAACTTGAGAAATGGGATTTTTCTAAGCACAGATCATGGTCGATGGTTACCCATCCTTTTGCTCCAGTATTCCTGTAGCCATGAGACCACAGAACACTCATGCCTGGCACACCCCACAGTAATTTCTGCTCAAAGCCATTAGGAACAAACATATTGGTGAGTATCACTGCAGAGATAGTTCTAATGAATTCCCCACCAAAGGAAGCCAGAACTGGAACAACTAAAAACTTTTCCTCAGCAGTTCCCACTAGATGTAGCCAGAACTGCTTGTTCTTACTCTTAAACAGACTTGAGCTACTGCAGAGTAACCCTGCAGCCAGCACTGCTCACAGTGACTTCTGGGCTTCAAACCCAAAGGGCTGGGAGAGGCTCGGGCTGTAGTAGCTGTGTTTTACACAGATGTGTTCCCTCAGGATTCACACTCCCAGCCCTCAGACAGCAAGAATCCAGGAGCCACTGTTCTGGCTTTCTAAGACCTTGAAAGCTACAGCAGCACATTAACAAGGGAGTGATTTCCACTCACTGGCCTGCAAAGGACTCAAATTTCCAAAACACATATGGTGCCAGATGCCTAGGATTTAGAAATAAAATCTGACATCTGGGGCTTTTTAGCCAGTCTCTTTAAAAACAGTTGTAGAAAATTCAAGCCTTGAATTTTTATGTACGTTTTTTAATTACTTAAAGTCCCTCTTTTTAATTTTTTACAGCATGCCAGTAGGAGTTTGAAAAGCAGATATAAAAACTTACATTACAGCTGAGAAAACACAGCTTTTATTCTTTGGTTTGTGGGGTTGCCCAAGTTTTTCTTTGTACACATGAGGTTTAGATATCATAACAATGTGTGCTACCATTTCAGTGCAGGGGGTAGAGAGGGGGGAAGGAAAACTTCTTCAAGACTCTCTAAACCACCAAGACTTATGGCCTTTTTCCTTCTTAAAGCTCAACATGTGTTCTTAATCTTAACACTTAAGACCTGAAAACAGTTTTCCAATTTCCGGACTGGCTCCAGGCCACTGTCAGGCCACAGTTCCCAAGGAAAATTGAAGCAGAGTGTTGTGACCATAAACTGGCTTTCATGGTTGCATTTACAGCTGTGCCACTGAGGGATTCCTCCTGCACAGTGTGCACAGCACAGAGTCAGCTGTGGCCCACCAGTCACACGCCATCAAAGGATCTGCATCAGATTAAAGTCCGCTAAGGGGAGAAGACAACTGTTCCTGCCACAGGTAAAGGGCTGCAACCCTGCCTAAAGGATGTGACAGAAAACTCTCCCTGTACAGAGAACACAACAAGATAACTGTGAGCAATCCTGGCCCTGAACAATCCAAGTTTGTGAGTCAAAGGAAGACTTCATCTCCATGTGACTGCTTCACATTCACCCTGCCTCACACATCAACGCTTTCTGTCTGACAGAGTGCTTGGGCCAAGGAGTAAAGCACTAATTCTCATTGCCAGAAAGAAAATCAATTTTGGTTAAAAGTGGTTATTTTATTTACACATGTAACAACACAAACTAGTCAGAATTGATGGTTTTATTGCCAAGGTCAAGTCAAGAGTCAAGGAGAATGGGTCACTGTGTGTCATTACCAGAGTTGTAATGGGGCCACCTGTTACACTCAGCTGACCAAAATCATTGAAACAAGAACCCAAATAATAAGAATGTTTGGCCATTAGCTGGATCTGAACAAGTGGCTTAAATACAGTCTTTCAAGTGAATACAGAGCTGATGGCTGGGTTGTGACCCCCACAGGAGCTTTCCATGTGCCCACAAAAGAAGCCATGCATGCTCCAAAACTGACAACGCCCTAAAGGTGAAGAGTCAGAAGTTGGTACCTTAGAAGCAGCCAGTTCTTGGGTGAGCTCTTGGATTTTCTGTTGCTGCTGGATCAGCAGCTCCTGGACAGCTGCTAAGGTTGTCTGTAACTGAGTCACTGCAAGGGAAAAAGCAGAAGAGTTAAACTGAGATACATCCACATATACACACTCACCCACGCCTTTCCTGCTGTCTAGCTACAAAGATGCCTCTATTCCTCCTATATTTAATTTATCTATGCCCGCCTGCTCACTTTAATCCATATGATTTATTTGCACTACGGGTAATCTACCTGCACTGCATCTAACCTCCAGTATTTCTAGTTTATCTTTCCATTGTATAGATGTCTATAGCCCACAGTATATCCGTCTAAAACCTCTCCCTTTTAATTATATTGGTTTATGATTTGTACATCTCCCTGAACTTACACAATGTTTGTATCATTTATCTATCTCGGGGCTCTTGCAGGCAAACACTGGGGCCAACTCCAGTCTGGGAAGAGGCTGCTCTCAGGGCTGACCTTAGGGTATCATGAGAAATGAAAGCTGCTTTTCTTCTCACCCTTCAATGAAAAGCGTAATTAGCATCCTCCCATTCTTAACCTACTAGTTCCTTCAACCTCAATATTTTTATAAACTTACTGCTGAAAATCACAGTTTTTTCACCCCAACTGAATATACTTTGCACTTTTTCCCTTTTATTTCAAGAGAGCACGCTGTATTCCTACACCCCAACAAACACTGAAGAACTTCTGCCGGACTCCAGCTGTAGAACTTTTTCTACTTTGGCACTTTATCCAAAGCTTACAGGGAGTAAACAAGCTGATAAAATAAATAAAATTGAAAACTCTATTGGTGTGACAGGTAACAGCTAATCCAGACCATCATTAGGGCCTCGGGTAATGAACAGACACCCAATAGAGTCAATAACATAGAAGGTGGCTAAGGTCAGAGAGGCACAGTAATTACAGACTCTCCTGACCCTTCCTCGGATTTTCAGATGGAAGGTGGGGAGAAACCACCAAAAAAAAAAGCCCCTGAAAACATCAGAGAAGCAGAAATTAAAAATGAACTTTACAGCCCTCCGAAAGGCTGTCATTTTATTCCCCTTATTAATATTCTGAGGTTGGGAGCCTTTCCGTAAAAACATAATTAATTGAGGCCGTGCCGACAGTAAACAAGCAATTTCAAATTAAACCGAAATGACGGCGGCTTCATTTGCAAATGTGAACAGATTCTCAGAGCAGATAAATGAAGTCACCACATAAAGTGGAGATGGAGGGAAAGAAAAGGGTGGGGGTCTTGGCAGAATGGAGGATCCAGGGAGAAAAGCTTTGAGGGGTGAATTGATGGAGTCATTAATCTTTACCTGTCTGTGTCACACTGCCACTCATCTCAGCAATGTTCGACTCAATCCTCTGAAGTTGTTTCCTGTCCTCTTTGCCTCCCATGATGAGAGGGACCAGGTATTTCTGCATGGAGTACAAAAACTTTTTCAGGAAACAGCAATGTGCAAAGCACTATTTCTAATCTACCTGAAACATCCTCAAATCCCACCCCCCAAATCTCAGCCTTTATCACAGCAATCATTTATCCACACATCTGGCTGAGAAAAGAAATTCCCTCTACAGCAAGTGCTAAAAGAAGTTGCAGAAGAAGAGTTTTGTGGTTACATTTGTCAGGGTACTGAAAACCAGTTCCTAAGTCTGGACACAGCCATAAAATCTGCCTCATTCTGCCCCTGAAGAGGGTGGACAGGGCATAACAGGCCCCAACTCTCCTCCAGCTACCACGGAACCTTCTGCAGCTGCATCCTAGGAACACAATATGCTTCAACAAGAGCCTAAGCAATGGAAATTACCTCATTGCTAGTAGCTTGAGATCCACAGCTAAAAACTAGTTTTGCTTGCTTGCCACATTTTGACTCTCCATTTCCATGTTAAGCGTCTACATTTCTCAAATATACCAATGGCAGTGCCAGGGAGAACAGAGTTGCTTCACCAGCTTGGAACCAACATGAGCATTTGGACACAAGCAGCATAACGTGTCTCTCTAAGAGTACAGTGTGGGAGTAGCAAGGGAGCTGTTACCTTGTAGAGCTGGTGGAATCCAAAGGCAATTCCTGCCATGATGATGGCCAAAGCCCCGTAATCTCGCCATCTGGAGCCAGGCGGACCTAAAGTTCAGAATCAAGAAAAAATCAGTCAGAACTGCAGGTGACAGCATTTTTGTATATGCCTTTTATCAGAGAAAAGAGTAACGATTAACACACAGTGTGCAGGCCTGTGGCTGAGGACAGTTAAACAGCTGGCCAGAGCTCGGCTATTGACTCTGGCCTTGCTGTGCCATGGGGAGAAAAATCACAGCAGCAATTAAAGAGGGTCCATCAAGCTGTTTTGCCCTACTCTTTCCTTCTAGAAGGCACTCTGACCTCAGGTAACTGTCCCTGGGGCTGGTAATAGCTCAGGTTAACTC
This sequence comes from Zonotrichia leucophrys gambelii, assembly GCF_028769735.1. NCBI lineage: Eukaryota > Metazoa > Chordata > Aves > Passeriformes > Passerellidae > Zonotrichia > Zonotrichia leucophrys. The sequence continues at coordinate 1,252,366 of NC_088190.1, read as the reverse complement.
CTTACCTGAATACTCCTTACCTGGATATTGTTCTCCAGTATCATAATTTTTGAAAATTGGGACAGAACCAGAGACCCAAAAGAGTGTAGGAGAAAGGAAGGGAATGTTTCAAGAAAGAAGAGAAATCTATCAGGGCAATAAATGGGTTTAGGAAAACTGTGTCAGCAATTATGGACCACTTCAATGAGCAAGGATCCAGTGTCTTTCGAGCTTAAATTACAAATAGGGACCAAAGCACACATAAAGAGCAGAGAGAAAATATGCAATTAAGTATCTACAGAGAGGTACAGAAGTAGATAAAAGCTTGAGATATTTAACACACAATAGTGCACAGAAGCTTAGAGGCTCCACAGAGGAAAGCAAAGACATGGTGTGCCCTGCTCCTTCAGCAGGATCAGAAGGTACCTGCAGCTTTCCAGCAGCCTGATCCTGTCACCTCCCTCGCAGTTCCCTGAACAAACCCTGTACTGCCCCCAGTTTTCTTTAATAATAAAGAGGATGCAGAATGATCTGCCTGAAGTGCAATGGCAGGATGTGGGCAGAACTGACGAGATGGGAGACTGGTGTGGTCTCCAAATCTATGTGTGACTACAGCGTCTCATAAATGCATTTTGTTCTTCAAAGTCTCAATTTAGGAGGCTTAACTGGCTGAAATGGGTGCCTCTGGTCTCCTTTCTGCTTTGCTCACCTATTGCCATTTTGCTTGTTGCTGAATTCTTCTACAGGCATTTCATTCCAAAGGTTACCCCTAATCCCAGCACTCAGGGTCCAGAGTACCTGGGTCTGACTCCCAAACACTGGCTCTCAGAGCTTCTTGCTACATTTGAGCTGAAATTATCCTCTGGCTAGAAATCTGAACAAATTAAGGCATCTCTGTCAGAACTGGTGAATAGTGTCACCAGGAGTATTTTGGGTTGCTGCAGTTGCAGTTTTGGAGCTTAGGCACATGATCAAATTATCATAACTTTTTAACTTAATGAGTTAACACACGTCAGCTAAGCTGCAGTAACTGGCTGTGTACATGTCAGGATTTAAAATGATCTCTTGCTAATCTTGCTGTGAACCCCAGCCATCTCTCCCACTTTCCCCCTGTGCTGTGCCCCCACTGTCACTCTGGCATCTGAAGTCTCTTGGTTGTCCAGTTCTCTCCCCTGAACTTCTGACCAAAAATACCCTTTTATGACAACACAACCTGTTCCAGGCTGAGCTGCAGTTGTCCAGGGTTGATTATCTCAGGGTCTGTGATCCTGCCCATGGCTGTCCTTGATGGGCTGTCCCAAAGTCCCTCCCAGCTCCGCTGACCTCCGAGCAGGAAGGACACACACCTGTAGGAATCCATCTGCTTTGCCCTTTCACCTCGCTCATCTCTCCCTCCATTCCTGTAATGCTCGAGCTAAGAACATTTTATTGCCCCCTGGTTTTCATTATTAATGAAAAGGGACCAGAATGATCTTTCCTAAAGTTCAGAGAGTCTATAAAGACAAGAAGCTGAAATGCCATTTTACTCATTTTAGAGATGTGTGAAATCTGTCTTGTGACAAAAAAAAAAAAAATAAAAGTGCAGGGGGTGGAGAGAAGAAGTGAGCAAGTGAGGGATGCAGCAAAGGCTCTGCACTGACCACAGCAACTTCACAATGTTACAGAGAATGTCACAGCTCTGCCTAAATTCCACGCTCAACCTTTATTTTTCTCTGCAATTCTCTAATCTAAAGCATGAAGAGAGACTTAGGAGTTTCTTCATTTTAAGCTCCATGCTCACACTGACTGTTTGCATATCCTCAATTTCTCCACTTGTAAAACAAATAAAATTCAGAACAAGTGAAAAAGCACTGACAGCCCAGTTACTTTAGGCACTGCAGAAGTAACAAACCATTCTACTGAGAGACCTTCAAAAGTCAAATGGAAGGGACACAGATGTTTTCTCCAGATATAAATCTGTGGTTTTGCTAAGTATATTTAATTTCCCCAGCAGTCACTGTAAATTGCATTTCCAGAATAAACACTATTTTTAAGATCCCCATTCACCTAAGAATTAACTTTCCTAACAGCAACTAATTAGGCCATGTGCATCCAACTTAAAGTCAGCTTCACTAGTATCCAGATTTAAAACTGTAGAAACTGATGCTGGAAGAAGTGATTCTCCAAAAGAAAACAGTGAATCAAGGGAAAAGTGTTGGGGAAATAAAAAGAAGAATTTGGATTCCAGTTTAACTGTACAAGGAAACAGTCTGTATTGCACAGACTGCCACATAATGAAGACACAAGGATGGGAAAAGAAGATCCAAATGTCAAGAAAAAAGTCACTGGAGCTGATTTTTAAGCAGGTGTAAAATCTGCACAAACCCCCATAAATGGAGCCCATAAATACCATGGGGAACAACACAGACAATACCTGGATGATAAACAAGCAGCTTTGCACACCTTGCTCAGAAACTCCCCTGAGTTTGCTTGTAATTATATGGGTTAGAAAGGTAAAAAAAACCAAAAACACAAACAACAAATTAATCATTCATATATTTAAAGTCAGATTTTTGTCCTCACTGCTGGATTAGTGTATTTCATAACACCAATAGCAGACAGCCCTGTTTTTTTACTGGGGGTTCATTTTAGAGCATGTTTAAACTAGTCAGATTGAGTGATGCTTCCAGCAACTAATCGCATGTCAAATAAAAGATATTTTATGTAATAAATTACTGCTACAAGTAATTCAAATGTCATTTATCAGTTTTATTATCAGTCAGGCAAAGTCTTGTTTCTCTATATTAATCAAATTCGAGCTTTCTTTAAGCTTTTTTTTTAAAGCAGTTTTGACACCTCTTGGCAAAAGTACAAACTGGAGAGAAGGAATTACTCCTCCAGAACAAGAGGAGAAGTGATAGAGATGGTATTGACCTAAAATACTAGAAATTTAATTATTGTCTCTTCCCCAAAGAAGTTTTTATACTTTCTCTTCAACCAGAAGGGGTTCAGCATACAAAACCTATGCTACTCTGATGGCTTACAAGTGCGTTTTTTTCTTGTTAACTCTTCAAGAATTAGGAAGTGTGTATACAAATTACAGATACTTCCAATAAAACATTAGAACATTAAGTTCAATTGTACAAAAGGAAGTATTTAAGTGGTATGAATTTAAGAAATTCAAACTGTGGTAGCAACAGCAGGAGATCAAGGAAGCAAACTCAAAAGGGGTACCCAGGATTTATTGCAGTGACTCACAGGAGTGGGCATCTCACACCTGCATTACTGGCAACATCACCAGCTTGGCTCTTGCTTCATCCCTGCTGAACAAATGCCTGAGAAGGTTCTGAACCATCCTGAACTCCTGTACTTGTAACCCACAGTTCCAATGTAATTTTTAAACATGAAGCAGCAACACCTCGTGGGAAGAGGGTGCAGAGAGAAATCAGATTTCTTAAAACACAAGCCTCTGTTTCCAGCACAAAACCCTCCTCATTTTGTGTTTTGGGTAGAGGTGTCAGAACTACTCAAAATAAAACCTTAAAAAGAAGCAAAGATATCAAACACAAAGTGGTTCAGGTCTTGAAGACCTAAACTCTAGCAGATCAGATGTTGCTTCACAAGAAACTCAGTGTCTTTTTTGGGGAAGGCAAATACAGCTTGCAGTCTTTGTCAATATAAGCTCTTCAACATGAGCTCTTCCCATCACCAAGTCAATGCAGAGACTGAGCAGCCTCTCTGTCTCCCTGGCCATTCAGATATTCTTTCAAACTTCTACTCTAGCAGCATTCCAGCTCAGTGTCAAACACTCTGTGAGATGATAAGCATAACAGATAGACAGAAAAAGCAGCATCTATCTTCCTCTGTACATGGCAGCCCCTGACAAGACTGTGGAAGATAAACTGCCTTAGTAAAATATCACAGAAAAAACTGTCCTGAAACAGATTTGAACAATTCAGGAGTATTCATGACAGGATTAGCATCCAACTGATAAAATAACACACCTTGAAGGAGCACTGAGCCACTGCACAGCCTCACCCATCAGGCCTAGGAAAATACACATATTCCTTTTGCTGTGCTGATACCATGGAAAGCACTTAATAGGAAGACAACAAAGATGGATCCATCATTAACACCCACCAAGACTACACCAGTCAAGAACTAGAATAGGGCACAGATGAGAGCTAATCAAAACAAGTATTCTGGTGCAACAAATACCATGTATGTCCAGCTTTATATACATTTTATGGATCCATTTGGAGGTTAAGCTTAAATTGAAGGTCTACTACCAATGGCTAGAGTGGGAAGGAACAATACCTAATGAATTAATTGTCACCCCTTCCCCAATTCTGGGGGCTGCTGAAAGGGACTGCCTCCCAGGGAAAAGCTTTGGGTTCAAATTATTTAAAAAGCACCAACCAGATCACAAAGCTACAGCACAAGTTTACAATCAGAATCTCTGTGAGGGCTTTTATTTGGTGGTATTTTTAGTCACCTTTGATTTCCAAGCATTACAGAATCATACTTCCAAAATTCTCTTTCAAGCTGTTACTGGGAACATTCTGATGTTGAAATTTTAGTTAGGATTCTTACCTAGCAAGAAGAAAATGGGAGCTGCTGCTTTGAGGAAACCCAAAATAGCAAAAGGAAAACAACCAAAGAGTGATAAAGCTGCCAGGGTTAACAGTGATGACGGTGTTTCCCAGGCTGAACTGCACTGCCTGCTCCTTCCCTGCTCCACTCATACCAGGGGAACACTGAAATAAGGGAAAATTAACTCTTCCAGTACTAGGTTGTAGTAAGAGTTATCTGACAGCACCAAGAGGGATCTGGCCCTGCTTCTACAGCCAGACAGCAGATTTTGCTTTCCTGGCATTTTCTGTGCACTACAGCAGACAGGAATTAGCCCAGGAGGCAGAATTCAGCCCTAGAGTTCACGAGCACAAACAATACAACAGCCAGAAATATTCCAGTTCTGAGCCCACTATTATCACAGAAGTTTTTCATCTCAAACTGTGCCAAATCAGAGCGGCTAAAATCTCCAAAAGTAAGTCTTGTATTGTCTCCAGCAATAGCAAACCTGTGCCATAAACTAATACACAGCTCTAAGTGGAGTGTTACATCAGTCAGTATCTGCCACAGAGCTGTTTAAGAGCAGCAACAAAATCCTATTCTTTATACTTGGCAGGTAAGTGAAGTGATTTTCAAACTACCAGACACACATGTGAGCTGAACAGCTTCTTTTGATGGATTTTTAATGGTGTGTACTTTGGTTTTTATTGTTTGGAGCTTAGATACTTTTTTGCGAGGTTTGTTTTAAAATGCAAATATATATGTAAATTTTGAGTCTACACAGATTATGTTGGGATGCTACAATTTCTCTGAGAGTGTATTTTGTACACAAAAATCATACAGTCATATCCACATAGTCTACACAGAATTTCTGCTGTCACCTCAGATTATTTAAGATCAGGGAGAAAAGTTTTCCAAGTTTGAGAAGGGGAGCCTGAGTCCCGTGTTGACAAAGTGCTTTTCTGATGTCCTTACAGTGTGTCAGAATCTAATTTGCATTGACTTTCCACCTTCAGGTCAAGAGGTGTCACAGGCTGGTATGGATGACATTTGTTTGTAGACAGTGATCATTTGTATCTCATTTTCCTTGTGTAACATGATCTTGTCACAGGCCCCAGCAACCACCGAGCGCATTCAAACAACGTTTGGTGTCTGATTCTGACAAAAAGTATGGCATCGGTGGAACTGAAACCCGGGATGCAGCACACGAATCTGTGAACTGCTGCAGGAATCACAGCAGAAAGGAAGTGGGAGCAGGTATTTCCCAAAGTGGCACTCACTGTACACCACGGGCTGAGGAGGCTGAGCGGGCACCGGGGGCGTGGGAGGACCTGGGGACGGAGGCTCATCCGCGCTCGTGCCCGACCGCTGGAAAGCCAGGTCGATCTCTTCATCTGTCAGGCCTGGGGGAGCAGAGGAAATGAAATCAGTTTAGCACCTTTACCCACTTTATGCACACATAATTAAATTCTCAAGCCAGGCAGAACCCTTTCAAGCTGCAAAGAATTTTGGCACTGACTTGAGCAGTAATGCCTCCCCAATTTTGGATTCACTGGAATGTCTCCCTCTCTCTTTCTCTGTTGCAATTTAACCTTAAGCGACAGAATATTAGCCTCAACGCTGCTTCCAAATGTGGCTCATTCAATTTCCTTAATTTATCCTTGAGTTTATTGCTGCTTTTGAAGTAGCTTTCTATTGCAATTCTCCATTCTTCCCCCGAAAAAAAGATACCATCAACTGCAAATGTGGCTCATTTTAATCTGTAATGGTGTAAAAAAAAAAACAGGGGAAAAAACTAACAATAATGCATGAAAACAGACAGGGAAACAAAAAACTAATTATTGGGTTAGACGACTAATTAGTCTAGATCGTTTCCGAAGACGGGAATAATTTGCTTTATTTTATGACAAATGCAGAAATAAAAAGAAAAAAAAATCAGGACTGACTGTGATTAGTATGAATGGGACACAGAATGTAAGGAGGAAATAAAACTATAACAAAACAGATCAAAACAAGGCCAAGCCCAACTTTCAGCTGAGCATTGCCCCGGCCCATTGGTGCATGATTGGATTGCCCCAGGGCAGCCTGGCTTTCATTTCACACGGAGCTGGAGTAACACTGCACACATGGTACGTGTTGTTGCAGTGACTCCTGCCATCAGGAAATGCCACGATGACCATCTGTAATTGGCCACAACATATGGAAACTATTTGGCCAACAAGGGGGAAAAGAAAAGCAGCTCAGGGATTCACAACGACCAGCATCTCTGAAGAAGGAAGCACAGCTGGATTATTTTTTCCAACAAGAGAAAACATCCTCTAGAAGAAGAATTTAGTACTCAGATGGCAGTCATGAAGTGGGAGCTGGACAGCTGTGTAGCATTTGCTCTCCTGCACAGAAGCACATAAAAACCCAGTGTCCCTGCCATGAGGAACATGTGAGGGGATTCGGGACCTTTCACCATCCACCCAGGGCATGCAAAAACACTCAGAAAGAGGGAAGTGAGAATGTGGATTTAAGGAAAGAGATTTATAAGATAAGAGGCAGACCACTTGATTCTCACATGATTCTTGAAGGGACTGAGCACAATGAGGAAAATGGAATGAACAGGACAGCACTGGGAAAAAAAGTAAGGGAATACTTTCTCTCAATCACCCCTGCTTGAGATCCATAAAGCACTGCTGGCAGATGAAATTCCTGAACTTCATACTTTAAAAAAACTAGCTTTTTAATATTACAGAGAGATGAACATCACAGCTACATCCCTTCTTAAATATCAGAGGAGAAGACTGGGATTACCTGGAAAACCTCTTTCATCTGGACAAGATGCTTTTAAGGCATTGTGATCTTGGCCTCAAGATCAAGGGAGTGCTGGAGCTGATTCCTTAAGAATATATATGGAGTAAGTCTGCACAGTGGACTCTCAGTAATGACAAGCCATCTCTGCACTCAGAAATGCACCTGCCTCCATGCTGATCATTTCTCACACACAGGAACAAAAATGGACAAGATATTCTAAGGCTCTCCTCAGGCAATTATAGCTAACTTAACCACATTTCCCTTTGGAATGATTTTTTTTTCAAATTCACCACCTATACATGCACACAGTATGAATTTTCCATGCCCAAATTATTCAACTTGGATGTATTAATTACATACAAAAGTGTGAATTTCAAAGCCAGATCTAAGTGTCATCTGTTCCAATATCTCATCTTGCTTTATTTTATCACAGTCCTATCACTGCACTACAGGAAAAAGTATCCATGTTCATTCATTGTTCTAATCTAGCAGGAAATTGGCAACCCAAAAATAATAGCACTGCCCTTGGATGCAAAAGCAGTGTCACAAAAACTGGGGCTTTGTGTCTACTACAGCTCCCAAACAGGTATCTCAAGAAAATCACCTCAGCTAACAGTGGAATTGCTCTAAATCCACTTTCCAACACTTTGGAAAACAAACATTTCTGTTGTTCTGCAGCTGCAGTAAGATCAAGTCCATGCAGAATGCAAAAGGTTAAAAGGAACAATAAAGGAAACTGCCAATTGTAAGTGAATTATATTTGGCTTTGAAAGCTGAGCCACGGCTATATTATAAAAGGCATCTCTTTGCGTTGTTTACCATCACCCTGACTAATGCAGACCTTTTTTTTGTTTTAAATAATCTCATGCAAATTAGACACACACTTCCTTCCAGTTGATTGCTATCTGCAAGGAATAATCTAACCGCAGAGGGTACTGAGCAAGGACTGAGCTGAGGAGAAGGATGCACGGAAACTGTCTTGGAGCCCCACAGAATGCAAACCTGCTCCCTGCCCCCAGCCCCGCTCCTCCACAGCACCACAGCCGCTGCGAGGAATCAGTCATAATTTTCACAAAGTTTTTAAAATTCCTTTTCAGGCTTGAGGGTGTTGGTTTGAATAATCCAGCACCCATGATGGTTGTGACTCTCTTTTTTGATTGTCACTGCTGCCACTCAGTTTGCAGGCATCACTCAGCCTCTGTAAATTGTAGTCAAACACAGAAACAGAGCGAGTCAGAGAATGAAATGGGTTGTCACAAGCATCTCTTGGTGCCTGCACCTCAGGTGCTGTATTAAAGAGTTCTTTTGTACAAGAACTTTTAAGATTTCACTGTCTGTTTATGTCCTTTTATAATATCTCTTACTATTTAAGGACCTTATGCACATCAAAATATTGTTCCTCTTATGACCACTCTGAAGCAGAGGAGTACTTACAGGACTGTTACCCCTATTTCACAGATGAGGAAGAGGTGACACACACAGACATGAGAAGTGCTCCAAGGTCAGAACTGAACCTCTGGCAGACAGAAAATAAAACTCAGGAGATGTTTTACCTATTTTCTGTCAAAGCACAGTAGCAATAATTGCAATGTAAAATCCTTCAGATGAGCCACTGCTTTTTCCTCTTCTGACACAGGCTCTGGCATATTAGTGACAACCCTTTTCCCATCCTATGCACTGAAAATATTTTTTTCTTCATTATATTCCTCCTTACATTGCTCAGTCCAGTAATTGATACAAGATTTTCACAACCTGAAGGCTACATCAGTTTTGGGGAGACATTTCTGTTTAGGTGAAATTAAGAATTCTGCCATAATAAAGAAAGGTGGTAGGGAAAAATCAGTTTCTTTGTGGGTTTCCAAAGCCAGCTTTATTACCAGTCTAGGAGACCACCCTGAAGCAGGGACAAAAGGCAGGAGAGGCTGTGGGGCAGGGGGGGCAGCTGCTGTCCTTTTCCCACACACTTGCTATTAAGGCAAAAACAAAGTAGGACAGGACAAGTTGTTTATCTACAACAAACTCCGTGACCACCTGAAGTTAGTGCCTGGCACCACATGACTAAAAGGAAGATCTGCACCCTGAAATGACATTACACTTCTGTTCCTGGAAGCCACTGAGTCAACTCTGCTCAGAAAGAACATGGCCACATTTTAAAAGAATCATCATAAAATCCTTCTGGGATCTGATCCAGACTAATGATTCCACCTGTTCAGTCAGTTACATGCAGTGCTGGGTGACTGTTATCAAATCTGTCTCCTACGTCCTACTCTGTGCTTAGCTGAATGTTCACAAAGGTCAAAAAGGCAAAGTCTCCTGATCTATTTTCTTTCACACATGGTCATTCACGAGGCTGAGCCCAACCCAATATTTGAATAAAATATAAGGTTTCAGAAATATCACTATGATTTTTTCCCCTTAATTGACACTGAGACATTGCATTTGAATGTAAACATCCTCCTACTGCACTTCCAGCTCAAACTTTAGTAAAGGAACCCACACATCAAAGGAACATGGACTGGTCTCAACTGTCAGGCTGAGAAATGCAGAAATAAAAGTAATTCGAAAAGTTGCTGAAAGGGCTTTGAATTCTTACAGCTCTATTCATCTACAAGACTGTTAATTATGCAAGTGCAATCTTTCAGAAACACGATACACTTTAACCCATCAGGGTGACTAAGCAGCAATCAGAACTGATAAGGGTGCTCTAACCTCAGCTGCACAGCACTAAAATAAGGAAGGAAAATCAGACTAACAGAACAATGCTAGGAATTACACAGCACATCAGCCAGGACTGAAAAGGTTAAAATAAAAAGTATTTTGGCATAACAAGTATAAATAAATAAATAAATAAATACAGCAGCAGTTTCTCTTCCTAGCTAAGCTTTTTGGAGTCTATAATAAAATGAAGTGTAATGGAGGAGAGGAGGGCAATGTCAGAGGGTGAGGGTTTGGGAGAGAGGTTGTTAAGTATCTCCCTCTCCTCAGCTGTGTTTACTCCATTTACAGGATCCCGGGTGATTGATAGACAGACAAAAGAAAAGCAAGCAGATAGTAACCCCCCTCTGGGAGCACCAGCAAAGGGGACAACTCCTGACATCACACACAGCCCCAAACTCTCCTTAGCCACTTGTAATTAAAAAGACAGAGCAAGATATGCAAACCAGAGAAAAAGTAAAAGAGGATTTTTTTTTATTATTTATTATTAACATTTTGTTGGAACAGTAGAGTGCAATAAGGACTCTCAGAGCCGTTAAAAGTCGTCGGGTGACCTGCAGACCCCTATTTCCCAGAGCCTTGTATAAAATTGAATTTTTTAAACATAAATTACACGTAATGACGACACTGTAAAAACTAACAGTAATGGAAAGCTGTGCTGTATTTCATTAGCCTGTATTATTCCGTGCCACCTGATCCAGCCGGGCCTTGTTTATGAGTTAGTGTGTTAGCAGATGCCGATGGAAGCATTTGCTTCGACCTTGCTCTTCTCATTGGGGCATGAAATTACGACGGCAGCACCTTGATATTACAGCCATAAATACAGTAAACTGCAAATTTAAGCCAACGGCTCCTATTGTCTCTGAACATAAAGCTGATCGGTATTTATTTAAAAGGAGAACGAAAAAAAATATTATATATCACCTTGTTTATGGGTCCAGTGTCCCCCCTTCCCCTAATCTGCCTTATTCACTTGGTTAAATACTAAACAAACAAACTAAATCCTCTCTATTTTCTACTGATTAAATATTCTTATGAAATGAGTATTGTCTTCAGAAAACTGGATCAAAGTATTTTCACTCTGAATAAAGAAGGGCAAGTGACTTGCTTAGCATGTCTTGGAATGGAAGAAACAGAACAAGTACTACAACTTTTCTTCTCAGTTTTACATATATGAGAAGTTCAAAATGGAAAATGAAGAAGGTGCTTCTGGTCACTCATTCACATTTGTGTGTAACATGTATACATAAGAAATATGTTTTCTTCCAGTTTTCTATTTAAAAATATCTCCCATGTTAATACCATTTCAGAACAAGGCAGGGGGGAGGGAAAGAAATTGCAGTGAGGTTAATTGGAGGGGAAAAAAACATGGGATTCCTTCTCAGAGGCAGCAAACAGCAGGGAGAACGCCTCGCTCTCCTATGGGCATTTTGGGTAAATACCCAGTAAAATTTATCAGAGGGGAGAAAATCAAACACAAAGGCAAAAGGACATTGTAATATCACAAAGCATACCACAGCATAAATCACAGCATTATAAGTCAGTCCAAAATGCATTTCACTGGTAGTTTCAAGGCAGGGAAAATACAGTTTCACTTGCAGCAAGAGAGGTCAGGTCTTCCTCTTCTAATGTAAAGTAAGCTCCTTGCCTATATGAAGTATGTTATCTCTGTTCCATAGAAAGAGAGAGGAAAGAAAGAAAGAAAGAAGGAGATACCTTTAGTAAAAACTCCCAATACTGAGCTGTACATTTGAGGGGTCAAGGCACTAAGAGCAGAATTCAAGGAACAACGTGCAGGATGAAAATTGGACTCATACTCAGGATTCTGCAATGCCAAAGTCCCAGCAGATGGAGTGCTACCACAGCCTCAGCAGGATTTGGACACTCTCTCTTGAATTAATCTACAACAAATCTTCAGGCAGCAGACAGCATAATTCAACAGGTATAATTTTTGCTCCACAAACAGTTCAAAATAGAGAAAAAAAAGGAGATAGCAACATGACTCTAAATCAAGCAAGACAGGTCCAGAAGTCCTCACCAACCTGAACTACAGAACCAGAAGTTTTGGTACAAAGCCCATTTACATTCCTACACAAACAAGTATATGCAAAACCACAGAATAAATTCAAACTTGGGTACCTTCTTCTGAAGACATGCCTATTACAGAATCATTCTCAGAACACCATGGTCAGCAAAAAAGTCAGAAGAAACAAGCCTTTCTGTAACATCAATAAAAACCTCTCCTAAAAATGGAAGGAGATTTTATTTTCTCATTATCTGTGATGGTGCTATTTTTATTTTTAGGTCTCTTGTCTCCAGCTTTTCCTTTCTATTATCACATGAGCTTTACCTCTGAGTGGACACTGGTAGATGATGTCCCCTTGCCTGCTGCATGGCCAGAGCTGGGGACACAACACGTGTGACTAACCTGGAAGCCAGAGCTGCCTCACAGAAACACAGGACAAACATTCAGCCAGTTCAGTATGTGAGAACACCACATAACAACTAAAACCTCTGCATATTTGATATTATTTCAAATTAGTATCTACTTGGGGTTTGAAAGCTTTGAAGACTATGCCAGGATACCAACTCTAAGGTAGCTTATCAAGAACAGTACATAACCAGGGCTCTGACATCTGTTTAAAAGGAGTCCTTAGAGATCAAAAAATCCAGCTAATGGAAGAGACACTACTCCAGTAACCATAGTGCTGTCATGACTCGTTACCACAACTGACAACTCCCTAGAAATAAGACCAGGCATTCAGAGAAAACAAGTACTAGGTACACTAAACAGGTACGTTTCCAAGCACATCCAACCTGTGACCTGTAAATTCCTGCTGCTATTCCTGCAGAGAAACAATGAGATCCTCATTATTTGTATCATAATTCTCCTCAGAGATCCCAAAGGCATTCACTGGGCAGGTGTGGTGCCAGGAACTGTGCAGACCATAGAAGGCAGGCAGACCCAAAGCGTCCAACAGGCAGTGTGAAGGAAAGACAGGCTGCAAAGAAAAACTCTGCACTCAAAAATGAAGTCACTTGCCCAGAGTACACATCAGGCCTATGCAATTTCCTATTAAATTGGGAACTACAACATGAAACATTCTGTAAGGGTGAAAGATTATTAATTTCTTCTACATGTTCATTTCCAAAAGCAGCCCAGTTAGATACATGGCCCTTAAAAAACCCATGCACTACCATAGCTTATAAAGCTTACCACATATTTTAATAGCAGCAGTGACAGAAAACATTTGTGCTTCAGATCCATTTATTTTGTGTGAACAAAATATATTTTGTTAAGCAGCTTGTTGAGCAATAATAACAAAATGATTAGCCTTTGGCTACTCTTTGATCTCTGATATTATCTTTAGGAGCTTCTAAATAGAAAGCCAGAGGTGGTCTTAAATTCAAGTAAGGTGAAACACCAGCAATACAGGAGGTTTGGTTTTGATCTACCTTTGGAACACCAATTTTAAATTGTATTTCCAACAACTTGAACCAGCATGTCACAAGAATTCCAATGCTGATCCAGAAGGAGCTGGCCAGGGGGGATTTGCAGTCAACCAGACATTTGTAACTCCAAGTTCTTTGTTACAGCAGGGAAGAGTCCCCAGGCCCTGCTGTGGTAGGGGGGTGAACACAGACTCCATCAGGAATGGGGAACTCTGGATCAGTCACTGCTGATCTGGGATTACTGGACTGGGCTGCCTTGCAATTCTAGAACCTGTCACTCTTTCTGCCAAAATCAGCATTCAAAAGAAAGGAATCAGGTAAGAGAACAACAATTTCAAGCCATTCTATGAAATTTTTTACCAGTTTTTTCAGAATATCTGAAGGATGCCTTTGTTTTATATAATAAGAATGGGGAAATCTGTCCTGATGCACCATTTCTGTTTCCTTGCATTGCTATGGAATTACTGATTGCCCCAACCCACTAACAAGAGCACCTGGCTATTTTCTACCTTAGACAAAACCAGTCCCAGAGCAGCCTCTGCAGACAAAGATGAACTGCAGTGTGAAGAGCACCTTCCCTCAATGTTATTTATTTCTTCTTTTACTTTAGACTTTAGAAAGGAACAAAACAAACACATTTGCACAGACTCATCACAGGAAAAATCATAAGAAGTGTCTATAAATGAAGGTGGAGTGCTTGAAGAACACACAGTGTGAAGGGCACGCCGGACACTCCCTCTGCCAGGAAGCTGCCATGGGGGGCATGGAGAACTCGTAGCTACAGCTGCACATTTTGAGAACATGAAAAATACATGGAACTGTGCATGGAAAAAGAAATGGAAATGTATAGAAACCAGCACTGGGTGTGGAGCCATGAGCACATGGCCTTTTTCGACAGGCATTTTCTCACACCCTACAGAGCATCTTGGCTCCTCTAACTCAGTTTCTATAAAGTGGAATTAGTGTTAGACACCTGTGAGTCAGGTAACATCACACTAAGAAGATAAGTTGAATTAAGAAAATTACATCTAAATGCTACGTATTTGATTATTATGGTACAAATGTTTTAGGTAAATTTGGTTTGCACTTCCCCCAGAAAGACAGAGATGCTGCTACACTATTATAAAAAGACAACGTCAGCAAGAATTCATTACAGATTATAAATCACCCTCGTTCCTCATTATTCTGTTTTTGAGAAATTTTTTACATGCCATTAAAATATTTGCTGAATGTTACTAGAAGGTAGCCACCTGTAAAATTAAAGGCTGATGCTGCCAGTAACAGTGTTGAAATACCTTCTGTTTAAAAGACAAACCTACTTTGTAATTTTTAACACAAGTATATAAATATTTCTCCACCCACCCTACACAATTTTGTTGGTTACATCACATCCATTTAGACAACAACCATCTATGTCATCACACGGGATGTTAATCTTGGGTGGGGAAGAAAGAAACAATAGTAAATTAACATTTAAGAAACCAAGATTAGACATTTAAGCAGGGTCCTTCACGATGAAAGAACAACAAAGACAAAAAACATTAGGGGACAAGTCAACAAAACAGAAGAAGTTTCAAAAGATCATTTTTCATCTTTTGGTTTGTTTATTGCTTTTTTTTCTCCCCTTGTGGCTTCCATAGGGCCTCTTCAGGGCTCCAGAGAAAATTAAAGAGCTTGGATTAAACGCCCAAAGGACGACTAATGCTAACAATACTAAAAATAACGAGGTTAAGTGGTGTAAAAACTATGGTGACCACACACGGAGAACTGGAGTGGTAAGGTAGAAAAGGAGTTTCATCATTGCTCCCTCGGGACATGCACAGAACACAGTAACTGCTTCTAGTTCTCTGGGGTTCCGATTACCATGCCAAACACACCTCCAGAGTTTCCTTATTAGTATAATAAAAAGCCTCTACACATTTGTGTTCTATTCCCAGCCTTGCTATTGACCTTGTGTAGGCCATTTAACCTCCATCTGCCTCAGTTTCTATGTCTGTGAAAGAGAAATAATATTGCACTGTATCTTTTCTAAAACATTTCAGACTGGCACAATCATCATGTGCAAAGACCGACAGGTTTGAGAATCTATACATGTCTTATATGCACTTGAGTGCATAAAACAAATAATTTATTCAAATAACATATTTATACTTTTTTTTGGTAGATCGTCTGTGGAAATCGTTTCAGATTTCTAAATCTCATCAAGGACTCAAATTCATGCATTGCTTTGACTGGGTGCTAAAATACAGGCCATGTCTCTGGTCTCCTTTTAGCCCAGTGCTCCCCTCAAAATCCAGTCACTGCAGTTGAATATTCAATAAGGAAATACAGAAATATCTGTAATTTTAACACTGTCTGTTGCCTTCTAATGCATCACAAAAATTCCAGCCCAGGAATTAAAATGGGAGTGGCTATACAAAATTCACACAGAAACTGGAATGAACATTAAGAGACACTCAGGGCCATGTTCCTGCAATATAACACAAGTCAGATCAGTAGGGGAGGCAGCTGAAGCAGTTCAAAGTATGAGAATAGCTCTTGGAGTTCCTGGGCTAGGAAATATTCCTAAACAAAGGAAATAAAATAGTACAAATAAAAAGGCAGTTAATAAAAATGGGAAGATACCCCCTTGTGAGCACTGTGTAAGACTGTGTCTCCTCTCTGGGATGCCAAAGTGCACCAACATCAGTGTCCAGGTGTGCCCAAGGGGTTTTCAGGGTCCAGGCCAATGATGCAGGGCCAAGGCTGCCCTCAGCAGATCCCTCTCTCTCCACGTGGCTCTGCACTCCAGTCTCAGAGCTCAGGAGCCATGCCAGGCACAGGGACAGCACTGTTTGATGTGCTGCTGAAGGGGCAGATCCCTGAGCAGCAGCTTCGTCCTTGGTCCCCAGGGATGCCACAGCCCCCAGACTCCTGAGTGCCAACAGCCACACACAACAACTCAGCCCTTAGAGCAACCACGGGGAAAAAGCTCACAAAACTGGCTCTGATTCTTTTCTTCCTCTATTTCCTTCCTGATTTTCTTTCCCTGCTGCTGCTGTCTGTCTCAGGTGGCTTGGCATGGAAAAAGCTCTCCTTTTATGATGAAATATGTGGGACCAGGTGAGGCCCTGGGTGCAGAGAAGCCAACAAATGGGCAAGAGCAGCTTGTGTTCCTCCTGACAGTGCCTGGGGTGCTGAATGCATCCCCAGCTAGCCAGCCCTGACAGTGCCTGGGTGCTGAATGCATCCCCAGCCAGCCAGCCCTGACAGTGCACAGGGTGCTGAATGCATCCCCAGCTAGCCAGCCCTGACAGTGCCTGGGTGCTGAATGCATCCCCAGCTAGCCAGCCCTGACAGTGCCTGGGTGCTGAATGCATCCCCAGCTAGCCAGCCCTGACAGTGCCTGGGTGCTGAATGCATCCCCAGCTAGCCAGCCCTGACAGTGCATGGGTGCTGAATGCATCCCCAGCTAGCCAGCCCTGACAGTGCCTGGGTGCTGAATGCATCCCCAGCTAGCCAGCCCTGACAGTGCACCTGAATGCATCCCCAGCTAGCCAGCCCTGACAGTGCCTGGGTGCTGAATGCATCCCCAGCTAGCCAGCCCTGACAGTGCACCTGAATGCATCCCCAGCTAGCCAGCCCTGACAGTGCATGGGTGCTGAATGCATCCCCAGCTAGCCAGCCCTGACAGTGCATGGGTGCTGAATGCATCCTCAGCTAGCCAGCCCTGACAGTGCCTGGGGTGCTGAATGCATCCCCAGCTAGCCAGCCCTGACAGTGCACCTGAATGCATCCCCAGCTAGCCAGCCCTGACAGTGCATGGGTGCTGAATGCACCCTCAGCTAGCCAGCCTGACAGTGCACAGGGTGCTGAATGCATCCCCAGCTAGCCAGCCCTCACAGTGCCTGGGGGCTGAATGCATCCTCAGCTAGCCAGCCCTGACAGTGCATGGGTGCTGAATGCATCCCCAGCTAGCCAGCCCTGACAGTGCCTGGGTGCTGAATGCATCCCCAGCTAGCCAGCCCTGACAGTGCACCTGAATGCATCCCCAGCTAGCCAGCCCTGACAGTGCCTGGGTGCTGAATGCATCCCCAGCTAGCCAGCCCTGACAGTGCACCTGAATGCATCCTCAGCTAGCCAGCCCTGACAGTGCATGGGTGCTGAATGCATCCCCAGCTAGCCAGCCCTGACAGTGCATGGGGTGCTGAATGCAACCCCAGCCAGCCAGCCCTGACAGTGCACAGGGTGCTGAATGCATCCCCAGCTAGCCAGCCCTGACAGTGCACCTGAATGCATCCCCAGCTAGCCAGCCCTGACAGTGCATGGGTGCTGAATGCATCCTCAGCTAGCCAGCCCTGACAGTGCACAGGGTGCTGAATGCATCCCCAGCTAGCCAGCCCTGACAGTGCCTGGGTGCCGAATGCATCCTCAGCTAGCCAGCCCTGACAGTGCATGGGTGCTGAATGCATCCCCAGCCAGCCAGCCCTGACAGTGCACGGGGTGCTGAATGCATCCCCAGCTAGCCAGCCCTGACAGTGCCTGGGTGCTGAATGCATCCCCAGCTAGCCAGCCCTGACAGTGCAGGGGGTGCTGAATGCATCCTCAGCTAGCCAGCCCTGACAGTGCCTGGGGTGCTGAATGCATCCCCAGCAGCCAGCCCTGACAGTGCCTGGGTGCTGAATGCATCCCCAGCTAGCCAGCCCTGACAGTGCATGGTGCTGAATGCATCCCCAGCTAGCCAGCCCTGACAGTGCCCTGAATGCATCCCAGTAGCCAGCCCTGACAGTGCACCTGAATGCACCCTCAGCTAGCCAGCCCTGACAGTGCACCTGAATGCATCCCCAGCTAGCCAGCCCTGACAGTGCATGGGTGCTGAATGCATCCTCAGCTAGCCAGCCCTGACAGTGCCTGGGTGCTGAATGCATCCCCAGCTAGCCAGCCCTGACAGTGCATGGGGTGCTGAATGCATCCCCAGCTTCACGAGACACACACACACCAGCACTCGCTCTACCCGACACTAAACTCACACCTCGCAAACAAATTATTTAACTGCTCTATCCCCCAAGGAAGACAGAGATCATTTCAAATGCAGCTCCCTGCTCGTCTCTCACATACACGCAACGGCCTGATAGGTTAAATGCTGCCATTTAATTACAGTAATGGAACCTGCTATTTTTTGGTTCCCTTGAATCCTCTCTCGCTCTCTTTTTTAAACACATACAGAGTCATCTTTTAAACATGTATTTTATATCCTGAGTTTAACAGCTGCATTCTCCTGGTTACTTGAAGAGCAGGAGTAATGATATTCTGATATTCTTTCCAGTACCTCTGAGCAACAGCCTTTTAAACACTACATAAAAAACACAAGCTGGGGGATGCTGCAAGAAGGGATGCAGGCTAACACTGCAAAGGCCAATCTGCCCCTTCATTTACTTAGATGGTTTGTGTTGATTTTATTGAATAAAACCAGCTTAACCTCTTCCACCAACCCTCCAAGCAGCTGGGGTTGGAATGGTGGATAAACATCAAAATGCTTTAAGTAATTTTACTGAAAATTCTATACAGTACATCACACTGACAATATAGCACAGTATGGTTGTATTTATAGATCTATGGCTGGCAGTCAGAATAATCTCAGATTTAACTGTTAATATATCTGCCTCAGTGTCCCCACCTGAAATTCCTCAGTTTCCCACTAAAATGTGGAGTCTGCAAACTCTTTCAAGAATATAAAGGTCTAATGAAGATGAAAAAATGCAATTTGAAATGTTTTAAATTAATCTTATAATCTTGCCATTTCATAAAGGGTGTCACAAGGCTAGTCAGCTAATGTTTGTAGAGTACTTTGAAGATGCAAAGTGGCACAGAAATATGGGAATAGGTGTGTTAAATTCTTGAGCATGCTGCGTAACACCTTTTTCCCAAGTGAATTCAGGAAGGAGGCAGTAGGTGCCAAAGCCCAGAGAGTTTATGGTTAGTTATTATTGAGGAAGGGCATGTAACACAGTACTATGAGTAACACAACAACTGTTAGAGGATTTTACATTTCATATTGCATAGCAATTAGAAAAAATCCAGAAGCAAAGCGTAGGTACTTCCAAGTCAAAATAAATTCTTACCTATGCTAAGGCCACAACACTCCTAGAAAAATACCCATATTATACCTGTCCTCAGCTTGATTTGTCCTCTAAATGTGAAATGCTTATTTATTTGTTCCGTGGTAGTTGGCTCACAATCAGCCAGCCAGCCATGCAGGGATATTGCCCATCTTCATTCTCTGGTATGGATATCCACTGGTGTCTCTAAAGGATGGAATCTTAAAAGGTGAGGCAAGGCAGAGACAAAGACAAATTTAATTTTATCACCGTAAAAAGGGACATTTCCACATGGGCAGCAAGGACATGAATATCATGTGTATGCAGGGGTGGGGGGATTATAAACGCATTTTTGGCGAAATTCAATAAAGCTGATTCCACTGCATAAGGTCAGCAATTTACTTTTAAAAAATGATATGATTGCAACTTTTAATATAACCCATGTATTTGCTGCAAGATGCTCTAGAAGATTGTGTAATGTAACCACCTGACCTCTCTGCAGGAGCAGAGATCACCCCATTTACCCTTTATTGTCTTGCTAAAAGCAATGCACATTTGCACGGTATGACAAAGTCAACAGCTTTTACTTCAGAGCGCCTCAGGTTTCATGAGAATGAATTCTCTGCTCTGCTCCAGGAGAAGTGGAGTCACTGGGACGAGGCTCCAGGAGAAAGAATAGCAAGGAACGAACCAAAAACTAACATCTTAGTTAAGAAAAGAATGATTGCACTCCAGACTAAAATTAAGAGTTTGCAGCAGAAAAGCAAACTGTAGGATTTCATGTTCAAGGGGACCCAAGACATAATTTTAAACAGAACAAACATGCTGGCTAAGAGATCCTAGAGAATTATCTCATAGAGGAACTTACTTTACCTTTCCTAGCAGGAAAGTATCATTAGGTCTGAAATGGATTTCAGCAGAACACCACAGCTTTTCCGAACTACACTCCTTGTTTTAGCCTCAAGAGGGAAGGCTGTCTCCTTAGACTCAGAATACCAGGTCCATTCTCAGAGCAGGTCAGAAGCTGAATTCATTTACTTGTTCTGGGAAGACCGTGGGGAAACCCTGAGCTGGATGACCATGAAAAACAAATTCCTTCTGTCACAGAAATATTTTTTATCAAACATACATAGATTTCTTCAACCATCTCAAGGTGAATCTTACTTCAAAGGTCAAAGCTGCAGGGCTGGATTAGGATTGCACGCAATCTGCCTGAGCCTTGACATTCTGACATTCTGAAGTTTGCAGCTTTCCCCTCCCATACACAGCTGATGGAAGTAAACTCCTAATCTCTCTGAAAGTGTGGCTTTTACTGCAGGACCTTCAAAAATCACACACAGCAGCACCAAGAGCTCTGAAACAAGCATATCAGAGCAGTTTATGAACATAGCTAACATAAATCTTACTGAGTCAATAAGGCAAAAGTGGTAATTAACCCCATTTTACAGATGGGCAAGCTGCAAACAAGAAATTTACCCAAAGCCAAGGAAGCAGTCATGTCTCAGATCTCCCATGCCTGCTTTTAGATTGCAACTACAGAAGTGACTTTCTCTTGGACTTGGCATTTACTTTCACTCAAAAGCATTATAAATAAATATTTAAATTTACAAGTCAGACTTAGGGGCTGGGTCTTTTTTGCCCATCACTAAGGCTAATGATTTCAGGCCTTGGAATATAATTGACTGTTTTAGCATTATCTTCTAGGTAGACTTCAATTCACTCTGCTGTAATCATATTGTTTTTTCAGTACTACCAGGAATGGAAACATTACTTTGTCAGTAAACAAGGCAGATATGACTCAAAATACACTCAATGAGCAACAGGAGTTAATTTTGCAAAGCCATTTTTAACGGCTCTTTTACATTAAATAGTCACTGTCAGATAGCCAAGTGGAGAGACATCATTAAACCCATGACATTCCAATTATTTCTTAAAATTAAGCTTACAAACAGCATTTTGCAGCATGCACAACTTCCTAAGCATCAAACCGGTCTGTTCCAATTTATCAATAATTTTCAAGCCAAGAAAGGACTGGCTTCCTTTCTACACTGCATCACACCAGCAGTTATGTCTAACCTGATGTCAGGTGGTTTTCTGCCCTCTCATAAATGACTAGTGACTGGGACAAGAGTCAGAGATGAGCAATAAACTGATTTCTCCATGTTTATAGGGACTAAACAGACTAGTTTCTCCAAACTTCCTTTCAAATCTTGAGGAATGATAACTAAGGGTTTCTTCAACTATATTCTTCCCAAAACCCTCCAAAGAAGCACCATATCTGATTCCCAGGATGCCCTCAGGTTGAGCAGTTTACCACATTTTGTTAGCACTACTGTACATTCCTTGTCACCCAAGAAGCCAAGAAAATCCGTGCAGTTCATGACAAGTTCAGACATCACAAACAGTGGTAAAATTGATGGGGAAAGGAGTCAGCATGATGAATAGGCTGGTACTGCACAGCAGGTGACAGATCCGCATGCAGAAGAGTGGCAGGACAGGAAGACATCTCCTTCTCAGCAGATGGATAGTGATTCTCAATCATTTTCAGGAAGAAAAAAGAAGGCAACTAATACAAAACACAGGAAGGTGGAACTAATTTCTGGATGCAAGCACATCTATTCCTCTGCATTATGATACTCCAGGAGTGGAATGTGTATGTTGAACATTATCAGCGCTGGGCAAACACAGCAGAGTGCCACAAATGGATGTGATTACCCCTAATGCTGATTTAGATAGGAACTGGTGTGAGTTTGTTAGCAATGACAGCTTTCATTCTCTCACTCTTCATCCTTAAGTTCCCTAATAAGCTCTTTGGGAGACAATCACATTTGCCCATTTATGCTGGGTTGTGTAGAGCCAAAGCTTGGATGGGAGGCACCTAAAGAACAAACTGGTTGCATGACAGGTGTAGGACATGTTTTTCTTTATCCTAGCAAAATATTACAAGGCACATTAGCTGTCTTGCACAGTCATAAACAGAGGCCCAACCATCTTTAGTAATTAAATATCCCATGGTGCTTTTCAAGAATCTTGGTAAATTTTTTACTCAGTAATTACATTCTCTATCCCTAAAGCTCCCTCTGCAAGATCACTTAGATAAAGTATTCTTCATTTCCTCTCCTAAAAATCACAAAGTGATGTTGAACAGCTGCTGTTGCCTACCTCAGAGGTGGATGCTTTTTTAGTGGGAAGCACAGTGAGATCTAGATCAAACCATGATTCTGAT
Source organism: Zonotrichia leucophrys gambelii (assembly GCF_028769735.1). NCBI lineage: Eukaryota > Metazoa > Chordata > Aves > Passeriformes > Passerellidae > Zonotrichia > Zonotrichia leucophrys. Next base: position 1,229,566 of record NC_088190.1, on the reverse strand, counting down.
AATGATAGATAACCCTATAAACACCATCCAACATGCTCCATGCAACTAGCTGCAAAGTTTCCAAGTTAATGGGTGCAATGTGCTCCAAAATCCTGAAATGAAAAGCATCATGAAAATGCAGAATGTGCTGGCTTCCATGCCACCTCTACAGTCATTTCTGTAAGTCTACACAAGATGTTAGAGTTACATTCTGCTACTTAACACCTGCTGCAAACTTCTTAAATAATCAGAATGCTTCTACCTATGCTAGTGAACTTTCTCTTGCTGTGTGCTGATTTGTACTAGAAACTTAAAACACCAAGCATGCTCTTGCAATAAATTTTTGCTATCAGTATCTGAACTCCAGGCCCTGCTTGTAGCTGTGCAAGTTCAGGTGATGAGGTCTGTGCAGGCATTGGTGTGAGCAGCTAGAGAACAAGGTACCTGAGATGCAAGGACAACACAGGACAAGCCTCACTCACACAGTCAGTTGTGCATTGTCTGGTTGGGATAGTGCACCATTTTTACAGTAGCTAGTATGGGGCTATGTTCTGGATTTTTGCTGAAACAGTGAACAGATTATACCTGTGTGCCCTGATCAGCTGGGGTCAGCTGAGCCATCCTCTCGTGCACTTCCAGCCTCCTCACTGTTGGGGTGGGAAGGGGAAAAGGCCTTGGCTCTGTGTGTAAGCACTGCTCAGATATAGCTGAAACACCTCTGTGCTATCTATAGCTAACACACCTCTGTGCTTCCTATAGCTAACACACCTCTGTGCTACCTATAGCTGAAACCTCTGTACTACCTATAGCTAACACACCTCTGTGCTACCCATAGCTAACACACCTCTGTGCTACCCATAGCTAACACACCTCTGTGCTACCTATAGCTGAAACCTCTGTACTACCTATAGCTAACACACCTCTGTGCTACCCATAGCTAACACACCTCTGTGCTACCCATAGCTAACACACATCTGTACTACCTATAGCTGAAACCTCTGTACTACCTATAGCTGAAACCTCTGTACTTCCTATATCTAACACACCTCTGTACTACCTACAGCTAACACACCTCTGTACTTCCTATAGCTAACACACCTCTGTACTTCATATAGCTAACACACCTCTGTGCTACCTATAGCTGAAACACCTCTGTACTACCTATAGCTAACACACCTCTGTACTACCTATAGCTAACACACCTCTGTGCTACCTATAGCTAACACACTCTGTACTACCTATAGCTAACACCTCTGTGCTTCTTTTAGCTGAAACCTCTGACTACCCATAGTAACACCTCTGTACTCCTATAGCTACACACCTCTGTGCTTCCTATAGCACACACCTCGTACTTCCTATAGGAAACCTGTAAACCCATAGCTAACACACCCGTGCTACCTATAGCTGAAACACCTCTGTACTTCCTACAGCTGAAACCTCTTACTGCCTATAGCTAACACACCTCTGTCTACCTATAGCTAACACACCTCTGTGCTACCTATAGCTAACACACATCTGTACTACCTATAGCTGAAACCTCTGTACTACCCATAGCTAACACAGCTCTGTACTTCCTATAGCTAACACACCTCTGTACTACCCATAGCTAACACACCTCTGTGCTACCTATATCTAACACACCTCTGTACTACCCATAGCTAACACACCTCTGTGCTACCTATATCTAACACACCTCTGTACTACCCATAGCTAACACACCTCTGTGCTACCTATATCTAACACACCTCTGTACTACCTATAGCTAACATACCTCTGTACTTCCTATAGCTAACACACCTCTGTAGTTCATATAGCTAACACACCTCTGTACTTCCTATAGCTAACACACCTCTGTGCTTCCTATAGCTAACACACCTCTGTGCTTCCTATAGCTAACACACTCTGTACTTCCTATAGCTAACACACCTCTGTACTACCTATAGCTAACACACCTCTGTGCTACCTATAGCTGAAACACCTCTGTACTTCCTATAGCTAACACACCTCTGTACTACCAACACTGTACTACCAACACTGTCCTCAGCACAGATCCACCACAGCACCACCCACACTGTGGAGAAGCCAACACCAGCACAAGAGTGAAATAAAGCCCTTACTCCTCTTCTGCACCATTCTCAATCCATGTCCTGACAGGATGCTTCAAGAGAATGACAAGTCACCTAGCATTCCTTGAACAGTCAACACTTATGGTCTAATCTCACATTTGTGTATCAAACATGGTACTTTCTAGAAAAGAGTAAGGTTTGGAGAGCCAGAGCAGTTTGGCCTAAATAGGTATTTTGACACCATAGGTTACTAACTTATTTTTCCAGCTGAGTTGGCACTGGACTCCATTGGCTTGCATTGTATTTTATTCTCAAGAAAAGCCTTTACAAAAACTGTTTGAGCTTCACTGAGACATGTTAAAGAATTAATTACAAAGTAAAGCTGAAGGAGAAAATTAATTTTGGAAACACAAGAGGTTACTTTTCTTTCTTTCCTCCCTTTTCTGGAAGTGGGGGAGGAAAGGCAGTTATTTTCATCTTCATGCTGGGGGCAGGAGCTGGGAGCTGTCCAGTCGATAACCTGGCCATCAGAACAAGGTTTGTAATTAAAAGGTCACTGACCTGGAAAGCTGGGGCCTCACTCTCAGAGCTTCTCAGTAATGACGGCACTATTAAATTAAGACTGTTATGAAATCAATGCTAAAAAAGCTTTCATGGTAACGAGATTCCATTCAAGGACATGCAAACTGCCTCATGAAATGGACTTAAATTATAAAAAAAAAAGGGGGAGTAATAAAAGAGGGTTAAATTGAAATCTGCTGAAGAATTTGCTTTTTTTAAGCCCTCCAGCAGTGGGCTGTGCCCCCATCCTTCAGGTCCTGAAGGTGATTCACTTGGGTTTCTTTGACAAAGGGGAAAAGGCAGGTTCAACTTCCAAGAATGCAGACTACAGAAAGAGGAAGAAAATCAAGTCGGTTTTTGGCTGGAGATTTTGGGGCTGACAGCATTTGTTTCCAGGGGATCAAGTGCCTTTGAGCTCTGACTGGGAAGGGCATGTAGAATTAAATAATTTTTTCATCTCTTCAGAAATCACCATAGTCTGGCATCTTGACACTGGAAAAATTTTCTGGAACATTGATGCACTGCAGAAAACCTTCTGAGTGGACATTTTCCCAACATAACTCAACAATTGTACATTAACTTGCTTTAATGCACCTCTGTTCTTCCATCACTGTTATTCTGAGCTCCTCATATGCTTTCATCAGTTCCCACAACCCCACTCTGGAAAGGCATTACTGCAGTCATTTTACAGATGAAGAGAACAAGCAACTGAGAAAACAGTTCTTCATCCAAGATGACACAACAAGTCTGTAACCTCACAGTTTTCCCCTTCTCTGCCCCAAAAACAGAGCTTGCCATGTACAGTGCATTTCCACCCCCTTTCTCTGTCTTGCCAGAACTGAAGAGATTCAGAGCACACAAAATTAACAAGGCACACGAGTTACCGGATGGGTAACTGAGCAGTGCAGGACATCTGAGGCACAACAGTTAAATGACAGACACATTTCCACAAGGGTTTAAGCCCCACATGCTGTCTAATTACTCCCAAGGCGCCGCTGATTCTGTGGCATGTCATCAGCAGAATCAGCGAGTTGGACAAAAAACAAACAGCATCTTTTTTTTCTTTCTTTTCTTTCAGATACTCTGAGGGGAAACAGCTGTTTTTCCCTTCATCTGAAGAAGTTCATGATAAAAAGGAGGAAATGTCATAAATTACACAAAATGCCAGTGTAAGCTTCAAAGAAAATGATAAATGATTCTAATAACTTCATGTTTCTCATTAATGCCTCTGTATATGGGAGTTTAAAAGTGCTTAAGACAACAGAGAAATCTCATCTGACTTTTGAAAGCCCTTTTACAAATCCAGGATACCCTCACTCTCCCAACTGTCATCAACACTCTATCACCCCATGTGCCAGAGGGAGCAGTTCAGCACACCTGAACTGCACAGAACCAGGAACACCTGATTTCAGCCCCTACAACTCCTGTTTCACCAAACCCAGTCCAGCTGATAATCCTGCAGAAACTTTCATTTCTCATCTCACTGAAATGTACTAAACCAAATCCAGCTCCTATACTAAAAGGAAATAAAATTTGATTGGCCTTTACAAGGAAGGAGATGCTTATAGAAAAATCAGAAAATATAGTAATTCTTGACAGAACCACCTCTGTGAGTCTCAGAAGTGAAATTTCTTAAGCCAAGTCAGCCTTGCAGGACCTTTTTCAACTGGCAGTGAGGACTCTACCAGACAGCCTCAGCTGGGGATAAACATTATCACTGGGATGACAGGGACTGTACATCAGAGAACAGGGGGAACAGCCCACCAAACCCTGCAGTCCCTCATGGGCTCAGGCCTAAAGCAGCCCCAACAGTTTCAAGAACTGACTCCATCTGCTAGACCACACGGGCACCGTGCCAGCACGGAACACAGGCCACATTCCATGTGGACACATTGCCAGTGACTGCTGCCTACAGGCGCTACTGGACCCTACTCCTTCCCATCTCCTAGGGTTAGGTTTAGAAAAAAAAACAATTAGCACAGAGGGAAGGAGGGCTAATTAACACACAGGAACAAACAAACAGTTCTACCAAACCATTTCTGCTCTTTAGTAATTATTAGCCAAGTAATTCATAAGAAGTATTAGTCCGGCCACAGTTTCTCTGCGCCTCCATCTCCCCACCCTTCCTCTTCTCCCAGTCAGGGATTTATTAAAATTAAACAGATTAGATGGAGCTCCTGATACAAAAAACTGTTCAGCGAAGCCTGCGGTGGGGAAGTGCAGAGCAAACACCAGAGACATTTGTCTCTAAATTGCTCTAAATACCTTCTGCAAATGAAATTCTAACCCAGCTGTGTTGAGAGAGAAAATGAGGACTAACTGGTCATTGTCAGCACAGAAGAAGATCAGGCAGTTATAATATTGCACGATATACTGGGGGCTAAGGATCTCTCGGCAACAATAGATTTTGTATCAGGTTACCCCGGGTAATCAGCACAGCTTTTAGGCTCAGCTTTCCCCTGCTTCATTGCTTCGATGATAGAGTTGAAATCCCCAAGCTTTTATGATTAATTACTCCCCGTAGGTCCACATATTTCAAGGAAAAACTCATGGTGCACAGCGACCAACAGGCTCCAAATTTTAATGTCATCCTGATGGCAGGGCAGGGCAAGCAGATCCCTACGTGATTGGAATGTCCTCTGAACTGGCACTAGGACAAGCAGAGAGGATCTCACTCCAAACGCTGTGCCCCTGAACTACTTGTCATGACATCATTGCCAAAACACACGGCTGCCATTCCCTTCCAGGTTCTCTGCTATTCAGGGTGAGCAAACTGGCGCATGTATTGGAACTCTCCATCTCGTGACTTCAGGTCTCAGGCATCTCAATAGGCACTTCATAACTCCAAACAGAAAAATATGTATTTCATAGGCTTCCCTACTTTTCAAAGCTCAAGATCTTTAGCTCTAGAATTTGATGTACCTTGAAGTACTTATGACTTCAATGTGTATGTGGGTCACTCCCCTCTGAAGTTTGGAATTTGGGTTTTCAGCATCATTTCAACACCTTACAGTGCTCTACAACACACGTAATTAACTTCAAGTTAAAGCTGTTGTTATTTATGTCTTCTGGTAAGCAATATGGACCCAGGACTGTAGCAAAATATAGAGTGAACATCACCTGGAATGCACTGCAAGTTGTGGAATAAAAGCTTTAGAAATAAAATAGGAACAAAACATAGTTCCACTATGAGTCAGAAAGTAAAATAAATTTTCTGTAGGCAATGACCAAAGTATGCTGCACCTCACTAAGATGATATAGGATTTGTCAGGATCTGTTCTATCCCTGCTATAGAAAAGGGCTAAACTCAGTCAGTAGTTTACCATTTCAGCCTGAAAGTCAGGTTGACCCCAAGCTTGACCTTAACCTGACCTTGCTGACTTTTACCAGGTTCTTTGCCTCTCTCTGGCTCTCTTTGGAAACATTTGACCTTTTCACCCAGAGATTGGCCATCCTAATGCCAGAGTCAGTAAGGTTTGAACTGACCAGCTAGTCCACAAGCATGAACTGTCCCCATTGCAGAAAAGATCTGATAACAGTTATTTCCCATGTGTCTTTTGTATTCTACAATTCCACATCTGGTGCAAATATTGCACTAGTCAGTTGGGAAGAAAAGAGACTGATATTTCTTATAAACCTCAGATCTTCTTTTGGGGCAGACTAATTGCTTTGTCCGTAACATCTAATATTCCACAGCAATACATTTTGACTTTACATTAATTCAAGGTCCCTCATTATCATTGAGATCACAACCTAAAGAGTTCATACCTTTCTTCTTCAGGAATGCTCTTCTGGTTGCGAGAGGACTTTGGCGGACTCGTGGATTCTGTAAAAATTTCACTGCTGTCACAATCTGAGGAGGGTAGGAGGATTGGAGAGAAAAAAAGAGAGAAAAGATCCAAGTTAGGCATGGTCAAATCCCTATTTTACATTAGGCACTGTGGGCTGCAAGGTAAGACAACACACCCATCACATGGAGATTGTCTGGAGACAACACCAACCTTCAGAAATGGTTCAGCAAGTATCAGAGTTTGTGGTTTAACTCTAAACAGACAGCACAATTACGGTGTTTAGCTTAGAAGTTTCTTGTTAATTACTCTGGGAGCAGCTCTACCTGTACAAAAAACTCCTTTAAGATTATTACGTGTTTCTGTTATTTACATTGTGATCTTCTTACCTAAGTTGGCTCCTACAGTTAAAGCCAGCCTTGAGTCAATGCATGTCATCTGCAACAGTTGGCTTATTGTAAGAATGCTTCCTTTCTATCTGACTTAAAGCTCCCTGCAGATTCTAAGAGATTAAGGCCTTTTCTGCCATCATTCTAATTTATTGAAAGCAATAAATAAACCTCAGCTTCTCATGACTAGAGAAGAAGCGATTTCACATGTTTTGGATCACATAACAACAATCAAAAAAGTCACTTGGAATGACACAAATGGGTAGGCAAGTAGTTAAAATTTATATTGCACACCAGCAAAAGCCACAGATGACTTTTGTCTACAAACTGACTTCTACATCCTTGTTTAAGGTGACAGAGCACCTAAAACAGAGCACTTCTACAAGCAAAGGGTAAAGTCTGGGATAATACTCAATGGCACCAACAACAACAGCACTAGATGTTTACATTTCCATTTAGTGCCAGTGAAAGGTATTTGATTTTTTTCTTCATATGGTAGTTCCATTTCCCACATTTCCCTATATTGCTATACACGTTATTACATGTTACTGCACCAGTGATTCCCTCCACTTTTATACAAAAACATCTGTTCTGATTGAGGCATCATGAGGAATAATGTGCTAACAGCACATCCATGTGAACTAGTGGAAGAGATTACTTCCCTTCTCTAGTGCTAAAATTAACCATCCTAATGTGCCAGACCCATGTTATTCAGGTCTTTAAGGGTTTATCTTAAAATACAGTTTCTGGAATTCAGTTCCAAAAAGGTTTCCAAAACTTTGACAGCAGAAAAAGAAGGGAAAATACAGCATCACTCCTGAAATCACTAAGTTTCACTTTGTGTTTGAATCAAACACTTGGAATATGCATTTCTGGTCAGAGAGCAAAGTTCTGATGGGTTTAATGGCACTTTCAATGTACTCCTCAGTGCATTCCATCAATGTTTTTTTCTTTTAAATTGCATCTCTTATTTCTTTAAATACATTAATCAGGCTAGTGTAGGCAAAACGGATCCATTGGACAATGCAATAAACATGAATTATCATCTATCCAACATGCATAATGGCTTAAAAATACATAATAGCAGGTGTAGTTTAAATGATTAGTTATTACACCTGTGGTGGGTCTGATTCAATTGGGGAAAATCATCTTTAATAGGTTAAAAGGTTTAGATCACCAGGCTTCCCTTAAAGTGGCTGTAGAGAGGGTATGATGGAGTACGCTGTCATTACTAATTCATTTAAGAAAAACATGGGGGATACAGCAAAGAACAGCATAAACGAGTGAATCCAATTTAAACATCAGGTAAAGCAGAAAACACCTTTTAAAAAAGCATGATAAATGAATTTGGGAGAGAGATGAAATTGACATATTTATTTTAACGGGAATTTGACAAAGTCCCAGCACACTTCAAAGTTGGGAGGACAAAATGAATGGGGTATTTTTAATTCTTTTCATTTTCTTGTTTTCCTGCATTTTTTCCTTAAGTTCCATTCAGTAATTTTGAACCACAAAACAGCAGAGTAAAAACCACCCCACATAAAGTATACTTTGGCTTCATTTATGTGCACTTGATCTGTCTCCAGCTGAAATGCAGGTGACAGGCAAATCGCAGATTTAAACTGTGCTGATATTGCTGTGCCAGATGCAGAAATATAAAGCACCCAAACTAATAACCTTAAGATAATATGCTGAATAAGAAAGATGCCCAAATGAGCAGACCGACAGACACGTGAACATATCAAAGCCACTCTCCTTCTAACAATAATTACTTGTTTGTGTCTTCAGACACTCCTCAACACTCCCTCCCACATTCAGGGAGATAGACATGAACGGCCTGCAGACCTGCAGCTCTGCAAGCTCTTATATTTAATTATCAATTTTTAAGTATTACAAAACCTGTGAGAAATAAGCAGTATTTTTCATTGTGCTAATTCAATCGCAACCATGTGAACATTTCATTGATTCTAACTCTTTATTAAAGCTTATTTTTGCCTTATAAAGATGTAAACATTTTGGTAGTAAATTTCAGTCCAAAATAAACTTCTTTTTTATCTCTCCCCTGCATTACTTCCTCCATTATTCACAGCCTTTTTAATCTTAAAACAAAATGAAATTACAAGCAACAACAACTCCATAAAAAGAATCCTGGACATGTATTCCTCCCTCCAGTAATCCCATGTTTCTCATCCTGTGTTTGCATTCACCTCTGAACATTCGTTCCTATAGGCTGAGATGAAATGTCTTCATTTTTATAATTAATCTCGTATACACAAGTAACTTACAAAGCAATTTTGGCCATGTCAAAATGCCAATATTTTCAACAAACATACACAAGAATTTCCCTACCTTCTATGGATCATTTTCCTTGCACAAACAAGAGCAACTGCACTCCATAATTTAAACAACAGAAAAAGGAGGAGGAAGATGAGAAGACTTGCAGTCCTATGTACAGCCAAAAAAATCATGTGGCAAATAGCACTCTGACTCAGCTGCTAACATTGTTCCATACTATTTCTGTAGCATTTGTAACACTTCTCCAAATTTTTATGGTATTAGGACACTGCCAAATAATGAGCATTGTATCACTGCGTTGATTCTTAGATTGCCAGCACGCACTGTCGAGCAGAGTGCCTTTATCTAATGGATCAGGTACTTGTATTAAACAGAGTGTATTTGGTTTTTAAAAAGCCAGGCAATCCCATAAACTTGCTTTCCCGCCACCATCTCTCCTGCAGCAACAGGATTCACAAAGACATCTTTCTGACTGGGAAGAGATGGGTGGAATCCTGCAGCAGGTCATGTCCTACAGTTTGATTTTTCAATTAAAAGATCAATGTCACTATTCATAGATTATATTTGCAACTGGACGAATTACATAAATTCAGGCCAAATATTCTGCTTCAATGTCAAAAATATAAAATAAAGACAGGAACTTTATTGCAGATGCTATGGAAGAGCAGAGAGCTGGCAAAATTCTGGGGCAAAGCACAGCACTTGGATGTTAACTTAGCAGCCAAGGCCCTTCATTCCTAATTTCCCTCCCTTTTGTTCTAATGGGGAAGATAAAGGCAGCCTTATTTCTTATTGTGCTCAAAGCTGCGGGGTTTCCAAGAAAGCAATCTAAGCTACTTTATCAGTTAGTTACATTAAAAAAATAAACCACAAAATTTAAAGTACTGTGGCAAATGCCTATTCTCTACCAACTCAGAAATAAAAAGCAAAATAACAGAAATGCAAAAGATCTTTACCAATAAAAGTTACAAAGCATTTGGTAAGAGAGTTCCACATGGAAAACAGACTCAAAAGCCACCGGGAGTGCAGCCTGTAAGAGCTCTAATAGATTTCCTAATACTGGGAACCCTCTGTAGGTTATTACTAAACAGCATTTGTTGATAGACTGAGACTTTGAGATGACCTGTGATGTAAAGGTTGGGTCTGAATTATACGTTGCAAGGGATGGTATTTTGTCTTTCTGAGTGGATCTGTATCTGTTTAAAAGCAACACTTCTTTTCATTAAGCAGAGGCGGCCCAGGCCATGAACTATGCACAGACAGTTTACATTACATGTGCGGAAGCAATCAACACTGGCAATATACATGACGTATGTAAAAGAAGTTGGAATTAATTTTTTTCCAGTGTATTAAAAAATAATAATATGGCAGTATCAACAAACACTCAACCTATTTCAGCCAGAGCAGAAGGCCACAGCTATAGGGCAAATGGAACTGATCAATATATTAGCCTACAGCAACACCCCCTCAGTGTACGGCTGTATGTTTGCAAGGCTCGGAAGATTAAATTGTCTGTGAAAGGTTTCTGCACTCCTACTCTAAAGGAGATACCCAGAATCCTGTTAACAAGCATCAGGCTGAAGCCAACTTACGTTTTAACAAGGGCTGACTTAAAAGCCTGGCACAGCAGTGAACAAGAAAGCCCCTTGCAACAGAAATGCTGTGTTTTAGTAAGAAATCAGTGCCCTGCCAGGACTAACTTGACAAATATGGTTATCGGTGGCACACGGAAATAGTTGCAAAGCAGCTGTTAATCAGGGAAACACATCATAGAACGCTGATGCCAGCACTCGGGAAAAATGCAAGGGGCTAATTATGAAGCCATATATCTCGGTAAGGAGGCACCGCTGCCGCCCGGCGGGCCCGGGACGAGCCGCGGCCGCCGCGCTCTGCGCCCCGGCAATGCCGCGAGCTGCACTTGTGCTCGTGAGGGAACCAACTGCGGGCCGGCCGGGGGAGCGGGAACGCCTCAAAGCTCCTCCTGTGATTTCACTGAGGTTTAAATGAAAACATACACAACCCCAGGAATTATTTCGGTTCAGATATAACATAGAAACCTACAAAGTTGGGCAGATCTCAAAGTTGGATGGAGAAAAGTTTAAAAATGCTGTAACAACAATGGCAAAGCCCTCACGTAAAACAGTGAGGGGGAAAAAAAATAGAGTTGAAAGCAAGATTCATGGGAGGCAGAAAAGCAAGATTCATGGGAACAAAGGCGAGGAAGAAACACACTTTGAGCCATATCTGAGATGAAGAACTTGGAACTAAGAGAATACAGAATAGCAGCCAAAAAAAAAGAAAAAAACCAAAACACCAAACAAACACACACACACAAAAAAAAGACCAAAAATAGCCACAAAAAAACCCGCCAAAAACTCAACCAACCAAAAAAAAAAAAAAAAAAGGTAAAAACAAAAAAAAGCCAAACCATGGGAGGGGGGAAAAAAAAGGCGCGGAAATCCTAGGTGCTCAGAACTTGGACTATGAGTGACACCTAACTCAGCCGCACCCACGTGAAGGGTGAGGAAACTGGCCCTGGCCGCGTCCCTGTCATGGGTCGCGCTCAGCCTGGAGAGAACGAGGTTCAGGGGGAACCTTTTTGCTCTCTATAACTCTCAGTCAGGAGGTTGTAGCCAGGTGGGATTTGGGCTCTTCTCTCAGAAAACAAGCGACAGGACAAAACTCAGTCTTAATCTGCATCTGGGGAGGTTCAGGTTGGACACCAGGAAGAATTTATTCACAGGCTGATTGGACATTGGAAGGGGCTGCCCGGGCAGGCGCTCAGGGAAAGCCCGGACGCGGCTCTCAGTGCGCTGGTGTAGCTGACAGGGCAGTGCTGGGTCACAGGCCGCACTGCACGATCCCGGAGGTCTTTCCAAGCCGACCCTGTGAGGGCGAGGCCCCGCGGCCCCGGGGCTCCCTCACGGCCGCCGCGGCCCCGGGGCTCCCTCACGGCTCCCCGGCCGCGCGCGCGGACCCCGCGCGCCCCCTGGCGGCGCAGCCGCCGCCGCGCTCCCGCCGTCAGAGCCCCAAATTAAGTGTTTTCACTCAGTGGAAATGAAATGTTTTGCAAGATGAAACAGAAAGAAAATTGAGGTTTTAGGTAATTACTAGTTGGCATTTACATATCACAGGCTGGTTCAACACCTATTCATTTTCCTCTTTTATTTTCAATTTTTTAAAATTGCTCATTAAAACGAACACATGACAGGGACGGGGGGAAAAATTGCTCTTCCTCTTTTTCCTGAGGACTACAAAATCCAGATCTACTTTAAATACATTTATCTATAATTATCACATACAAAAAAGCCTTACTTAATTTACATGAATAGGGTGACCAAAAAAAAAATTTAAAAAAAAATTATAAAAGCCAGGAAAAAAGGCATGTGAGCTGTCAGTGTGTTGTGCCTGCGGAGTGCCGGGGCCAGGCTGGAGCGAGCAGCGATGGAGCAGCTGAGATCCCCGGTGTTCTGCCACCCCGCTGCCATCCATCCCACCCTGCAGCTCAGCTGGCACACCGCGCTCCGCTGCCTTCAGCACACTCTCCCCTCATCTCTGCTACTCCCACTACAAAGAAGTGACTCCACACAGTCCCTGCTTTCAACTTCTTTGTTCCAGGAGCTACTCCACACTTCCTCCAGCTGCTCCTGAAGGCGTGACCTTTCCACCTCCTTCATTCACACAGAATAAGCCTTTCCTCACATAACCTCACCACTTCCAGGGATCCTGCTCTGCAGCTCCAATCACGCTTACACGCTCTCAGCTCGGTGCATTCTCCGCTCAGGTTCCCTTTGTTCAATTAAATACATCTATCCCATGCAAAGCCCTTCATTTTCCTGCACCCTTCAGCTTTTCCTTTAATTTTAACCTTGTGAAAGTCTCGTTTAACCCCATACAACGTATTTTAGGATACAATTTGTATGAAAAATGCTATATAAAATAAAGTTTTATTGTATCATATGTTAAGGACATAAAACATCCCGGATAGAAGTGTACAGGAGCTGACATGATAGACTAATATATTTTAAGGTCTATTGTGTAAATATGTATTTAGGGAATTCTAAAGCATGGTATTATTGACCCAAGTCTCTCTTAAAACACATTGATATATGGAGTAAAAACCCTTATGAAAAGTAGCAACTTCATCTGTGTAGTAGTCACCTTTCAAAGTGAAATATCTGTCATCTTCAGTTTTTTATAATTCAATTGAGAACACAGTGGACATCTTGACAAAATTCCTGTCTTTTTAAGAGGAATAATATTCAAGCTAAACTTACATGCATAAATCTAAAAAGAATCAGAAAGTTTTACACAAACATTAAAAGAAACATATAATAACTATTTTAATTTGCAGAGAAAATGTGCTAGATAGGTATTTTTTTACTTCAGAAATACACCTCCAAATGAGACTTCATAACATCAGGGTTAACACAATAAAAACTGTTATGGGGAAGTGATAAATGCTGGAAAAACATAAGAAATATAAGAAGAAGAGCAAACTAAATGTATTAAACTGATAATGCAGCCATAATAAATTAAACCAGTGAGCAGTTCAAATTTAACATGAACCTTTTTTCTGGAGTTCTAATATTGAAGAGAAATCATCTCACTTTCGGAGGGAAAATGAACTTTAAAAATCCCTTTTTGTGCTTCTGCCCGAGCTGGAGCTGCAGGCTGCCTGCATCGGCAGTACCACCAAAGAAGGAATTGCAGCGGGATGAGCAGCGCGGGGTGGGGGTACCGCCTGCAGCCCAATGGCAGCGATCAGCTCCAGCTGTGTTCACAGCAGGACGGCAGAGCCGCCCAGCGCGGTGGGACGGGCGCTGAGAGCCCAGCTGTGTCCCACGGCACAGGTGACAGAGCCGCAGAGCCACGACAAGGTCACCAAAGCGACCCCACGGGACCCGCCAGAGACGCCAGGCAGGCGCTCAAAGCTCGGGAAAGACAATCAGCTTTTTATCACTTTCCATGGCAGTACCCAATTTCCACAACTTGCTTTTCCTCGTGCAGGAGGAAGCTCAGGGATCACTGGGGCTGTGCTGTACCATTAATGCTGTTGGAGCTCAGGCTCTCCAAAGGAATGCGGCAACCCAGTGTCCAAGATGCTCACTACGGCAGAACCAGGACCAGTCCCTGCTCCACAACTGAAAACATGTGTGGCCCAGGTTCCAGGGGAGCAGATGACAGCACCTCCAACTCACCTTCCTCACTCCTCTCTCTATTACTATTGTCATTACTGCAGAGCTCAAACACAGCAGCTTTCAAAAGAAATCCCTTTCACCCTGCTCCCTTCACATGTGTAGAATGTAAAAACCAATGAAGCTGTAATTTATTACGTTTTCATTCTTTTAACTGCAGGGCAGACAAGGACTGCAGGACATTCATTCACATGGTAGGGAGCTGGAGATGATGTGAGGATAGAAGCCTGTGTCACACCTAACAATTGTGCCCCAGTACTTAAAATCACTATTGAATGGGAGACTCCAGAAAGCTGAATCAAGCAGAGATGCACCAGAACGGGAGCACTGTTCACACTTACTCAGATCCTTCTAATTCCACAGTCAAGGGACTGGACAAAACCAGTAATACATTGGTTTAGATTTAGTCCAAGAGGCTTGACAGTAGAACCCATCTGCAGAAGAAGCTATAAAGATGTTTTAGACTGAAAAGACTCAAATGACAAGAAAAACCAGCAAGTTACTATTCCTCAAACCTCCTATTTCAAGAACCCCATTTCACAGAATTTTTAAATTATAGGAAATATAGAATAGAGAATGAATGTTTCCCTTTTGGCAATAAAGCCCCAAACAATTAGGGCTGAAGTCAGGGGGCTGTGATGACATTAGGACAAGGAAGATATGAATGAGAGAATAAATACAGGAGATACTGGAGGAAACTATCTGGATCATCAGAATCTAACACACAAAAGGTTTCATGTTGAAAACATTAAAGAAGCTGGAAAATTGTGACAGGTGCACAATAAATCATGCAAACCACAGCAGTTGGGAAGAAACAGCAAAAGGAGAAGGACTTAAAATACTGTAAGACCTTTTTGTAAATTTATTTCTTTACTTAGAGCTCTTTGGGACAAAAATGGTCTATTTCCTCTGCATTTGCACAGTGCCTGGTGCTGGTCTGCAAGTGGCCTCCTTAACATTTATTACAACACAAATAATAATAAAGACTGAGCAGACCATGCACTTTGTTCCTGCTGTTAATTGCCCCATTAAGGGAAAAACGAAGTAAGGGGCAAGAAGCCTGATTGGCCAGAGCTGCCCCGTCTGTGGGGACTGCAAGTGGAATAATTTTATAGATTCAAAAGCAGCTGCGTCCCTTGTCTTTGTCCAGTTCTCAGCAGAAGGCAGCTCCCATCACACAATTCCTCCTGCAAACCCAGCACCCTGCATGACCAGCCCCAAACACAACTGAGCTTCCTTGTCAATTCTTAGGTTGCTTCCTCTGTAACAGGGGTGAAACACAGTAAAATAGCAAACATAAGGAACATTTCCATGGTAGCTGTCCAGACCATAAATATTCTGCAAACAATGGGCCCACTTCATTTTCCCCTGGGGTCAATCTGGCATTGTTCATGGATGTTACATTCACTGCTTAAAGAAACAAAGCATAGAAGTGTCAGGACACATCCAGGATGCTGCTCAACCTATACAGCACTGTGCATATCAAAAAATTTTGTGTACCAAAAAATCCAGTGTACTGATCACCTACTCTTCCTTCTCACAACACCTGAGTAGGATCCCACCATCCTAAACTGAGTTAAAACATAAAAGAGAATTAATTCTACAGAGAATTAAACTGACATCTGTGTGCTTGTCCCAAATTCCTACACAGAAATTTGGGTCCAAAGCAGGAAGGCCTGAAAAATCAGAGACAGTTCAAAACAGCACTTCTACTGGGTTTTATTTTTCTTAAACCTTGGCACAGCCAGCACATGTCAGGGACTATTATAATTATGCTCTTTATGTGCTGAAAAATTAATAAACAATTACTCACTTCAGGAAAAAAAAAGAAAGCAGCCATTTCCTTGACAAATGCTGCAGAAAGCATCAACAATCTCTCTGAAATCTGGGTCCACAGCAGGGAATTAACACCAAGGGAGGAACGGCCACTGCTGCTACAGACTGGAACAACTGGAAACCCGGGGCTGTAACGCAGTTTTCAGGAGTCTGCACCTGATCCAAAGGAGCTACAAAGCATTTTTATATCTTTGCAACAGAAAAAAAAGTACATTCAGTCTTTAATGCTGCTTTGGCTCGAGTACAGACCGGTCAATCAATTTCTATCAAGCCACAGAGTCCAAAATTCAGTGTTTGGAATGCACTAGTTTCAATCCCTCTAGGCCAAAAAGGGCTTCTACACTGCCTTCGTGGCTGGAAAACCTCTGCTGTGGTAGGAAGTCAAGCTCACCTTCCTGGGAAACCATGAGAAAGATTAAAAAATAAACACTTTCCTGAACAAATGAATGAGACAGCAAACATCTGGGACCTTGATAAATTCTCACAGAAATTTATTTACAGCCTAAATTTTGACTAAAATCTGCCATTCAGTAAGTTCTTCACTAAAATACTGGCAAGTACTGTATTAACTTCCTTGAGAATCCATAGGGAACTTGGCACACTTGCACTGAAAGGCCTCCAATATTCTTTTAAAAATTAAATAAGCTAAATAAATCCCGTATATCCCTTTTTAAGCAGACCCACACTACACTCTTCTCCCCACCTTAAATCAATGGTAACCCAATTCAAATGCCTTAGAGCTCTGTCTGAGAACTAGTGGAGAGATCAACGCTTTTTATCTTAAGGATTATGGATCACTCCCTGGGTGACTAACACACCCAGCAGCCCATTAGAACCACCACAAAGGGCAGCTGCTCCTCCTCCCACCCCTCCGACTTGAGAAAGCAGCATATAAAACTTCACCCCTTCACGCTGCAGTTCTTTGCCTGCCTGCCTTGTTTCATACTCTAAACACACCAAGATTTATTAACCTTTACAGTAAAAACAAATAAAATGATGATGAAGTAAAAACACTGTGATGTAAGGGCTGCAGCTAGCACCGTTTATCTGTGGAAATCCAATTAGTGCTCAAGTGGCAGAGATACCTGGAAAAGTGCTCACAATCGAATCAAAAAAAGATACAAAAACATTAACCTGATGGCTAAAAACTCCACATTTAAACATTTAAAGTAATAAGGGCGCTTTTATTGAGTATTTTCTATATTTCATTAGGTCCCAAATTGACGAGGAACCCCAGAGATGCATTTCCTGAGCTTTTGGATCCTTAGATCAAACGCTTGACTTTGTTGTTGGTGTTGTAAAACACAGAGAGCGTTTCTTGCAAGAACAGCAAACTTCTTTTGCAGTAGAAACTACAGCAACAACTGCACATCCAGGAAATGCTGGAAAGCCTATGAGGATATCCTTTGATCTGAGACACTCATCCTGTACTCACCATGATGTGAGCAGAGATGTTGTTGCTGTTGTCTGAATTGTTTCTGCGTGTAAGAATATCTGAATTTACCCGTCCAGTTGTGCTCTAGCAGAAACTCTTCCCTCAAAGCCATGGCCCTGTCCCCTGGCTGAGAAAGGGGCCACACTGATGAGATGGCTGCTGGAAAGGAAAGCACCCACTGCACACCCTGACGGGCTCAGAAAAGGAGATGGGAAGGGAATAAATAGCTCAGGCAAGCCCCCAGCAGCAGGGCCCTCAGATTAGGTCTGATTACAAGACTTACAGAAAAAGCACACAGCACAACATCCCTGCTGTGCCCTCTGAATACTGAGACTCTGCTGCTTTCTGCCAGCATTAAAGTCACTTAAATTTATTAAAAGAGGAATCAGGAGAGAGTCACTGTCAATGAACAGAGAGCAAACTTCCGAGTAAGAAGCTCTCTAAAAGCACAGGACTGGAGTCAATGATATTTCACAATTTTGGGAACATCTAATAGAACCTTCCCCACAGGTTAGCTTATGGCAGAACGTTGCATTTGCCCCCAGTACAGATTTCTGTGCATGGCTCTTGGGCTGTACAGAGGAGCTGAAAGTACACATCCAGAACTAACTGCATTAAATACAAAATAAAATGCACTGAAATTCCATTCCAAGGTGAATTAACTGCATTAAAAGGAGCAAATTTCTTTATAGTTTATACAGAAAAATAGGTTTTATTTTGTACTTTTCCATCTATTCTTAAAAGTCCAAAGTCTTTATCACCTTCACAGGGATATTTCAAGACACATCACTGTCCAGATTTTTACTTAATGCTAATCCTTCACTTACTTTCTTTGTAATATGAATCCACTGCTCAGAAAGAAATGTAAGACTCAAGAATATCATATGAACAACTTGAGCTGTGCTGGGTACCAGAAAAATAGTTATTTCCTGACTTGACTGTTTCCCTGGGCTGCCACTCCAACTCAAATGTTCTGAACAGCCTGGCCATATTTGTGGTATTGCCTTTCTGCAGAGAATATTCATGAATTAGCTTTCATACGCCACAGAGTGCAACTTGTCTTTAGGGAGAAATTTCTACATCTCTTTAACTTTTGTGCTCGTAGCAAATTACAAAGAGGAATATGATACCCAGAATTTGAATGGTGAAATATAAATGTTTATAAAATGTTTAACATAAAAAATTGAAGAAAATAATCCTGTATCAAACAGATCCAACACAGCAACATTTAGATTCCCCTCCTCTCCATCCTCTGTAACCAAGAGGGTGAAAATCAGTGGTGAGAGACCTCCTGCTCTTGTCTGGAGTATAAAGACTCCTGGTTTATTATTCTGCATTTGCATGTGGCAGCAAATGTGTAAATGTTTTAATAATACAAAAATCCCAATAGAGCGGAGGAGGAGGATATGAAAGAAAGAAATACAAGGACATTTACCTTCTTGAGAGTGAGATAGAAAGAAAAAGAGAGAAGGAAGATGACATGATAAGGGACAAAGCAAGCTTTTCTGGGGTATATCTGGAAAAAGCTAAAAGAGAAATCATTAGGAAGCCCATAGTGCATCTACAGTGATACAGTGCGGATCAATTCATTTAACACTGCCCTGTACATTTACAGAAAAGTACTTTTGATATAATAAAGGCTCATAAACACACAGAAATTGGGTTAGACCTGTTTCAAATTCCTGCCAAACAATGGTTCAGAAAAATGAAGCTCTATTTTAATTAGCTCGACTCAAGAGTGATTTGATAACAGCAGATGCTGTCTGGATGCTTTCAGCTTGATGGGCTCCACATACATGAACTTAAGAGTGGCTTTGATGCAATTAGGTATCTCTCTCCCCTTTAACATGTGTTGAGCTGAACCAATGGCTTGTGTCTATTTAATGTCTTGAACTAGAGGGATATTGACCCTCCTCGTCATTCTTCTCCAAAAGAGAGGAGCTAAAGTGAAGAGAAGAATCTTATTTGGGGCTTAGCCACAGTTCCAGCAACTTGAGGACAGAGAGGAACAGGCACCAGTTCACTGCTCATAATGCAATATTAAGATCTTAACATTAGGTCTGTTTCTACCAAAAACCACATTTCCTGGCACGTCATATTTACAGGCTTGGTTAGTCCCAGTCAAAAACCTGCCCTGTCAATTGCTGCTTCAACTCCTGTCCTTTTCTGTAAAAACAAGAGGGATTCAATAATAATTCCATACATCCCTTTCAGCCCCATATTCCAAAAGATACTCCACAGACACACTGCACCATCAGAGTGACTTCCATGCAGTCATGGCACTGCTGTCCACTGCTTCCTTTTAGAGACAACTTTTACTCCTGGACATATTTGTGCATTGACACCTTAGAGGCCCCTTTCCCTTTCTGGAGAGATGTTCCTACCTCACTCTGCAGCCAGAAAGCACAGGCATTAGCTAAAGGACACATGCAACATAGGAGCTGCTTTAATGCATCAGGGACAAGGCTAATAGGAGGTCTTGATTTGTTAATTATCTGTCAGTTTGTCACAGCTGGGCTGCAAGGAGTGGGTGAGGGGGAATCTTTCTGCTTGGTTCTTTCTCTAAATGCTGAATTAGGCTGTCAAAACCTTCATCCCACCACAAGACGCTGTGAAAAGAAGAGCCAGACTATCCTTTTCTTCCTCCTTTTCCCAGCAGGATATGCTGCTTCAGATGTCCTAGCCTCCCACCATGACTGCAGAAATGTATATTGCATATAGAAAATGACCTTCACACCATCACACCGTGCCCTGTTTAGTCAAGGGACATTAGCAGACCTGAGCAGGATAAATCAGAGAGGAAATCCCAGTGCCAGGGGAGCACACAGGAGGCATTTATTTCGTAAGGAGCCCTAAAATTGCTACCTGCTTGAATCAGCAATTTCCAAGCAGGGTTTTGGAAGGCAGAAGGCCTGGCCCCTGTGAGAGCAGACAGACAGATATACATGGAGTTACAGAGATAAAAAGGTGGAGTAGTGTCAAGATTCCCTTTCTTCTTACATCTCTGCCCCACGTAATCCTCTAAGTAGGGGGAAAAGTTCAGGCTGTGAAATGGGATAATGTATGGAATACCCCCATGGAGACAAAGCTAGTAAAGCAGAAAGCAGGCTGTGATACAGCAGCAGAATTTACCATAAATGCTTATACCTCCTAAATCCAGCTGAACATGGCTGTTAAGCCATGAGAGCCCAGGGAGATCCCCACCCACTCCCCCGCTTTCCCTGCAGGCCACGTCCAGAGCATCCCATCACTCGAGTCCTTTCCTCAGCAGGATTATGAAAAATCCCCTGCAGGAGCTCCCACATGCACGAGGCACACCCCTTCCTACCACCAGCGACGCTGCGCCCTGCAGGTGTGGGAGCTGAGGTCTGTTCCCTTCCACAGGGGCACTGCCTGCTCCAGCTGCTCGGGTCTGCCTTTGGACAGCTGAGCAGAGCTACAGACTCACCAGAACTGACAAAACAACCATGAACACTCCTCATTTCAACAGCTCAAAAAGGTGTTAAGTTAACATTTGTGCATTTTACACTTAGGACAGCCAAGGAGCACATACATAGGGTCAGCACACAAGTCAAATTCTCAGAACAGCTTTCTTCTGTGCACCATCTCCTATAGTTGGAAAAACTGGTGCTTTTCATCTTTTGATCATTTTCTAGTCCGATCCACCCATCACTATACAGCACACCAGCTGAAAGGACAGAAGAAAATCTACAACTTCCTTGATTATTTAGTCCTGAGCACTACAAGTAATGATACATTTTGCAGACAGTCCTACCTTCCCCAGGTGGGGTCTATTGAGAAATCCACTGGGGACAAAATAACTGTCTCTGTTTCATCAAGTGAAGTTAGTAGATCCATTTCAGGCAATATTTCCAGAACTTAACCCCAGAAAATAAAATTTGCTAAAGCACTGCTTCTCAAAATTTATGCAAGCTTGACTCCCTTTTTCACTCATTTATTGTGGTGGCTCATCCCACATTCCTCAGCTGAGATGGCATCAAGTTCCTTCAGGAAAATAAGAGTTACTGAAGTAAATGCTACCTCTTCAAACTAGGAGGAACAGAGCCCCAAACAGTAATTACAAGTAGAAAGCTGTTTACTGGAGAGTGACTTTGTGATTTCCTTTGAAGCCTTTGCATCCCTTTGGAGTTCTAACCTAAGTTTGAGAAATTCTGCTTTAAGGAACTTGACTATAAAGAGACACAGCACTGGTGATGACAGTGTGATGACACAGCATTGCTCCCCACCCTACACCTACATAAGAGCTCAGGAGCAATTTCCCAGCAGGTCCTGGTGGCACCAGCCCCTCTGCCCCACAGTGATACCGGCTCCTGGGTGATGCTGGAGATAACAACCCAGCACATTGATAATACAGCCAATGCAGCACTCAGCACTAATTATCCCAAACTACTATAGGGCAAGGCCTGTGTTTCTTAAAACATCTGTCTCTCAATCTTCTGGTCTTTAATAAAATCACCCTCCCAGCCATAGGGTGTAACTGGAACTGTACATACACATGTGCATGCAAAAACATAAATACATAACGAGACATTCAGGTCCTCATTAAAAAATGGAATAAATAAGAATTCACTAAGGAATTCTGCCCAGGTCTGACTTCCAGATCTGGTTTTGCTGCATTCTTGCCCACAGCCTGAAGAGCTCTGGGTGCCTCCCTCTCCATCTGCACCATCCTCTTCAAATTCAGACTTCTTGCACCTATAATTACTAGGTGCTCTGTGCCAGGCTCCTTTAATTAACCAACCCAACTCTTCTCCCTTTGGGATCAGACTAAGCTCTTTTTTATTAGATCCATCATTAGCTCCATCAGTATCTAGGCCTGAACACGATACCTTATACCACTCCACGAGTGGGGCTGTAGGGTGCAAATGACCTCCAAAGCACCTGCCTGCAGGAGAGGCAAGAAAAGCAAGGCTATGAACCCAGGAAAAGTGGCATGAGGGGTGGATACCACACCTTCCAAATTTAAGTACATCAGCAAAAACAACACAGCTCAAAATCTTCAGGAAAATGCATTGTATGAGGGGATCTTGGTGTTTCTGTTTGGTGCTTCTGCAGTGCAGAAGGTGGTTCAATCCACAGAGCAGAGGAGCAGGAACAGAATAAATCCCCTTATCTGTCATTACACTGGAGCCAACCTTCTGATTTTCAGGGCTTCAAGAAAGAGCCAAGCATTCCTGGAGTGCACTGCTTCCCCAAGCCTCACTCCCTCCAACTGACAGTCTTACCAACTTTCATTCTCTGTTTCACCTACAGCTGTTTCTCTTTTTTTCACAAAGAAACCAAAATGTCGAAGTGCAGCCTGGCCTTTTGGGGAGCCTGAGATGTTCTGTACGAAGGGCTCATGCCCGTGGTGGGGAGAGAAGAGCAGGTGGAAGGCAGAGAGCTGGCAATGCCCTGAGATGTCTTGGGACAGGCGGCCACTGCAGCTGCACAGCCTGACTTCCCCAGAGAGTTTTCTCAAGGAGAAGCCAGCCATCGATCTCGGGACACACAACTTCCAGGACCGTTCCTTATCTCAGAACAGCTTCTGCCACGAATTCCTGAATGCGCTTTAATGTTTAAATTATTAAATGCATTAATGTATTTACATTATTCAAGTCGTATGTGCATTTTTCTAAGATAATTTATGTATAAGAGCTTGAATGTCCATGACTGTTAATGTCTACAACCCTTCCTGTTCATTATTGATTCTGGAAGGAAAAAAAAAAAAGGCAGTGTTTTAATGCCTTATTTTTAATGTATTAAGAGTCTGAATAAGTGCATTCTCTTTTTTCTTTTGTAATTTCATAATTTAAGTAGTGCATTTATTAAACTGACACAGTATGAATTGTGGTGAAGTCTGGCACAGGTCCATGCTGCCAACGCAGCCCAACCGACCATCACGCTACTCTGCAAATCAAGCACAAGCTCAGCTCCTCTTACTCCAGCTCCTACTCCCTACCTGAAATCAGAAGGGACGCAGACTAGAAAGTCTTTTTAAAAAACATTTTCTTTGCTATTTACATGGCTCTTCTCTGCCATCTCCATTTTGAGTTGGTGGATTTTTTGTATGTTATTGATGAACCATTTGAATGCAAACCTGAATTTTCAATGAGTTTTAACACACGTACTACAGCTTAAAAATGTCTACAGTACTTTTTAATCCCTGCAGTTCCCAAGCTCTTAAGAAATCTAAACTGAATATAATTTTGTTTCTACACCACAGTTGTTACATCATAAATACAAAAATTTGCTCACAGGTTAATGTTCACAGGCCAATTGCATACAGAAATCAGGTCATCAGCACTGCTGAACCACAGTCACTTCCAGAGCAGAATGCAGAGCTATTCAGCAGTGACTGCCCATCCTGTGTGGCATTTTGGGACACGAATGCTACTGCAGGCAACAGAAACTGCAAAGAAAAAAGTCAGCTAACACACAACAGAGCCACCTCCACTCACTCCACCCACACTTAAATGCTGTGTATGGACATGCACTTTATATATAAATTATGTGTAAATGCCTTGGATGTTTATAGCCAAAAATACTACTTCCAAAGTCCAGTTTTTACTGCCACACAAACCCACTGCCAGCCGAGCCTACACAGAGCAACAGTGACACCCGATGGCTTCCAGCTTAACCTTGGGACACAATTCCCTGGGAGGAGAATGCAGGGGCTCCATTCCCTCTGCCGACGCGGTGGCCCCGACTCCAATCACCTATCAGAGCAACTCATCAAGGAGCTGAGCTGCAGAGAGATAAAACTTGCTGTACGTAGGCACTGCATGTAATTAAGAGTGTGCATAAGTTTCACAGTACATTCTGCATAATTACAGCCCTGCCTGGCACCGCTGCCAGTGCGAGCATGAACACACACGCACACACATAATGTATGCACAATATTGTGCATATGGACTTGGGAAAAGACAGGCAACAGTGAAAGTTGCTGGCTGTTGTTTTAAGAGCTGACTCTGCCATTTCTAAGGTTAAGTTTGTGTTTTTTTGCTACTCATTACCATTCTTTAACTGTTACAATTTATATCAGCATATAATGTTAAATAATTACAGGGAGCGGAGCTCACTCTAGCGAGGATATAAATGCGCTGTGGGATTCTACAGATTTAAACAAATAACACTCACAGCAGGGGGTGAGCAGATGAATTAGCATTAATATCCTGCCTGGGAGATCCCAGTGCAGTGTTATGGCTTAAATACAGATCTTTTCTGTAACAGTCAATATGACAGCTACTACCAATACAGCCCAGCACACCCACCAGTCAATATACAGCTGCAGCCGAAAGAATGCCCTCGTAATAATCCATACAGCAGCCAGTTAAAATAAATAATTTCCCTTTAACAGTCCA
Organism: Zonotrichia leucophrys gambelii; assembly: GCF_028769735.1. NCBI lineage: Eukaryota > Metazoa > Chordata > Aves > Passeriformes > Passerellidae > Zonotrichia > Zonotrichia leucophrys. Next base: position 1,204,655 of record NC_088190.1, on the reverse strand, counting down.
TATCACAGCCAACTGCATTAAAACCTTCCCTTTTAAGGTCTATACAATAGTCAGCTAAATGGAAAAATTGGCATCCTTCTTGGCAGCTTCAGAGGGAAGGCAGGCACGGAGGGGGTGAGAGACCGAGCTCTCCCTGGGTCTCTGGGACCGAGGGGTGTCCTGGTGGGGAATCCTGCTCTGCTGCTGTCACAGCTTCACTGAGAGGACAATTTAAGCCTCCAAGGCCACTGCCTCACTGTCTTTCACAATAAAGACCAAAAGCATTTCTTTCCTGACAGGAATGAGGGATCAGACCTCAGCTGGCCAGCAGTAGCCAGCACACAGATGTGTGTTCCCTCAGAGCAAAGGCAATGTGCTTTCTCTAGCACCACTGGAGACATATCCCATCTCAGCCTACAAGCAGAACCCAAAGCTCTCTGCTTTAAATCAGTAGCTGCTTTTTCACTCTCTAACAAGAAGCAACAGGCTGAGGTAGGCTGAGAGTCTGCCTCCCTTGGACTGGAGCACAGCCCTTCATTGTGCAACAGCAATTGCAACAGACCATAATATAAATCATGACAGACATGGTTACAAAGCACCCAAATCTGAGAACTGAACTGGAGGAAAACCCATGGCCATGACAAATTCTGTCACAAGGCCACTTCACACTTACAGTCAAATCTTTATCCTGGTACCCCTCTACTGGTAAATCCACACTCCAAATTAACTGACCTGCAAAACAAACCTGCAGAACTTCAACAAATTACAATACTTCTTGAGGCAAATTAAGAAGTAAAACACAAAAAAAAGTCATAAAGCACTTAATACTGAGCTTAGAGTTTACAAACTGCTGTACAAGCAGTAATAAATCTCTGGAAAATTAAATGTGTAGCTATTTTCATATTTTCCATACTGCTACAAGATTTTACCAATAGAGAATTTTGGCACTAAAATACTATACTTGCTACCTTACTTTAAATGAAAGGAGATAGATGACAATTTTGTTAGAAATAGAAATGATAAAGCAGGAATTGCATTTATTTTTTAAAACTCCGCAAATTCAAAACATCTGACTGCTTCCTTTTTAAGAAACTTGTCCCTTTGGGTATATATTAAAAAACATAAACATAAACCAGGGGCCTACAATCCCACCAGATGTTTGGCACCTGGAGCCTTTTCAAGTAATTGATTAATAAAGCGATTTTTTTTTTCAGGTAACAGGAAAAAACTGTGTCTAAAATCTTTCACATTTTCAATGCTGTAATTCTACTTCAGATTTGAATGGAAGACAGCAGCAACAAACTCATTCCAGCTTATAGCCTCCCAAATTAAAAATAAATACACACCACCCCTACTCCAGAAGTCATGGTTTGAAGCTTTGACCATATTTTGCAAAATGACAGTTATTAAAAACAACAAACATGCATCACTGTGAGTCATCTGGTTTCCAACTTCTGAGTCAAAAGGGGCTGATTCCACACAAACTGAAACCTGGCTCTCCGAGGACTCGCATGTCTAACGATTTGTATCTCTGCACCACAGCTTCAGAACAGGATGTGGAAGAAAAGAATGAAAAGGAGGGAGAAAGGGGAGGGGAGGGGAAGAGAAAAAAACCACTTTTTACTGGTCCCAGTGTCACTGCAAATAAAGACCACGTCAAGATTTAAACCATAATAATGGAAAGGCTATAAGGTCCCTGCTATAATGTTTCCTCTGATATTCCCTTTCATAAATGTTCTCTTTATGCTGCATGCTTGGCAATAATACATGTAACGTTTGTGAGAGAGCCCGCTGGGGAGGCTGCAGCATATGAAGCCTCACACAGCACACATCAGTTCATTTACCAGTTCCACAACCTTCCTTTGCTCACCCATCATCTTCAGGAGAAGGCAACAAACCTGAGGAGACAGCTCATATAAAGCAACCCCAAACATGTTTGGCTGGAAACAGATGTGAGTGTGCCAATGCACGGACAGGCAGCTGCCTCCTCCTCCAGGGGGAACATTCCTGGGTTCCCACTCCTGCAAGGAGAGCCAGGACCCCAAAGCCACCCACAGCCCTGCCTGGGATGGTGCCACCTGAGCTCCCTCCTGGCACACAGGGGAAGGAGCCATTCCCTTCAGGGAGCTCAGCTCTGCCTCCCAGGGGGAATGGCCTTCAGCAGCCTGAGGCACCTGCATGTCCGGAGGGGAACTCAGCACCACCCAGAAGAATTTCAGCTGGAATCCCACTGAAATGGGGCACCAGCACTGGACTTCCCAAGGGACCTGACTGCACTGCTTCGAGGCCTGCTGGGTGTTTGGCAGCTGACCATTACACTGGAAGCTCAGTCCATCTTTATGGAATTGTGGCAACCGGAGTCAGAAAAGGGGTTTTCAGAAATGCAGTGTTGGGGGGCTGGGGGCAGCTCATCTCAGCCTTCTCTGTAATTCTCAATCACTGCACAGAAAGTATTTATATCCTGTTGGCAGCATGTGCAACCAATGCGACTCCCTGTGTCAGAGCTGTCAATTATGGGCTTGACTTATGAGGAAAGATTAAATGAGCTAAATATGTAGAGCTTGGCTAAGAGACCAGGATGGGGGTGGGGGGAAGCAGAAATGATGTGATAACTGTCTGCAAACATCTGAAGGGTGCAGATGCTTGAGGAGGAAAGGAAACACTTAGGATCGCACACAAAACAAACAGAAGCAGGCTGGAAGACACAGGAAATTCTCACTGAATAGCTGGAATCTCCACTGCAGCAAGATGTCCTCTACTGTTGAACTGTATCCCAAGGAACACCATCTCTCAGGCCATTCAGGTGCCTGACAAAACACCACAACACTGACAGCAGAGGAGAATTCTGCTATAACCAGAAGATGAAACAAGTAATGTAAAGAAGTGGCACTTATTGTGAGAGCCCTCTCTTGCTTCTCTGCAGCTGTGAAATCATTTTACTAAAAAGCCATGCATATTTTCTTTGTTATTCTTCCAGACTGACACTTGTTGAAGGGTGTTACAGGGTGACAGCTGGGAAGAGGACACGGTTTGCACAATGTAACAGAGAGAAGTGCTATGTAAATGTGCACACAAAACAAACACAAATAAACAAACCAAAATATTGGTAGGCTGTTTGCAAAGACTTGCAATGTAAGTGACATATGGAGAAATACAAGAAATACGAAAAGCAGTGAAAATTCCTTCCAAAGTATGATGGTTAGGGACTCCAAGTCCAAGATTTATACCAACTCTCAACTTCCTAGTTTGGCAAATCTTGGTTCTGAAGGTGCTGGCATCAGAAGAATCTGAAGAATGTACTCCTGTGTGCTGTAGAGAAAGTTCTTTCAGGTTCTTGAATATTCTGCCTTTTGTGCCCCTGCTGCCTCACTTTTAATGTGATTAACGTATCTGAGGCACAACAAAGATGCCACAGACATGGCAAACATTTTCAAACAGCATGCTCTCCCAGGTAAAAAAAGGAGATGAAGACCAAGGAAGGAGGAAGGCAAGAAATGAGGGAAGTTATCCCACACAGGCAGCTATAATCTCATGGATCCCAGGCTGCAGTAACAATTACACAAGCAGTGCCTGGGCAAATGGAGTCCAACTCTCTGGTGGTGTTAGAGGCACGAGAGGATTAACAATCTCTAGCAACATTTTTCAGAGTAGGAATTTAATTCTGTGGAGTCAAGAGGCACTCCAAAGAACAAGCTCCTCCACAAAGTTATGTCAAGAAGCTAAAAACACGTTCAGTCACTGCGGTGAGGTTCTTCAGCTGCTCCCTGCTCTCCTCGAGCTCACACAACTGTGGGCAATTGCTGCCCTCTACAAGCTGCTGTGCACATAGCAAAGCTCCCACACTGGAGCAGGAATGATGCCTGCATCCCACCTTGATCCCACAGCATTCCCAGGGCAGGGACCTCTCTGCTGTGCCACCAGCTGGGGGGCACACAGCAAAGTGCTCCCAATCCTCCTGCCAGCTGAGCAAAGCAGGACACGAGCTGTAAAATACTGTTTGTAGGGGTAGCACATTCAGACCCTGAAAACATCACACAAACACAAAAATTTGGGTTTTTTAAGGGGAAAATACCAAGTGTTAAGTATTTCCTAACTGTGTGCCAGTGTCTCAAAGCATTGTAACTTCCATTTTACCTTCAGTGAGAGACCTGGGATCTCTGGAAGTCAAATCATACCTAACATTATAGAAGACTCTAACCTAACTCCCTGAACTTTATTTTCCTTGTGTGTTCATAAAGAACAACTTAGTGCATTACAACGATTTTAAAACCATTTTAAAACTCTTCTGACCAGTGATGTTGGTTTGCCTGAAAAGCAAGTAGAAATTTCTTTCAGAGCTCTCCTGCACAAGTGCACAAAAAGGATTATGAGCTAACTCATGCCCCTGTCAGTGACAGACTGTCCCTGTCCTGGGTGTGCTGCCTCACCCACCACTCTGAAGTGTCATTTAAACTTTTCCACTGAGCTCAAATGGGCAGTTTAACCTGGTATGACAGTGTTTCTTTAACTGTGCTCAGTGAGTCAAATTGCATCTGTGTGCTTGGAGCACATTAATATATTTGTCTAAATCAACAGAGTAAAAGGAATCGACAGATTAAGCAAGTGCACTTTGCATGAACGACAAAAGAAGTCAATAAACACCCAGAAGAAAGAGAAAAACAGACAAAACCCAATAA